>NW_017728910.1:45076379-45155434 GCF_001723895.1 Crocodylus porosus | reverse complement strand
TGACTTCCTGCCCTTTGGGCAGGGGGCTGGACTCGATGATCTCCCGAGGTCCCTTCCAGCCCTAATGTCTATGAAATCTATGAAAATCTATGAACAGGGAGCTTGATGCCAGATGCACTGCTGGAGAACCCCCAGGGGTGGAGGCAGATCAGGACTGTTTGAAGCAGGGCTGGGCTCTGCAGTGGCCCACAGCAGGCAATACAACAAGCCACTGAGTTAGCCTCTATAGTTCATGAAGGACAAACAGGCCCCTGGCTGCCCCTAAACAAGGAAATCATACAACGAGGTCCCTTCTCTCCCTGCTCTGGCGCCATCACCCATGCAGGACAGCACAGCCCTGGGCAGCAAGGGGAGAAGACTACTGGATGGCCACTCTCTGGGGTAGCTGGGTCCCCAAAATGTCCAGGAGCTGACTCAAATTAAGCCTTGGTCATATGCAGAGGCCCATTCCTTTTACATGCACTTTTCTGCCCCCCACCCCCGGGCCAAGCAAACTAATGCTCATAGTTGCCAACTAATGGCCTACTCCTCAGCTACTGTCAAGCAAGGTGGGGCCCAGAGCTCTCAGTACCAGATACCTGGCCTGGAATTAAAACTCAAGCACCTTCAGTGATGAAGACTGGTCCTTGAATTAAAGCTGGACAAATACACAATTGTTGGGCCAGTGGCCATAGCTGAAAGCAGAATTTTATTTTTCAGTTGGGGGAGGGGAGGGGGCTAAAATCAGGAATTGTTCACTTGTTTCAGTATTCCACTGAAAACCAAAAAAACCCTCAATCAGTTCATATCAACCCAAACCACTGTGTTGTTTTTGTAGCGATTTAAACCCTTCAGCTCCACCCCCGCCCCCACTTCTCCCACCCACATAGACACACACTTGCCTTTTTTCTGATTTAAGTCAATTTTGAAACGAAAACAAAGTTTTGCAAAGGAAAGCTGGAGGGTCTCATTTGGGAAATAGCAACATGAAACCATTTGCTTTGTTTAAACAAATCATTTAATCTTCAAACAGATCCAGCAGAGTTTCTAAAATGTTCCCCATGGGGTTTTCAGTCTGTTCCATTCACCGAATCCACCCAAATACAAATCGTTTTGATCCCTCCAACTCTTCCAGCAAATTTGCTATAAAGCAAACATATTGCCCTGCTCTCCCTTGCTTGTTTCTGCAGTGGGAATCTATGAAACACCCTGGGGAGACTTTCCTTTGCCCAGTGCGCCAAGCTCCCTGAAGAGTGAAAAAATGGGTGTGACTGATCTGTGCTTCTCCGTTCTGCAAGAAATGGGCCCTTTCTCACCAGAGATTGATGAGCCCCAGGATTGTAAAAACATGAGAGAAGAAGGGTGCAGGTGGGGAGGGGAAACCTTTCAGATATGGGGGCTGATACGCAATGTATTGGAAGAGGTGGAGGGACATGTGAATATGCTGTGTATAAAGAATCAGAGAAATCAGAGAGAAGTGGGGCTTGAAGGGACCTCCAGAGAGTCACATCTAGTCCAACCCCCTACCTGAGGCAGGTTCTTCCCAATCCAAACCACCTCATACAAATGCTTCTCTAACCTATTACAAAAACTACACAATCAAGCCTGCCACAAGGCAAAGCATCCTAATCTGCCACAAGTGAAGCAAGAGGACAAAGACAACCAGTGCCCTGCTGCTACAAGGTTTATTAAAATGCACACGAAAGATTCAAAGAAGAGGGCCAAATCCCCATTACAGAGGAAAGCAAAACCCCTGCAGTCCATACCAATCCGACCATGGGGTAAAATGTGGCAATTGGTCTGACCCTGAGCAAAGATGCAAGACCCCCTATCCAGGAACCTCCAGGTTTAAGTCCTAGCAGAAGCACTGGCCCAGCCCAGTCAAAATCCTCAGCCAACACCCAATGCCTCTGAGGGAGGTGGAAAAAAACAAAAACTTGACCCATGTAGCAAAAAAAAGGGGGTGAAATTTTTTCCAGGGCTCTATGGCACCTAGCACAGCGCAGAAGCATGGGAAATACTACATACCCTCCATCCAGCTCTGCAACCTCAGTAATCCCATGCTTGGTGTGAGTGTGTCGCTAGACCCCCAGCAGCACCCAGAGCCTCCAAACAAGAACTCCCAGCCTTGGGGTGGAGCAACTCAGGCCTTCCAGCTGGGGAGTACCCCTCCGGTCCATGGCACTAGCAGATATTCCCCTCTGTAACTGAGGACGTGAAGAGTCACAGCTACCCTAAAGCCCAACACTAGCTCTGGCGAAGGACAGATAAACCTGCAGCTCCGGTACCCCCACTCTCTCTTAACAAAGCAAACCAGAGCCAACCTGCAAGGGCTGCCAGCTGAGTAGGCTGCTTTCCGATGACACACAAGAATGAGATGCTGTGCTGTATTACACCCTAAGCTGCCATGCCCGGCTTCCCCGTGCCAGGTCCCCTATGCTCTCCTCCCCTCCGTGTTATCTACAGATATGGGTGACTAACAACTATGGCAGTATCCCCTGACTGGAGCAAGCTGATGTGGCCCTGTTCAGTGACATAACAAAGTTTAATGGCACCTTCTGGCATTGAATGACCTGGTTGTTGCATGTCTGTTTGAGGCCTTCCTGTGGGTTCTTCTATGAAAATAAAGTAATTTTTCCTTTATTTAACCCCAAGAGGATCTGCCCTGCTCACATATCAGATTGCCATTGTTTCTATTCATGTATTTTGGACCATGCTACACCTTCGATTCTCTGCTCGTGGCGTAGGTGGGACGCAGCCATCAGGAACTCGCTGACAACCAGCAAGGAGAGGGTTACCAGCGCAACCGAAGTGCCAGCATGCATGATCTGGCATGGGAGCTACAGAAGTGGAGTCGAATAGCCTGGGCTTCTCCTCTCCCAGCTTGCTGAGAGCCAAGTTGGACGCTGGTACTTGTCCTTGCTTTGCTCTTGCTCTGGATTTTCTGTGTCATTAAAGCCTCTGGCTTTGGGGCAAGTGAACAGAATGAATTTAGGGTTGTATTTGCTTTCCCTGGTTGGTGCATCTGCCCAGTAACCTGTAAGGCGGGTCACGAGGCAAAAGCCACATGCATTTACCCTGGACAGATGATCTCAGACTCGGGCGAGAGGCAGTAAACAGAGACCTAGTCAACACCATCTTAGTCGCCCTTTAAAAGCACATGCGTAGTCAGACTTCACCTCCTCTCTGCAGATGCACACACCACCCGTTTGCTTCCCACTGCTAACACCAGCCAGGCTCTGTTCCCCAATGGACAGCTGCCCCCTTTAGTTTAACTGAACACCAGGATTCAGATATCAAAGGGCTTGTACATCCCACAGTGGTGGCAGGTCCTGATGAGGATGCAGCCAAGCCTCATGCCTCAGCTATGTCCCAAACCCAGAAATACAGCAGTGAGACCACTCCATCGTTCTCCCTCTGGTCCTGCCCTCCAGCCCGCAGCTGCTGGCAGGCAATGGGGATGAGGCCAGAGCAGCTTCGCTGGCACTTTTGGGTCTTGGATACATCAGAAGGCATGGATAAGTGGGGTGTACCCAGGCCCAGTCTCACTGGGACCCATTGGTGCTGCTGGGTGGGCAACTCCATGACAACTTGCCAATGGCTAAACTGCCTACATATCTGGACCACTGCCTGCCACTGACAAATAATGCTTCGTGGCTTCTTCATACTCTCTGTCTACCTGCCAGTATCTATCTGCTGTCTCTCATCTCCAGTTAGACTACAAGTGCTTTAGAGAGGGGCAGCCCTTTCCTTGCATGTTCGCACAGCACCTAACACAATGGCAACCTGGTTCATGACCTACACACTGTGACAGCATCAGTGACAATGAAGAAAGTCTCAGTGATAAATCAGTTCAGGCAACAAGAGGGATACAAAAGGTCAGTTTAGTTGATCTGCTGGTTCTGTGGTTTATTTAGCCAATTCATTGGAGATACACTAAAAATGGGAAAAGTATGTGAAGGACATTCTGGTGCTGGTTATACATGAAAGTTTATCTCAGGTTCCCACCACAGGGCTCAGGGAACCCCTTCCTTTTAACAGAGTAATTGTTCTCATTGACCTGGATCAGACCAGAGGCCCACCTAGAGTAGCATCAACTTCAAACTATGGGATGCTTCTTCACAAGGGACAGCTTGCCCACAAAGAATAGCTCCCTCCTAAACCCATTCAGTAGCCAAGTTGGATTGTGGCTTGAAGAAGGGATTCCAGCGCTTCCCAAGCTTGAGAAAATAAAACCTTACCTACACAGCAAGAACTTAGATTCGTAGATTCATAGATGCTAGGGTCAGAAGGGACCTTACCAGATCATCGAGTCTGACCCCCTGCCTAGGCAGGAAAGAGTGCTGGGGTCAGACGACCCCAGCCAGGTACACATCCAGCCTTCTCTCAAAGACCCCCAAGGTAGGGGAGAGCACCACCTCCCTTGGAAGCCCATTCCACGTTTTGGCTCACATGCCTGAACTTGCATGTTTATTCGCCAGCAGTATCTGCATTGTGTACATGCTCGCAGTGGCTCACTGGAGAGCATGCCTATGCAACCAGTTTCCTAAGCATACAGGACTCTAGAGTTATACTAGTAAGGTCCCCTCTTTTCTCAGTTCTGTTCAATCCCTTGGTGTCTTGTGGCAGTAAATTCCACAGATTAAGCCCAGTGTGAACAAGGCTCTGACTTTGCTGCTCAGATTCAATGACTCTTTCCGCACAGCCTCCTCCAGCTCATTCATTATTTTATATGCCTTCAACAGGCCCCGTCCTATTCCTCTCCTTAGAGGTAAAGAGATACCTAATTTTTTTTTTACTCAAGTAGAAGGAAGGCAAAGAGCTTGCCTGAAGTCACAGCAGAGTGAGGGAACGACTCAGGCTGCATTTTCGCTGAGCAGAAAAGGTGCCTTCTTATCTCAAGTTTGTGCCTGAAAGCTTTCAAAGAACTGTTTTCCAACTATTTAGTTGGTCTAATAAAAGATATTATATCTATCCAAAGAACCATGCCTGCCTATTTCAAGTCCAATAGCTTGGCCTGGCTAACTTGGTTGGAGATGCTGTGAAAAGACAAGGCAGCCTGAAGCTGATTGAATTAGGTTAAATTCAGCTGCCGGGGGAACAGATTGACTTGTAGACAATAGGAAGCCTCATATTTCAACACGATCTGCTAAACACATGTAAAAAGTACATAGTGCCTTGTCTTTACTGAGATCTTAACTCAGAGAAATGTTTTTTTTCCTAGTGAACACAAACACCAAGTCCCACAATCTTTTCTCAGGACCTGGATCTAACGAACAGATCACCCAACATCATTAGTTTGATAACTAAATACAGCACGGTCATGGTGTCCCTCCTGAGAATACAACACTACAGGCACCAATGAACTGGGGAGGATACTAGATGGAGGACTCAATGGGTGGTCAGCTGGACACCTTGGGATTGTGTTTCCTGGGGTCCTAGCACTACAACTGCCTAACCAGAGCACCCCTTGTTACCCTGCATCTTCATGTAGGACTGTGCAGTGCCATGCAACACATTTTGTCCACCAACCCTCTCCACTCAAGAGAGTCACTGGTGCTGTCTGTTGGCACCACCGATTCCATGCTTGCCCTCTCCGTGACTGCATTTCAAGTACGCACATTTTGCAAGGAAACACAGTGCTTTCTAATGCCAGCCCTAACCCTTCAACCTGGGCACTGGGTCAACCTGGGTTATGCTGGCTCAACTGGACCTTCACAACAACACCCCCCACCCCTTTCATCTTCAGATACTGATTTCTGTGACAGCAGTGTAAGGCCACTGCCTGCAGCCACTTTGCCCGGCTGGGATGGACTCGACCTCAGTAAACAACGCACAAGATGAGCTGCAGTTCTCAGCCTGCTCCATGGGAGCTGGGTCAGCTCTGCAGTGCCAACAGCTGCAAAAGCAAGAAAAACTTTTGCTCCTGAAGCAAACAGGTACAAATAGGCAACAGAGGAGGCAGGAGGGTTGCGCTACAAAAAGAAAGTCCCCCAGAGCTGCCTTTTAGAGCAGAGGTGGCAAAACCTCCATTTCTAGGAGAAACAAACATACCCAGGAGGCTTTAAGAAAAGCAGGAGTTTAAGGGCTAGTCCCCCACCCCAGTAACCCAGGCTCATACTGGCCAGCAGACACACCTTGCCTTCCAGATCCAGCGTGGAGATGGAGACAGCAGGGTAGGAGAGTGAAGCCTGGCGATACAGCTCCGTGAGCACCACATCCAACTGGCCTTCAAGCTGCCTTTCCTGGAGTGCACATGAAATCAGAGTTTCCCCCCTCCCCAGCATTCCCACCCTGCCAGTTGCAGTGCTCAGGGCTCCTGGGATTCTCAGTTGTCATTTTAGTTCCCCCACAACCCAGCTTCCCCAAACCTGAATCACAACCAGGCATTAGACACAAACAGGCAGCAGCTTTCTCATTTCTGCTGAGCAAGCCCCTACAAGGCACCCACACCAGAGCGAGTGCAGCTAGACACAGAGTGTACGCACATTGTCCGGCATGCCGTGGTCAGCCTTACCTTCCAGTGCCAAGCAAGCTGCCTCAGGCTTCTCCTCCTAATTTATTCCCTTACTTGGGAGAATAGAAAAAGACAAACCTCTGAAACATGCCAGCAAGCCAGCTGCGCTCTTGACCCCTATAATCCAGGAGGGTCAGGCTCCACTCTCTGCCTCCCTGGGGTGGGGGTGGGGGTGGAGGTGGGAAGAAAGGGCTCTTGAGGGGGAGCAAGCTCCCCCAAGCCTTCTTGCTATGTTGCTCTGGATGGTGAATGTCTTCACTGGCAGCTGCTGTCTCTGCTGGTCTGAGCACTTCCCCGCTCAGCCCGACAGCTCCAGCTACCCCTCTTAAGGTGGATCTCAATCTACTAACTGCAGAACTGGATTGATCTGCAAAAAGAGATGCAGATCCAGCTCAGCGCCTCTGCTTCAGACACTACACTTGCTCTGTCTGCTCCACGTGAATGGAGCAGAGACTCAGGACTTAAGAGGAGGAGTTGAAGGAAATAG
Source organism: Crocodylus porosus (assembly GCF_001723895.1). Classification (NCBI taxonomy): domain Eukaryota; kingdom Metazoa; phylum Chordata; order Crocodylia; family Crocodylidae; genus Crocodylus; species Crocodylus porosus. The sequence continues at coordinate 45,148,451 of NW_017728910.1, read as the reverse complement.
CCAATTTATTTAACCCCTCTCAGTCTCTCTCACTTCGTAGTGACCTGTTTTGGCACCTTCAGACAGAGGAATAAGAGTGCCCAGCCTGCAAGTCACTTATCACCTAAGGAAGACCTTTGCAGCATTTCTTTCTTTCCCCCAAAATCCTAGTGCTCCCTTAAACAAACAGGCCCTTTTCAAAAGCCTCACTACTTCCAGATCATTTATTTTCATTTTTCTGCTAGTGTTTCCTAATCCACAACCAGGTTCAAATGAATCGTCAGGTCGTAAATATCCCAACTGGGACTCTTCACCCAGCCTGCAGAGGTTTCACTGCACACATGTTGGAAATCTCTGCCCATTCAAGCTCTCTGCTTTAGTATTGTTCAAGCTTGTTCAGCCCCTACCCTATGTTTTGGGGTTTTTTATTTCCAAAGCGGTGAGGGGAAGGTATCTACAAACCCCCAGAGTTCAGTCTAAAAACACCAACATGCTGCACCAGACACATATGTACGGGCACTGTCCTATAATGGTATGTCAACCCCTGCAACAAAAAACTTTCTGCTTTGTTCCAATGAATGGATCCGTTTACTTCTTCAACTTTTTAAAAATCTTTAGAGCATTTGCATCCGTGGCAAAGGTTGCACTTTCCTCACGAATGGGCAAACCACAGAAAACAAAAAAGACAGACAGAGAAAGAAAGCCAAAACAGATTAAAAAAAGCCATTTTATTTTCTTTCCATGACGTGCTTGCCTAAATGCTCAAGGGTGACACTATTTCAGGCATGTTGTATTATTTATGTTTTGCTATATTTATATTAATTAATTAAAGAAACCATCCATATACAGAGCTCTCTGACTTCAAAAAGCAGGAAAAGGCAGTGACAGCTTAAAACTGAACTTTCTGGAGAAAAACAGACCGGGAGGAAGGGGTATATTCCTATTCCTTTATAACATTCCCATCATATATTTGTGCACTCTCTCCCAACCCCTTCAGTCCCATCCCATCCTGGTCCTTGTATGTAGAGAGCAGAGATACAAACTCACAGATGTGCCACACAGGGTGGGAGATCCTTGAAGTGACATAGTTTGCAGTAACTTATTGTAGTCAATGCACACTGCATGATAGGGGCGTGTGCGCCAGTGGCCATAGATGAAAGCGTTAGCTGTTTAGAGAGGAGGTAAACCATATGAAACTATGAAACTATGTTAGTCTGAAGTTAGACAGAAGGCAGGGCAGAGTGGCACCTTAGAGACTAATTGGTTCAAAAAGACATGAGCTTTCTTCGGCAATAATCTACTTTGTCAGATGCACTTGGCTCCAGGCATCTGTTGAAGTAGGTTGTTGCCTACGCAAGTTCATCCTTTCCGAATCAGTTAATCTCTGCCTTTTACCTAGCCCTTCAAAGGAAAATCTTCCTGGGGGAAGGCACATGGATTCTGCTCCCATCCTTTCCAACAACCCAGATGGCTGTTGCTTGTAGCCCTGCTGATAGATAGAAACACTTTTTGATTTTGGAAAACAGTGGAAAATGGTCAACTTGAACAAATGAACTTGACCCATAAGCTCCTGAGAGGACTTTATAGAGGTCCTAGATTCCTTCTCCTGCCCCAGGTAGTTCCCTACCTCATGGCAAAGTCCAAACTTAGAAAAAAATCAGATTTCTCAAAATTGTGGAGCACTTCTCAGATGTCTGAGTCACTGGACAGGTTCTGATTTGAAATTTATTCTCCATGTTTCAGAGAGAATAGCCAGGAAGTAGCAGATCCTGCACTTGTTAAGCATATCCCTCCCATGAGGTTCAGTACAGCCTCTGCCATGGGGACCCAGTTAGCATCAGCAGTTTTTCAAGAGGCTTATTCCTAAGAGCCTCTAGCCCCATATCATCAGGAAACCTGAGATTTTGCCCCTGGAACAAAGGCTGCATCTATCTAGGGCTGCATGTTCCTGTTCAGAAGGGCAGAGGACCCCAAAGGATGTTTATAAAGTCCCCAGGGCTAGTAGCAACGTACTGGATGGGAGTTCATTAACAAACTCAGGAGTAGATGAATGACTGATTGGAGCACTGCTCTCACAGAGGACTAGACAGCTACACAATAGACAACGTCCGAGTCCAGACCATCAAAACAGCCATGAATGTATGCAACATACAGCAGGGCAAGAAAATTTTGCAATCTTGTGAAACTGTTCAAAAGTATTGTCATTGCCAGGGAGAAACCAAGACCTCTAGAGCTTTCCAATAAAAAAGAAAAAAAAAAGCAGAGAAAGATATGCCTCCTTGCCCAGCCCAGAACATCTAACAACCCAAAGGTAAGAGCAGTCCTCCTGGTTCAGCACTAGGTCTCTTAAGGTGGACCTGCCTCACTCAGACCAGGGACTTCAGCCTCAATTTTCCACCTCCCAGGTACCAAACCACCCTAAGCACCAAGCCCTAAAGTCAATCTTATACTGCCTCTCTAGGCCAGTGAATATTTACTAATACAGAGTGGAGCAGCACTAAAAGAAGACATTGAGAGAAGACAATAGAAACTCTCTCCATAGCCCAGATGCTTGAGCACATGCGCCAAGGACCATGGGAGTATTTGGGCAAAGCAGAACTGCTCCAACAGCCAGACTGCAGAGCAGCCAACTGACCGTGGCCTGGAGGGCCCTTCTGAGACAGGGAGATGGAGGTCCAAGGGCCAGGTCTGACTCTCATGTTGAGCAAATTCACAAAGCACTTGTGGGCGAGGAATTGCTCTTGTTTGGAGATGTCTAAGGAACTCCATCTTGGACCAGAGGGCTGGAGGAGGCTCCCAGCCCATGGCCTAATGGCTAGGCACTATTCTAAGACATGGGACATGTGGGTTACACACCCCCTGGAGATGAGGTTTCTCCCTTCCTGGTTGAAAGCTCCAACCATGGGACTCTTGGGCAAAGGGCAGGCCCTGTCACCTCCTTTAGCACTGTGCTTTGCAATGAGGTTTATGGTGTCCATGTCCGTCAGCCAGTATATTCTACAGCCAGCTAAGGAACAGGAGATGTAGGTGGTCTCCAGGAATGGAGCTCAGGTGGTAACTAGGAGCCTCCATGGCTGATCCAGATCATTTCAGAGTATACCCAGCAGCCTACAATGATTAGGGGCTGAAATGGAGATGTGCAAGAAGCCAGGGGCTTATGTGGTTTTGCAGCTGCTGGAATGGGGTTGATCTAGGTTAGTGCTTATGACTCAGACACCTCATTTCCACCAAAGTCCTGTTCAGGTGCTTGGAAAGCTGACTGGGATCTGGTCTTGAGCCTAGGTTGAAGTTCAGTTCAAGACAGCAGAGGGTAGAGTCTTCCAGACCTCACAAAGAGAGGTAAAGGACAACAAGATCCCTTTGTAGTCCCCTGAGCTCCTTCCAATTGACTCCTGGGCCCTCAATTCAGAAGCACTATTTACTTTCCTCTTCATCACTCGTGACAGTTTCCCTTTCTCAGGGCTTAAAAACAAGGACTGAAGAGAGTGTGTCACAGTGGGGGAGGAGTACTAGCAGTCTCCACCGCTTGATCTACAGTCTGATCCTCACACTTCTAAATCACCAAAATGGGACACCACAGGCAGCAGACTTTCATGGTCGCCACCATCCTTCATCCTGCCTGCCTTGATCAGCAGTGAAATAACATTGGGCTTGAGAGTTAATTGAGATGAACACAGGTAGCTCATGCAGCTGAAAGCTACTGTTTCCAGCTGGCTGCACATTCAAGAAGACTTTCCTGCATCTGCTTACGCCTGCTTTTCAAACTGTAGGCCATTTCACAGTAGTCTCTCCACTGGAAAGGTTGGTTCTGGAGTGCAAAGGTGAACGCTTTTCCTACACTGTCCACTTCCCAAGCCAGCTACTGTCTGAAGAAGAAAAGCCTACAGCTGCACTGATCCACTGCACTCACCAGCTATGGTGGTAAAGCAAGTAAGAAGAACAGGCAGATTCAGGGACTGTTGTCCTTCTTCCAGAGTGTCCAACAGGTGCATCTGAACTCACAGCCAGGAGAAAGGCTCTTCTGGCCTTCACAGAAGCCAGGTTGCAAAGCCCATGGTGCACCGCTCAGGCCTAGGTGGACTATTTGCAAGCAGCGTAATCCAGTATACTCCCTTTCTTTCCTGTCTGAATGAGCTGAATGGGACACATTTGCCACGTGCTCCACTCCATTTTATTTCACAGACACTTTATGCAAGCATTGCAGCTGATGGATGCTGATTTCTTAAAGGAGCTCCAGGGACGGTTGGGGGCAGGCAGAGAAGCAGTGATGGCACACAGTGGAAGAGCAGCCAGAGGCTCACTGTTGCAGGAGGTGTGTCATGTCATCCCATGTTCTGCTACCACCACGTATGTAGAAGGCCAAAAAAACCCAAGTGTTTTGCAGGGGGCAAGTACAGGGTTGTCATCTCTCCTGGGCAGCTGTCAACCTCTGGCTACTCCTCTACCACAAGCTGCTGCCATGTCTCTGCTCTTCCCTGAGTTAAAGCAGCTAACATGTGCAGGGATAGGGGGGACAGACAGGAGCACGAGGTACCTCCCCAGATCCATTCCAGCACTCCTCCCTTTCTAAGCAGCATCAAGGGCTCCACAATTCAAAAAGGATGCGGAGAAGCTTGAGAGCGTCCAGAGAAGAGCCACACGCATGATCAGAGGTCAGGAAAACAGACCTTATGACGGCAGGCTGAGAGCCGTGGGGCTCTTTAGCCTGGAAAAGCGCAGGCTCAGGGGCAATCAGGTGGTCCCCTATAAGTTTATCAGGGTGCACACCAGGATCTTGGGGAACGTTTGTTCACCAAAGCACGCCAAGGGACGACAAGATCGAAAGGTGATAAACCCCTGCAAGACCATTTCAGGATGGACATAAGGAAAAATTTCTTTACTGTCCAAGTCCCCAAGGTCTGGAATAGCCTGCTATCGGAGGTGGTTCAAGCACCTACTTTGAACACCTTCAAGAGAAATTTGGATGTTTATCTTGCTATGATCCCTGCCGACTTCCTGCCCCTGGGGCAGAGGGCTGGACTTGCTCTTCCGAGGTCCCTTCCAGCCCTAATGTCTATGAAATCTATGAAGGGCTTGTAGCCCTCTTGCCCACCCATCATTACACAAAAGCGTAGAGTGCAGTCTGGGGTGGTGGAGACAGCAAGACATGCAGCTGCTCTGAAAGGTTTTCTGGGAGCTGCACCATGATGTGAGGAGAAGCCTGCATCCATAGCTACAAAGGTCCATTTTGTGTCCAGCTGCAGCCTGCCACTTTGGATGCAGAGTGTGTATTCTCTCCATCTTTCATGGATATCCTACTTTTGTTCTCTGTTTGTCATTTCACCAGTGTAACGCAGAGCTCATTCTCCATGAAAGCACCTGGTTCCTTTTTAGATATGGAGATCTATTAAGAGAAACAACCACAACCTTTTTCTTAATCTTCATAATTTAACCCACAACCCAACAGGTCTGGCTTGGCAGAAAGAACAGAAATGGCTTGCAAACTCTTCCCTGCAACTAGAAATGCCAATGATCCACTATTCATAATTGGTCATTCATGCCCTTTGACCACCTACATCACCAGTGACATCCACACCGAACAATCCAGGCACACACTGAACACTTCCACATTTATCATCATGTGGAAACCAATTTGCACAAGCATTCACTCTTTCCACAAACATTCTTGCAAACGAATGGACTTGTAGGAATATTTGCAGAAAGTGAATCCAAGGGCTCAGGAATTCCAAAGCAAAACATTTACACAAATGGCCATGATCATTTTTATTTTCACCCAGGTCTAGCTAGACAGGCAATGCACTACAGATACATAAACCTTATGGAAGGAAAAGACTGCAGCTGTGCAGTTATTTGCTAACTACTCCAAAGCACCTCTCCCAGTCCTTTGTCCAGCCAGCTTTTAAAACACCCACGGGATGACAAACCCAACCATGTCCCTTGAAATACTATTTCACACTCAGAATCAAAATACCTCCCAGGAAGAGTTCTGGTGCTAATTAACATGAAGAAATTAAGGAAAAGAAAAATTACAAAGCAGAGATGTAAACATTCCTCTTCCTTTTCACACCCTTCATGTATAAATCTTTATCCAAGTCCACATTAATCACCAATTAGCCATGTTACCTGTCACTAGTGACATTTTCCACCAAAGTGTTTGAGGAATTGTTGGCGTGACTTCATACTTGCAAACATATACTACATTTTGTAAAATGGGGAGGGAAGCGGGGAGGAGAACTGTCCGTGTTTTCCGTGCATTTTTAGGCTATAAATCTGTTTGCTCAAAAATTATGCTGATTTTGCCAATCTGATGGTGAAGGAAGATTTCTTTGTATGCTCAGCAGCAACTTTAGTTGAAAAAGATCCCTTACTTCCGTGAAAAGGGGAGATTTTCCCTTCGTTGTGGAAACAGTGATATTATTTCCTCCCAGAACAATATTAACTTTCATTTTTATGAGCTGAAACTCCCCCTGAGATTTGCTGCCTGCCCGTAATGGAGAGAACCTTACACAACCTGCCCCTGTCTAGGAAAGTCCAAGTTCTCCTCATTCAGGAAATAGGGTCAGGGACTTTCTCCCCAGATTTGCCCTTTATTAATAGTGGAATTTTATTGTGAAAAAACTTACCAGGTAATATATCTCCACCCTGTCACCCTACTCCCACTACCTACTGACATCTCGTTGTCTGCAGCAGTCATACTGCAGATACCCTAATGCAGGGCTGGCTAGCCCACAGAAGCCATACGGCAAGTGACACTTGCAGCCAATCCAACAGAGAGCATGGATAGCAGCAGCAGATAGGGCAAAGAGGACAGACCACAGCAATGGATAAGGCAGGGGAAGGGGATCAGAGTGGTCAGTCTCTAGGGAAGGAGCACACTGAATCTGAGCCCAAGATCAACTGCTTCAAGCTCAAAGTCTTTGAAGCTAGGGACAGATATTTAAAAAGCCTAAGCCTGAATTGATTCAATCTTTGCAGGTTACTCTAACTTGGCTAGGCTGAACTGGTTTGTAACCAGACAGACATTCTCTCCAGACTCAGGAAATTCAGGCAGATGCCTGCAGTGGCTCAGGCTAGAGGCTAGGGGGTGCTAGAACAGCCCTCCCTTCCCTTGCACAATGCTGAGCTCAGATAGGGGGTACCCGTCCCTGGCAGGACCTCTGATTAGCGAGGTCTGCCTGCACCATCCCAGGCTTTTCCCCACTGGCTGCTCAAGGGGTGGGAGTGTTGCCAGACCCCAGACCCCTGCTAGCACTCTGAGGTAAGGGGGTGTGTGCAGTGCATGCATCTGTTGATGATATGGAGGTTTTCAATCTCCCTCCCTGCTTCTTTATACTATCTGCAGCAAACTGATAGGCAAGCAAGCCAGCAGGGAATGGATAATGGTGTTTATCACCACCTCAACAAAACAACAGCCTCTCTCCATTAGTTCAAACTCTTCTTAAACAGCTTACCAGCTGACCTGCTCACTTAGCTCCAAAAAGCCCGAAGCGGCTACTGTTCTGTTTGCCTGTCCCAGTGAAATTGGAGACATGCACAGACACCTCTTGGCATTAGCTGACATACCATGTGCCTAGGGTCCATGGGGCTGGGGTCCGCGATGTGGGAGATGGGAAGGAGGGGAGGGGAATTCCTGCTTGACCAGTGAGGTGGAAGGTAGGGCAGGGGGAAGCCAGGCAGGTGCTAAGGTGCCTGCAGTCTCTACCAGAGCTCCAGCCAGGGAGCAGAGAGGAGGGGCAAGCCCTGCTGAGGAGCAGAGAGTCCTGCCCACCCCAGCATGCCAGGATGATGGGGGAGTCTGGTTTATCTTAAACCAGCAAGGGGTCTGGGACACACATTGCATAAACCGTTTTGAGCCAAATCAGTTAAACCTGGTTGAATGTAGTATCAGACTTATCTCAAACCAGTTTTATCCATTTTCAGACTGGTTTATGTGCACTAAACATCTGTTCTGTTACCAGTTTAAACCAGTTTCCTATCACTTAAACTAGTTTGTGTGTAATGTCTGTCCCTGGCCTGAATGTTTAAGTCCCCAAGGTACTGTAACCCAAAGGGGAAAAAAAATTCAGCTTGTGGTGGACTCTTCCTGCATAACTCTTTGGAGAACATCTATGCTGTACACTGTGGTACAGCATATGGCCAGCTCTAAATGATTAGCTCAGGTGCAAGAAAGCAGCCCGGCTGTAGTAGTATGGAGCTCCATGCATCCTAATGTACCACAAAGTATAGACATACAGGCAGACAGCCAGATGGAAGGAAATGGAAAAGAGCTCATGCCGTCTCTGCTTTCATGCTCTTCCATGCACAGGTGGACCTGTCGTTCACATCTAAGCAGAACAGCGTGGGGGAGACACCAAGGGTGCATGGATGGCTCCCAACCTTTACCTTTCCCCACTTCATGGTGCCTCTTGAGTTGGGGGCGGGACACGTGCTGACCAAGGGGGTCCCCTGGCAGCCAATCCCACTCACCATAAAAGTGGCCACGCAACTTCCAGAAGCGGCATGGCCACTTTTGCTGGCACCCACAGGGGAGCACTGGTGATCCTGCCTGTCCTGCTGCCTGCCGGCTAAACAGGGAGCGTGTCCTGTCAGGGGGTGCACTTACACTGTCAGGGGGTGCAAATACACCCCTGTGTACCCCCTACATGTTGCCCCTGCCCCACTTATAAATGTTAGGACAAGTGCTGCTGGAGAGATGAGAGGAAGCTTCTCTTTGCCTCCTTTGGCCATAACCCCCAAGCTTTCCTTCTCCTCAGCTCAAAGAACTTGAGGAGAGCATTGTAACCAGTGCTGGACTCAAACCAGAACACCTCCAGAGGCTGCTGGCCTCTGAGGGTTTGTCTGCACTGCTCCAACAGAAGGCAAAGACACGCCAAGCATTCTCCACCCAACCCTGCTCACCTGCACCCATAGGTACACTCTAAACCTGGAAGTTCACTGGTAAGGCCACACTCTCCAGCAGGCCTGAGATCAGCCACCGGAGGCAAGCCTAGAGCTGCCTCACCGAACGTCCAAGTTTGCAGTATACTAGTAGGCATGGGAGCTGGGGCACGCTTAGGTTCCTTCTCCCCAGGCCTCAGCACCGCCAAGGTAAAGGCAAATCCAGACTGAATTAGGCCCAACTGCAATTTCTCTTCTGTGCATTCCCTTTGTGTTCAGAACTTCCCCGAAGATTTGTAACTTCTCCCATTACACCGTCACTTTACTGATTAGCTTCACTCCCTGACAGGCTGTTTGCACCCTGTCCCAGCTCATTAATAAAATCGTGGAATAAAACAGTCCCCCGCAGCAGCCTGCCAGACATCTCTCCACCAGCGCAGAATCTCTATGTTGCTTTCTGTGGGTCCTGAAGGCAACTCTATTCACAAGACACTGCTCTCACGTCCAAGCTACTTTGATGCTCTACCTCATGAAATTGCACTCTCCAAATTAATTCAAATGATGCACTAAAAATCTATATTTATTATATCTACTGCATCCCTTTCAGCCACTCGCTTTGTAACCCTGTCCAGAAAAGCAATCAAATGCGTCTGGCAAACCTGACTCTTCTTAAACCTTCCCTACTTATTATTCATGGGTCTAGTGCCCAGCAGATGTTCAGTAATTCCTTTTCTCCCTAGTTTAAAAGAAGGGAAGTAAAGATCTGAAACCACTAATGCTACTGAAATTATCCAAGCGGGGAACCCCATATAGGTTTTAATGACCACTGCAGCTACACTGCACTGCTGGGTTAAGATCTCAGGGACTAAAAGCTAAGCACTAGGCATGAAAGAGCCAGAAACCAATTGTTGGCAATTAGCAGTCAGCACTCAAGCCTCTTCACCCAACTTCAATCCCTGCTATACAGGGCTGGCTCTGACTTTGCTCTCAAATTAGGCGGTCCTGGTGTAAGTATTGGCTTTGGTGGGGTTACCCTTGATTTCCACTGATGTAGGCGGAATCCAAATCTCCTCCTGTGTGTTTAGGATAGGAGGGACCTGGGCTCAAGGTCCTAGGAAGCGGCTTTCAGTGCTACTTCCCACGCTCCTATGTGTAAGAAGAGGGAAACTCATGCAATTCTAGTGGGCTGCCTCTAGGTTCCATGGCAACTAGGCAAAATGGGATGCCGCCAGCCCCGATACCTGCAGATCTCAACTGAAAGCCCAGAAAGGTCGAGTGACACATACCTCCCACCTGGAAGGGGAGCGCTTTGGACTGACTGCCCACACAGAGGTTCTCACCACAGCCTTTGGAGGGGAAAGGAGTTAGCAAAACAATGGCAGTGTGGTAGGGCACCTTTACTCAGAGCTAGCTTGCTGGCTGACAAAAGCTACACCTGTGTGAGCAGACATGCTGTTTTTATCCTTGTGGCAAGCTGCTGCAGCTGCAGCAGCATTAATAATAGCCTGTTCGTGCTGTAAATACAATGGGATAGGGAAAGAATTCTAGTCCAGGTCCTTTTCCAAGAAGAAAGTCGGTCATGCAAAGGACTGCTGACAACCTAACAGGGTTTCAAAAGTGTCCTGGACCATCAGATACCCAACTTCCTTTGACCACTGCTACAACATGGGAGCCTGGCTCCCCTAAATGTGCCAGCTTGAGCCTCTCCAGCCTGCTCTGTAACCAGGGCAAATATTACCACTGATCACCTCTGGGTTTCAAGCCATCTACTGGTTTAACAGCTTGGTGACTAAATGGTGCTCACCATGAGCAACTGATGGACTGGTGATGAGCAGCCATGCACAATTTGCCCAGATAAGAAAAGAAAACCACTTTCTTCCCAGCCTAGCCATGCTCTGGCTGCAAGAAATGGAGAATGTGCGGCACATGGCTGCTCTCTGAGTCCTACCACCTTCGCTGGGCCTGAGTCATTGATTGGTGAGCCTACTGCCCAGACTACTCTCCATGAAGACTTCCTAGAGTGAACACACACAATACGGGTGCCACATCAGACCCCTCAGCTTTAAAAGGAATGCTTTGCTTCAAAATGGTCTTGTTTTTCAGATCTCAGGGGGACCACAAAATCCAGATGAGTTTGAATACAATTATTCCCATGGCTCCAGGGTTCTCAGTATTCATCCTAATTCATTTAATACAGCTGCTGGTAGAGAAAGCTGTCCTCAACCAGCAGCATTACGTTTGGATGGAAGATTGCCCCATCCTTTGCAATTCCTTCCATGTTTGGGATACACGCTCATTTTCTTTGCCCCCGCCCCCACCCAAGAATTTCCCCCTACCATAGTCCTGTGGGTTTAGCAGTGGCAGAAGTGACCTGAGGAGGGAAAGGACTAATAAGGAGCTTCTGGTTTAAGCCTAGGTTGATGGGTTTAGTGGCAGAAGCAATGTAGCAGAAGTCCAAGGGTCAGTGGCTTTCTGCTCCTGAGCTAGAAGTTAAAAGCCTCACTCTAATTCTTGGTTAGTTGCTGGGTTTCTCCACAGTGGTCACTTGCTTTAAGGGTACAGACTTTCCCTTTTAACCCAAGGGACCATCAGTAAAAGAGTCAGTACTTGCCAGGAGCTACCAGGCCTTGGTATTTGCTGAGATTCCCACTGCTTTTACCTAAATGTAACATGGCAACTTAACCACATCATCCCAGGTGACAGTGCAGCTAGCTGGACTTTTCCAGGGCAACCGCTGTCAGAAAATAGTTGTAGAAAGCCTCCCCCTTCCCCAGGATAGCTTTTGGACCTAAATAAAGATTCAAGAGCCTATATTTGGCAGCCCTATTGGAACCACACATCCTAATCGAATCGTTATATATTGGACTGCTGGTGAATGCCAAGTGTTCCAGAACACATGCTTTTCCCTGTAGCTGTGCAAGTTCAATCTGGAGTAGTTCTCTCTCCCCTCCCTCCCTGCTGCTGGTATAAGCAGCCTGCCTCTTCTGCGAGGAAGAAATGGAGGAGACACTCTTCCATGCCATCCTCCGCTGCCCCAGCCGTGACCACTCTTTGCTGCCCCCAGCGATCATGTTGGTGCGCTGGACCTAGATTTCTCTGCAACTACATGTCATCTCTGTCCCTTACCAACCAGCATGATCTGCCTGGCCAACACGGCATCCTTGAAGAGCCACAGAAATTGATGATGCCTTCTACCTCCTTCATTTCCAGATTCAGGCACATATCTGCTACATGTCTGGACATGTCACCTTACAACAGAACATGGCTCAGTTGTGTTGTGAGGGGCTTTTGAGGGGGTGCTATGCAGAGTGGAAAATACCTGGCTAGTCCTAAAAGCACAGCTGCATAAACTACTTTTGGAGAGTAGTTTTGGGTTTCAATCTCTGATTGCAAGGGTAGCTTTTTTACTGAAGAATGTTTCTTGCTCAGTGCTGCAGGGAGGGGGGGCACACTGTGTACTTGTGCACTTCCACACTAATATGTTTATAATAAAGTTTAAAAGTTGGGGGGGGAGAAAGGCATTTCTCTCTGCATACCATGGACCACAGCCTCATTTGTACAGACATATTGATAATGATCTGCACTTATTTATTTTATGAATAACTTTCTAGGATCTGCCAGACTCCACCTGTTGTGGTTCATGGAGTTGAACATTACCCCTACGGAGTGGACGTTTCTTATGTCACAGTCATTATTTAATCTGGAACTTCTGGTCCTGACTAGTAAATATGCCCAAGACACGACAGACATAGGCTCACAGCTCCCACTGTTTTTAGCTTTGCTCCTATCTTACACATTGTGACGATGCAAAGATCACAACTTCCAAAAAACTGAAGACATAAAATCAACACAGAATCTGGGTTTAATTACCCCTGCACCTAGGAGAACAAAACATGCAGAGTACAAGTAGGAGCACAGTCACATCCTGTTAACATCATGGAGACAAATAAAAAGAAACAGTAGACGGTCAGGGAGTATTCAGTGTAAGGCTCAAAGGGACAATCCACTGGAAGTCTACACCATTTCAAGAACAGAAGCAAAAGACATTTGAGGTACATCACCTGTTCTCAGCCTCCTTGCCAAGGGATACAGTTTTATAAGCTGCATTTGCCTTTGTTTAAAGTGCTGTCCTCTCTGTACCTATATGAAAGGCCTGCACAAACTAGAGAGGAAAATAGACTCAGGCCTGACTACATCCCAGCAAACTCCATGGAAAGCTCCAGTGGGATTTGGAAAGTTCTGTCATATCCACATGTAAATGGTTTGAAGAATTAGAGGGAAAGACATGTTCTCCCATGTTATATTGACCACTTAAGAAGCAAGATTTGTTTAATGATATCTTTTACTGGACCACTTTACAAACAACTCTTGCTTCTCATCTGTTCCCTGGATCATCATGGCTGCAACTACAACACTATTGCATGGTGCTCACAGGCATCAAATGTAGCAATAGTAGGTTAAGAAAAAAATCAGTTAGTTTAAGTCAAGTTCATTAGAAGAACTTTCAAGGAAGTCAACAACTGTGCCCCATTCTCAGCCCAAGTCTAAACTGATACTTTTTTGACAAATCTTCATTAAATCCATGCACTGTTTGCACTTGGACAAGACCACAGACTCTCATCCTTTAGCAGGTCTGCAGATTCGCTGACTAATTCTCATTCCACTTTCCATTTGTGTTCTCAGACGTTCTCATTCTGGTTGTCATGGCTCCCGGTTTTCAGTCTTGCAGTTATGCTCCCTTTTGTCAAGTGACATGAAGATGATCAATTGTTGTTTACTTTCCCAGTCCAGCAGGCACTTCTACAGACCAGTTTTATTTTGACCAGGGTCTCTTCCCATTGTCTTTCCTTTCCCTCCCCAATTCGACCAACCAACTGCTAGTGACCTAGCTGTTTAACTACTTGCTTCTTTTAGGAGATGGTACTTGTTAGACAGGACTAGGCAGAAATTATGTGCAAGTGGTTGTTCTCCCACTGTGCCTACAAATAAGGCAGAACATATCATTTAAAAAAACAAAACAAAGCAAACAACGACAAGAATTGTTTGGGGACTCAATGCTTGTTGCAGAATGAAAAATATTTCCCTAATTAAGTGCGATACAAAAATACGATTGCATTGATGCAGAGTATTATAATTAGAAGTGTGCAATTACAGTTTTGGGGGGAGGGGCGTTTTCATTAAACTCACATCTGGAAAAAAAAAATCTAAGCAGACCAAGTCAAACATTTTCCAGTTTTACGAATAAAAAAAATAAAGGAGAAAAAAAGTCTGCACTGGGTTTTGTTTTCAGCATTTGTTTGGTTGTTTTGTTGGGGGGTTGGTTTTTTTTTTTACTTTCAAGTTTTTCCAAATAGCTTAGTCAAAATGTTGTTTTGGTATAAATAAATAAATAAATGAAATGGGCCTTTTGGAAGATACAGAAATAAGGTATTCTGAATTCTTCTCCCAACCAAAATGATTTGCTAAATTCAGAACAAACTCACATATTTTTCAGTCAGTCGGTCACAAACTGCATTTCTCAGGAATAAACTCTTCATCTGACAAAGTTTGTCCCAGGCTCTAATTCCTATAGCATGCCAGCTGGCTATCACCTTCATTTTAATTCCTCACAGCCACTCGTCCAAGTGTCAGCGAGAATCCACAGCTAAGGTCCTACTTCAAATACTGTAAAGTGCAAGGCATACCAGGTACCCTGAGGACAGCTTGTGTTTGAGTCTCTCTGAATAACATATTCAGCAAGTAGGGGTTAATGAGATTTCCCTCTTAAACATCATTACTAGAAGTCTCGGCTGAGGCTTAATTAGCTCATTACATAGCTAACTCAGTTACATTGGCATCTTCCCCATCTGCTTCCTGTTACATAGGCCAGCAAGGAATCCCTTGCAATGATAACCAGATTATTGTACTGCATGTACGACTGAAAACAGGAATCACAAAACATGTTAGGGCTTGAGCAATGAACACAGTAGCAAAGGCAAGACTACAATGACCCCAGATTTCCCATCAGCCCCCAACCCTACAGAGAATGTGGTGTTATGTCTGAGACCAGATCAAAAGTTTGGATTTGGGCTTTTAGAAAAATATAGCTGCATGCCTTTTCTCTGCCTACTTTAAGCTCTCGCACATAACAAAGCTTGTTCGAGGGATTTCCAGGCAACTGGCACAGCTGTAGGAAGTATCACACATTTGCAAGAAAGTTTTCACTGCCTTTATTCAGCCCTTTCATTGGCATTGGCCTTTCAGTAAAGGAAATTTGCTGTGATTACCGCTTGCAGGTGGTCGTCATCAGCACCACATTTCCTTTCAGCATAGGTAACAAGACTGGGGCCTTTCTTTTTTCCTGATTCTTGTGTTTTATTTTTATTTTAGCCTCAAAAAAATAACAAATAGGAAGCAGGAAGAAAACTACAGGCTTTTTTCCCCACCCCAAAAAGACCCATCAGCAACAGACATAGACAAGGTTTAACCTGTCTTTGTATTAGCACATGCTTCTACCATCAGTTCTTGGTGAAGGGACCTGTGTAAGCACATGCTAACTCAAGCTGCTGTTTAAGTACCAGCTTGAATCCCCACACGTACAAGATCAGAGCATTGTATGCAAGGGCTGCGCAGGTACTGGAAGGGAAGCTGTCCAGCTGGAATGGCAAAGGTCAATTTAAGACGCTGTATGCACTGCTACAAAACTACCAACTGCCTTTGCGAGATTACTGCAACTGAGAGCAAGGACAGAGAGAGAGGTGTCCTGAGCAGCGTGGCCTGCTCTCTGCAGAGCATCACTATGGAGAGACCCTCACATTGTGAGGGTGGATCCTTGCTAGGTCAGATGTAAGCACAGTAACCAGTTGGAAGTGGATGCACCGAAATGTCATGGCTCCCTATGCACTCCTTTCTTCCCACACGGACACTTCCTCCCCTCTGCCCTCTGACAGCCCAGTCAACTCAAGCTGACCCCACTTGGCAGGCAGCAATCAAGCACGTGCTGCATCACCACTTTCTATTTTATTTCCTACTTACTATTGTATCAGGGCCTTCGCCAAGCACTAGGTCACATCCCCACGAGCCTGCTGAAATCCTCATTCACAGCCCAGAAGCTGTTTGGAAGTCATCCTGCTCTCAGGCGCAGGGCAAACCCGGCCTATTGCAATGCAAAACACAGTCTCTTGGCTGCTTGTCTGTTTTAATTAGCTGCTGTTTTTCCAAAGAGCTGTGTGTAAATGTAGCAGTCTTTTCCCATCCCCTGGTGACCTCTTGCCTGGGAAGTACTGCAATGCATTGGTGTGGAAACAACAGCATCAGCAATGCTCCGCGTCATCAACTGACCCCAGACAGCAATAAGAGACCCCTCCTGTCTCGGAAAATACCAGTTCTGCTGTGCTGCAGCATGCGGACCTCTCTTTAATGTTCATGACTTGTCCTTGGGGGAAACCGCCAGGTTTACCTCCACCTCCTATTTATTTTTGACTGGGGAGTCTTGGCAAATCGTTCTTGAATGGCAGTTCTTTTGTTATGCATCTTGGAAACTTAACATTCAAGCTCTTTGGCCATGTAGATTGTATGTTCTGTTCCCAGTCTGATGAGTCAGCCCGTAAGGCTTCTAGTACAAATAACAAGTCTGAAATTTGCTCGCTGTAAAAACTCTTTAGTGGTCACTGAAATCTTGCTGCTTTGACAGACAGACAGAGTTTCAGTGGTGATAAGACGGGCAGTGTTAATCGCAAATCTCATGATACTTGGTATCTGTCTTAGTCTCACTTTCTGGAGCCAGGCAGATTTTTTTAAGTTTCTTCTGTAAGTAAGTTTCTATTCTGTTCTATATTGGTTTATATACTACACTCATAAAAACAAAAGTATCTGGTCAGCTTCTAATTGTGCACTTGAACGTGTGACTAACATCTGGCACATGTTCTCGGGGGAGGTGGGAGGGAGTGTGTGCAGAAGCGTGTCTAGGCTATAGCAGGCTTTTGTAGAATACCCTGCTCTGTCTTTACAGTAGAGAAGGCTGGACAAAGAATGTGCCTTTCATTTAGAGTGGAAGGTGGCAAGGTTTGTGACAGTCCCTCATTCCAGAGGAAGATTAATCTGAAGAGTGGAATCGGCCTTCCAGGTTGCAGAGAAAGAATGTGAACGACCAGCAAAGCTGTAAAAGAAAAGCTCTACCCCACATGTACAACAGGGGTGGGCAAAATACCGCCCTCGGGCCAGATGTGGCCTGCCAAGCCATTCTATCTGTCCCACGGGTTGGGCTTCTTTGAAAGTGGCACCATGCCTGGGAACAGCAGTTTCCTCACATACCATTACAGCAGCTGCTTCTGACACTGCTTGTGCAGCTCTCTAGAGACCATTGTCAGCGCAGATAAAAGCAAGGCTGGAATTAGGAGGGAAGGGGAAAAAAAAAAAAAAAAGTAGTTTCTTCACAGTTTCAGCTTAGGATCTTCATCCAGTCACTCCGAAAAAATATGAGCCTCTGTCCTCAGCAGACATCCTGGATCTGTGGTGCTCAACCTCCAGCCTGTGGGTTGGATGACATGGTACCACACGCCCAGCACAGAGTCAAGCTGGCAAGCAGGGATGCTCCATGGCCTCATCCCGCAGGCAAGACCATACCTGTAGTCTGGCCCCACACTAAATCTAGCCTGTGAACTGACCCCACCCACAGGATCTGATCTGCAAGCCAGCTCCATCATTCAGTCAAGCCCATGGGGCTGAAAAGGTTGAGCATCTGCTCCCCTCCCAGGACCAAGCCCAGGGGATCTGACTCCACTTCAGCATGGCTCAAATGTCCCACTGGACTCTGCTCCTTGCTCGGTGAAGAAAACTTAATAGGGGGATAAGGTACAAGCCCACCTGCTCGTGGTGCCGTGATGAGCAGTCACTCCAGGCAGACCACACCGATTCCCATGTTTCACTGAAGCTGGAGTAGAACCTCACTGAATCCAGTGGACATAAGAGCCCCCCCTGCCTCCCACATTCAGGATTACTTTAAAAAACCGTTGAGTACAGCATAGATAGCTGAAACAGTGGAGAAATTACTCGGCAAAAGCAAAGCCACAGGCAAAACCAGTCAGAAGCTGAGCTGTGTGAGGACAAGGTTTCAATAGTATCTGAATGCAAGTGCTAGGAGGCTAAGCATTGTGTGATGCCAAGTCTGAGAGCAGTGAAAAGAACCAGGGAAGTACATGAAGGCAGCTAGAAATGGTCAAAGAAGCTCTTGTAGTATGATCCAGAGGAGGGTGGGGAGAGCTGAAAGAGAGAGCATTTTTGTGCAAAGAATCAGTTGGCATTTTGAAGAAGAAAAAAAAAAAAAAGACTATCTTGCTATTTGGAACCAGCCATGTGCTGGGGAACAGGGCTTTTCACATTTGTTATAGACACACAGTATTGCATCAAAATACAGAATCACAAAAAAGTAACAGGGCTGGAAAGGGCCTCAGAGAGGCTGGACAGGATGACTTCATTTCTCAAGGCAGAACTATCCCCAGCTAAACTATCCCAGCCCCATGTCCATCTAAAGAGGAAAGGGAGGCCTCTGTCATTGTTCTTTGCCTCTAAAAGAAAAGAAAAAACAAAAAACACTTGCATGCAAACCCCCAAATTTAGCTATGAGCCAGGTCCAGACCACTGAACTGTAAAGAGGACCCAAGCAGAACATGGGCACCTAAGTCTCCAACGGATCTGGGACACCAGCTCCAGCAGCTGCAGAACTCGCCAGGTGCCTAACTCACTATGCTCTAGTGCTTTGGACTGCCCTGGTCCCCAGGTGCTTCAGCTGAGGCTTCTGTGCATCCCCGGTCTGAGCAGCAAGGCTAACTCTCCCCTTGGTCCCTGGAAGAGCCTATCCAGTAGCTCTACACCAAAACCACCGAGTTGAATACAAAGCACTGGCTACTTTCACTCAAACACACTAGTGGGGGCACAGGCAATGTTACCCAGTTTTGTGTACTAGCCTACAGGCTACTCACCTAGTAAGTGGGACCAGGTTTCTAAGCTCCCCTCTTCACAAGTCTGAGGGCAATCAAACCTACTATTGCTACCAACTCAAAGGTACATTTGGCACCAAGCTGTAGGGTAGGCTGGCCAGAAACTTTGCACTCCTGTACAACTTTGCACTCCTCTGGACAGCCCAGAATGCAAGAGGCATAGGACAGAAGAACAAACCAAGGAAGCCTACCTCTGTAGCCTAGTGGTTGGGACACTCAGCTGTGAATGGGAATTCCTGAGCTCCAGGCCCTGCTCATTTGTTTTTAGCCAATGTCTGCCTCAGGTAAAGCTTGCAAGTTCCTTGAAGCAGGGACCAGAAGCCAGGACCCCTCTCACTCCACCCCAGTAGAGGTACCTTCTTCACCAAGTTAAAGTCGTGCTCCCTCGAGCATGGCTTGCTCATGGCACCTTGAACCCTGTGCTCTCTGCTGCCTCATTCCTCCATCCAGCCTATTCCACAGAATGGGGATCAGGTTATTCTCCTGGAAGTGGGAGATGTGGGTTCACACCCACTAAGGCAGGCCTAAAACCCAGGTCTCCCATTTCCTGGGCGACTGCTCCCAACTCTAGGCTGTTCAGTGACTGCCTCATGGATTCTCCCTGATTCTGGTTTCTCATGGATGGCGATGCCCGGTATATAGCTCTGAGATGGAGTCCTAAGCTCCATATAGGGATGTTCAGTTCTGATGTACCCTGTACCTAGCATTTTCTCCAGGCTCGCTTCGGCGGCTGGAGCTCAACACTCAAGCTTACTCTTCTCAGAAGCCTCTGAATGGCGGCCAAAAGGACTACTGGGATCCCTGCTGCAGTTCCCCCAGATGCAAAGTAGCACAGAGCATTGACTCTGAGAATCACTGAGCTAACCCTCTCAAATTTTGCCAACCTTTTCAGACTCAAGGCACCCCTCAGAAAAATGCCAGCTCTTGGTTTTCACTTGTTCTCTTGACTACAAAAATCTACTAGAGCCATTCTTCTCTTGCAAAGAGCTCAAAGCCTACATCAAGTCAAAGTAGTTTTAATTCTGCGGATTCCTATTTGAAATCTGTGGGTTTGGCTCATGAACCTATATGCACGCCTAGTACTGATAACACTGCATAACACCTAAGGCACACTTGAGTGGACCTCAAGGTGTCCCGTAGCATCCTGGCTGAGAATCACTCATGTAGCTGGAGAAGACTGTACACTATAAGTAAAAGGCCTTAAAATACAGGCAGAATTTGAAACATTTTACATGTGTGCCTATCCATACCCTGAGCCACCCTTACATGTGATCAGCTGGCCCAGTTGTCTGACTAGAGAGAGCCTAAGCTCCTCTGAGTCATGTCCTCTGACGCCAGGGCCAGACATGATATATGCTTTAAAATGTAAAGCCAAAATTCGAGGCACCTAATAAGCCAAGCTGGAATTTGTCTTAAGACAGATCAGATCATTTTTCTTTGTATTTCTTCTATTCTCTGAGCAATGAAATTGCTACACAGCACTGACATCTGAAGTCATCCTGCACTAGGGCAGTGAGTCAGTCCACACTTCACTGCTATTGTTTAGGGCTCTCTGCAGAGCCAGAGTCACCACTGCATCAGATAAACGCTCTTGAGTTATGCTTTGTAGAGAAGCACGTAGCCTCTCGCACTTAACATACCCATGTACATCTATCCATCCCCATAAAACCAAAGTCTGGGAAGAGAGAGTAGCTGCTTGGGAATCGGTGCTGGGATGGGATGCCATGGGCCAGTTCAATTTGAAACCCTAGCCTTAGGGGAGAAGAGAAGCAAAATGCTGAACATGGTTCCTATCACAGCTGATGCAACATACATCCCTCTCTACACATTGTAAATGTGGCACAGCCACACGATTGCTATATTGATGATGCTTGCCAGGTCCTCATCCTGGGTGCGCTGCACACATGAGGAGGTGGTCAACAGTCAGTGGTGTATCACCACACTCACATACTGGACTGTCCTTTAAGCCAGCGTTTCTCAACCCATGAGTTGCAAGAATATATGAAAAGGGTCACAGACAAACTTTAAAAATGAATCATCACAGAATCACAGAAAATTAGGGTTGGCAGGGTCCTCAGGTCACATCTAGTCTAGTAGTTCTCAGCTTTTTTTTTTTTTTTACCATGACCCATTTGTGAACATTGATGGCCAGTCCCCCTCACTCCCAACCCATTGCCCTTCCATTCCTAGACCCTAGCTTGCAGGGCAGGGAGTAGGTGTGTGGGGTGGGGGCAGCAGTGGCAGCAGGCATAGCAGGGCCCCAGTTTCCAACATTTTTCTCTTTTAAAAGGAGACTCCTTTTTTCTTTTTTAAGTTTGTTGATCCATTTTGAAAAGTTTGTTCATGACCCTTTCATATCTTCTTGTGACCCACTTTTGGGTTGCAACCCATGGGTTGAAAAAAATACTGATCTAGTCCAAGATCCTGCTCAAAGCAGAACCATGCCCAACTACTTCATCCCAGCCAAAGCTTTGTCTAGCTGAGTCTAAAAAAAAAAAAAAATCCCAAGAATGGAGAGTCCACCGCCTTTCTAGGTAACCTGTTCCAGTGCTTTACTACCCTCCTAGTGAGAAAGTTCTTCCTAAACTGGACATAACAAAAAAACTTCTTTACTGTCCGAGCCCCTAGGGCCTGAAATAGACTCCCTCCAGAGGTGGTGCAAACACTTACTCTGGACCCTTTTAAGAAACATTTGGATGCTTATCTTGCTGGGATTCTTTGACCCTATCTGATTTCCTGCCCCTGGGGTAGGGGGTAGACTCTCTCTTTCAAGGTCCCTTCTGGCCCTAATGTCTATGAATTTATAAAACGGAACTTAAGCCTCCCTTGCTGCAACTTGAGAGTTCTCTTTTAGAAGTGAGAAAAAATGGGAAAGGGATTTTCCCTTATAGAGGTCTGGGCTGCTTGGGGCCACCCCTCATGCCCCACCCTACACACCCACCCCCACCCACACTGCAGGGCAGGGGGCCCTGGGTCAGAAGCGAGGGGCATTGGCCACTGATGTTTACAAACAGGTCCCGGTACAAAAAAGGTTGAGAACCCCTGCCTTAAGCCAATCTTAAAGAGTGTGGCATTAAAGCATCCAGCTCCAGAGCGAATCCTGTTTAGTTTAATCCATAAACTGCAGGGCAGCTCACACCCAGGTAGATAGAGTGCTGGGTTACTTACTGCCTACCTGCATCATACATGAGAATGTGAGTTTTTTCTTGAATGTTTCATAAGGACACTGGAAATAGCTGAATAAAGGCAACCAATGCTGGCATGAAGAAGCTTCATCTAGTTTTTCACCATAACCAAACCAAACAGCATCATTTATAGTATCAATACCTACCCAATAACCAAGCACAGAGGTACTGAAATGTGCAAGACTTAAAAACAACTATCAAGGCAAAGAGGTTGCGATGGATCAGAGATTCAAGTTGGTTCTAGAAAGTAGGGTTGGCCTTTTAAGGCAGTAACCACAGCATGCACAAAACTATATGAAGTTGTTCAACATCATCATAGAAAGTAGGAAGGATCATGAAGAATCCAATTCAATCTGGAGGGAACATCTGGCACCGAGGGAAGCTCAACATGAAATGGCTTTGAACCAGAGGCTGGAAGCAAAACAGCAAAGCAGAGGTTGGAAGCAAAGCAGTGAGGTTTGTTATAGTGTCAAAACCCCCCAGGAATGGCTCTGACAGCACAGCTCCCCCTCAAAAAACTTGGCTAGCCTATGAATGGAGAAGGCAAAGGTGTTTTTACTTGCTGCACTGATCTGCTCTCTACAGATGAGCTACCCCAAATCTTGAAAAGAATCATGAGTTAAAGACTTGGGTTTGTCTTTTCAGAGGTATTGCAACACTATGCACTTCCTGGTCGTGCACAGAGGGAAGAGTGGGATGGCAATCACTGCACTAGTTTTAATCAGACCAATAATTGCCACTTACCTCACTAGAAAGTTTGTTCTCTTGGGGTTTCCAGATGAAAGAAAGAGACTACACTTTAGCACAATATGTAGGTATTTGGATGTATGCCTATGCATGTGTCCCAGCTGCCAGCAGAGGGTTCGGGATTGAAAGTGTGGTCAGGAGTAAAAGGCAAGAAAGATTTATTGACTTAACAAAAACACAACTACACATAGTATAATAAGACAACAATGATAGACCATAACAATTTGCATCAGCAACTTATCAGCAGTCCCCCCTGATGTTCCTCTCCTATGCCTGAAGTTCCCCCCAATGCCTGAAGTTCCTCTCCTATAAAGCTCAGCAAAGTCAGGTGTCCCCAATTTGAGCTGTCCGAGGGGTACTGGGAAGGACCCTAGTATTCAGTCCTCGGGTTCCTCAAGATCTACAGGCCCACCAAATCCAAGTCAGCAGCTGATTTTAAATCAGTAGCTTCTCTCACACTGCTGCATGGTCCTTCTAATAATTTCCAGGTATGCTAGCCAATTTATAACTTCTGAGCTATGCTGACAACTTACAGCCATTCAGATTCTCCCACTACAAACTTTCCTTAGAACTGACCAATAGCAGTACAAGCCTTTGCATTCTTCTGATAAGTTTAATTTTGACTACGCCACAAGGTCTACTACTATTTCTACAAGGCCTTGCTAAATTTACTAGGCCTCACTACTTATAAGGCCTCACTAATCTTTTACTTTAATTAGGCTCTTCAGCTTACAATACAAATGACAAAAAACACCTGGTCTAATCCTCACAGAGCCTTCAGCAAGCACCTTTATCACACAGACATAATTTTCAGCTGTCACTCACATGCTAGGGTAGAATGTAAGCCCCACAGGGACACAGGCCCACTGACTTCATCTCACCTTCTCCAGAATCCATCCCTGTTCAAGATGGTACTTGAGTATGTTTGAGTCCTGTTAAAAATTCAATGGCACTTAAGCACAAGCTTAAATCCAAGCATAAACCTATAGACTTTTCTCAACTGGGGTGCCAAATACAGGCCAACCCAAGCAGCCAGCTTGTGAAGCAAAGATTGGTTTAATCTTGCTCTTAACAAAGCCAATGGTCCTGGGATCAAGATGTTCACCAAGTCTAGTCTCTTGCATTTGCATGCAGTTGCTGACCCATTATCACTGCTGCAAAAATCTCCCTCAATGATAGAGTGAAACCAAAACACCCAGAACTTCCAACAATATGCCACAGGTTAAAGCAAAGGTGATGAGGGTGCTACCAGTGCCTTGACACTGCAATGACAGGGAAATAATTGGTTACGGTAGGTTCAGAAGATCCTTGAAACAAAACCATGCCCCACACTACAGATGAAGGCAATTCCTCCAGTCTGTGCCAATATGACCAGCAGGGAGGTAAATTCGTTCCTAACACCCAAACTTGGCCGCCATATTATTAAAAATCACAAATGTCACACAGTCAAGGCTGAGGACAGAGCAGCCATCAGTTGCTTGCTTGTAGAAGCTTTCTTTACTTCTGCTTGCTACTAGCATCATAGCTCTTTATGACTACCAGAAACAGCTTGTAAGCCAAACAAGCCTCAGAAAGCAAGAGCAGGCAGCATTAATTGTGCATTGGGTCATGTCAAATTGTATCATTAATGAACACTCCCCTTCCACTGAGAGAGAAGAAAGTTGAGCACAGTATCAGACCACTTTCAATGCAACCAGATGAGTGGTACCAACACCCCCTTACCCAAAGTTGTCTTTGTTTCCAAAGGCTGCCTTAGTCAGATCATGATGAGAGAAGGGAAGTGAGTCAAAGAACTGTCAGGTGTTGTTAGCAGCTCGGCATCTCTTAATAAGGCCCATCTGGTTGGGATGCACCGGATTTGGCATGGCTCCCTCAGGCCTGATGGCCAGCATCTTTGCCAGAGCTTCACAATCAGTATTAATAAACACAATCAGGCAGCAATTGGCAAGGTGAACTGGAGACTTCTCAACTCGCAGTTCTGAGGATGAGAAGAAGTACAGTTCTTCCACAAGTGAGCTGGCTGAGTCTCATGCCACAGCAAAACTGTAGCCCCATCCCACATACAGGTATGAGTTGTTTGTGGGGACCACAGCTATTACCTTTCTTTGTATCTTCAAGCATCTGAGCAAGTTACCTAGAGCAGCTGGAGCTCCCCAAGATGCATCTATACTGGGACCTGGGTTGAGAGAGGCATGAACCCAGATTTATCCAGCAGTAAGAATTTGCTGTTACCCTTCAAAGCAGGCAATTATAGTTTGCCTTTGTAATGGGACCTGCCACAAGTGGTGGGAGTGGCACCTCCTTGGGCTACCCTAATCCCACCCTTTCCACTCTGTTCTCACTCCCTGTCCACATCTGCCATACCTTTGTTATAACAACTGTAGGAGGTTACTTCCAAAGAACCAGAATGGCTGTCCTGGGTGCCCTAACCTGCACCATCTATCAGCCTGGTCACTTCACAGGGGCTCTGACAGCCCACCAATTCAACACTAATCTAAACCTCTGTGTGCTATCTGCAGGAGTCTCTCTCCTTTTCAGCCACTCATGCCTCACAGACTAAACACCAACACAAAGGAAAACCACAATCAAGGGTACCTAAGTGCCTTTCTAATCAGTTCTGCTGGCTTCCCCTAGCTTAGGCCCTCCTACAGATCCTCCATTAGAATAATAGAAAAAGAGGGCTGGAAGGGACCTCAGGAGGTGACATGTAGTCCACCCCCTGCTCAAAGCAGGACCAGCCCCAGCTAGATCATCCCAGCCAAGGCTTTGTCTAGCTGGGTCTCAAAAATCTCCAAGGATGGAGTTTCACCAACCTTTCCGGGTAACCTGTTCTAGTGCTTCACTACCGTCCTTGTGAGAGTTTTTCCCCTGCAATATCTAACCTCAACTTCTCTTGCTGCATCTTGAGCCCATTGCTCCTTGTTCTGTCATCTGCCACCACTAAGAGAAGTTCAGCTCCATCCTCTTTGGAAACACCCTGCAGGGAGTGGAAGGCTGCTATCAAATATCTCAGTCTTCTTCTTTCCAGACTGAATACGCCCAGTTCCCTCAGCCTCTCCTCAGGTCCTGTGCCCCAGCCCCCAAACCATTTTCATTGCCCTCCACGGGACTCTCTCTAAATTGGCCCATATCCTTTCTGTAAGGGTGGGGGGGCATTCTCCTACATTGCTTCTCCATTCAGCACAGCCAGGGTCAGTCTCCAGTTCCCTGCACTGTTTCTCTTTGCTCTCAGCAATGAACCCTTTATTCCGGCTCTGCCCAGGTCAGACTGCCCCCTCCGATTCTGTTGCAGGGTTTATTTAGCTCAATGCCTGCCCCTTAGGAGCTTGCCCTAAAAAGGCAGTCCTCAGTTTCTTCCTTTCTCACTAATAGGGCAGGTTCCCTTGTCATACCTTGAAGAAGTCTGCTCTAAATTAGTGAAGTATCACTGTACCAAACTGGGAAGCTGCTCTAAAAGCTGAGACAGTTGTGATTGATAAGAATATGAACTGAAACCCAATCAGCTGCACTACAGAATTTGGGAATACAGGCCTACTTTATAAACAAGCTACATATGTCACTTGGGCTCCACTAGAACAAGCCTTAAATTAAAAGGAAATAATTCATTCAGACTAGGCAATTTAAATGTAGCCCATTACCCATTTAGAAAGCCTGGGAAAGGAAACAGCCTGACACTTAAAACATACTAGCCAAATCATCCATCTGTTTTGTTGCTCTCTCGAAAAGAACCATCTTGGAAAGCTAGAAGGATACAGCTCTACATACCTCTAGTGTAGTTACTCAACCAAGGTGCCATGGCACCCTGTTAAGCATGCAAACATCATTCATAAGATAAAAACCAGAGATTTCAAATAAGAATCCATACTGTTAGAAGTGTTCTGACCCTGTTCTGGTCCTTTCATTTGCTGCAATAGAAGAATTGCTTTATTATTTTTCTGTAGGCAAAAAAAAAAAAAAAGGGTGAAAGCTAAAAACTGGCATTTTCTGAGAGGTGCCTTGACTCTATCAAGGGGGTAACCTCGAGTCTAAAAAGGTTGAGAATTACTGATCTAGTGATTCGTTCTTTTCTGATGAACCATAAGATCTGGAGAAAAACAAGTATTCATATGAGCTAGTTTATAGATGTGTGAAAGGCTAACATGACATTTAACAAAAGTTCTATGTGCGTTTTGAGTGTTACTCCATCTTAATGAAAGACCATAGACAGAGACCAACACATCAATGCTTTAATTTCTCATACACTGCACGCTGAGTTGCTAGCAACTAGAAACAGTTTACTAAACAGGTAAAATAAAGAGAATGTGATACCATTGGCTCAAAAAAAGGGGGTGGGGATTGGAGAGCATTCCCATCAAGTACTGGGATATAACATTCAAGCCCCAGTGGGAAATGGCTGCTTTATGGGTAAAAGCCACAAGTCAGACCTGTAACTGTAGAAGTTGCAAGGTGAGAAGGAGACATGGGTGGAGGGGAGAGAAAAGAAGAGTGTGGTTGTTCATCCATGGTGTACATGTTGAAATAACACCCAGAAGAACACTTACAGAGCTAAATAAAAAAGTCAGGGACATTAGAAGGACCACAACAGCTGGCGCACAAGAGTACAGGAAGCAGAATCACAATCAACCAATGTATGTCTCTAATGCATGTTCACCTTTGAACGAGAATGCCCTGTACAGTAGGCAAGCTAGACTTTCCCACAGAATTCATTTGGGCACATTCCACTGAGTTAATCAGAGAACACTTGAAGTAAAAACTCTAGGTCTGGATGAAGCATCAGGCTTGAAGTGTCTCCTCTTCCATTTCTGCATCTAGCAATGAATTAGCTAACAAGTGTCTTAGGTCTGGGGACCAGAACAGGAATACACAGGCTGAGGTTCCTCAAGCCTTGCCTTGAGGAATCTTCTTTCAGGATGAACACAATGGGAGAAAAGATATGTATGTAGCAGGTCGTTGTTCCACTGACTATCTGACTACTAATGCAGGAAAAGCTTTAAAATTGTGTATGGTGCCCAGAAGATGGGCAGCTGTAAGGCCGATTCAGAATATGACATCCCCACACTTGACTTACTAAGCTGATCAATCTCAAAGTCAGCTGTCAGTCAGATATGGTTAAACAAGGCAGCCTTGACTACTTAATTGATATGCTACTACAGGCAGACATTGATAAATACCCTTGAAGCTATTCTTCATACAGAAGGACTTGAAGCTGTCAGTAACCAGGAATTGTTGATATTTCATCCAGCACACAGGAGCTGGTACACGATGGCATGCATCTTGAAAGTAAAGATGCATAAACCAATTTGTAGGACCTAAGGAAAGGATCATGGAGAAGAGCTTGAAAACTTGAATCAGATGGACTTACTAGGACTTCTAAGATTTAAAATTGGAGGTCACCTCCTCCCTCCCCTTTTCTCTTCAGTGATAAGTACCAAGACTGGAAATTCTTGCCACAAAACTCAAGGAGCCTTCTCCACTGCACCTGATCTGGGAGAAAGAGTTGCTCTCTGCACACATCAAGGTGTTAAGAAAACTGTCTTGACGAGCTCCAGGACAGGGGTGGGACTAGAAAAGGTAGAGTTGGCAAAGAAACAAAATTGATTCAGCACCCCATTTCAATGACTTCACTGTTTAGTTCCAACTGTGGCTCATGCATCCAAGAAAAGAAAAAAAAGAAAGTGGAGGGCCTATGATTAGTCTAGGGCTGTCAGCCATGATGGGAAACTTGTGGTCTTTGGTCTGATGGAGAGTGCACTGTCAGAATAGAAGGGCCTCTCTGGGAACAGGATCCATTCCTAGAAAAATCCTGGAGCTCTCCACTGGCATTGGCATGAATCATCTTTAGTAAAGGTGTCCTTTGTGGACCCCAACCTTCGCCTTTAAAAATCCTTTGGAGAGTGCAGTGGCTCACTCATTTTAGAATTAAAACAGATACCGTAAGGGCAGTGCACAGCATGTTACTGCAGTGGCACCCAATGAGCAGAGGACCTCTCTAGAGCATGTGGTGATGATGGTGAGGAGGACTCCTAGTGCAAGTACCCCATTAGTCTGTCTGGGAAAAGGAAAGAACCTCCTAAGAGATGGGCTCCTGGTGCCACGCATGACTGAGGATGCCTAAAAGTAATATTCCTATAGCAGAAGTTCCCTACAGAAACAGGAGGAATCACCAGTAGTCAAGTGTGAAGGCCACTACTAGTAGCAAAGAGTTTGGAAACACCAGCACTTCAGGTTTCAGTACTGACAGAACTCTGGATGCAGCAGATAGGGGAGGTGAAGTCTTTCTGTAGATACGATATTTATTAGCCCAACTAAATAGCTGCAAAAAAAGTTGCTCAGACCAGCACGGCTACTGCGTAGATCCTTGTAGACAGTGAAGGCACATCTAACAGAGACTTTGGTTCAGGAATATTGATAAGGTCCACATGGACTATAAATACTGCTTCTTCATGAGCAAGGGCTGTGCCAGCACTGACAACAAAACAGAAATCGTAAGGATGGGAGGGGCAGGGTCTAAGAAAGGCTCATCAGGCATGGTCCTACAGTGGAGGATTGCATTACTAGCAATAATAGTTCTAGAAAGGCCATGCTGGCTCTTACAGGGGGGTACAACTGGTGCTGAGCTTCAGCAGGAAAGCTCTGATACTCCCTGCTTCAGAAGGCAGGAGCTACTGCCTGATCCAAAGAGAGCTGTCGAGCCAGCTCAGTGTTTGCCAGCAGGAGGTCCTTGGATCTCTTATCTCCTACAGTGATATTCCTCATACCCCAGAGCACTTGAAGAAACCAGCTCTGCGACAGGAAAGTTTTTCTTGAGGGGGTGCCTTGGCAGACATGTGTTACACATGGAGTTTTTTAAAAAGCCATGTGTGTGTGTTGTCAGTAAGAGAGCTAGAAATAGCAGGTGTGCTAGGGGTGTGCGACTCTCCCAAACAAAATTCATGCCATGTGTATCATTAGCAGGCAGGACAAAATTTTACAGACTAGAGAACTGCCATGTGCTGTTGAACCCACTCCTCAGTACTCAGGTGAAACTACAAAGGGGGAAAAGAGGTTGTCTGGGGGCTCTGGCATTGTTTAAGCAGGCACATTTGTAGCTCGTGTATTGAAAACACTGCCCAAAGCCAACTAACTAAGCCTCAACATCATCTGTGAGCTCTGCCGCAGACACTTGGCTGGGGTGGTTTAGTCAGGGCTGATCCTGCCTGGAGCAGGGGGCTGGACCCAATGTGACCTCCCATGGTCCCCTGTGCCAGACCTCTCTAGGATCCTAGGAACCCACTGGTATGAGGAGTCGCGACTGGGTGCTCCACCCTTTGCAGACTCCTGGCTCAGGGTGGGAGGGTGTGGAGAGCATGTGCAACCCCAGTAGACACAGCCAGGCAGACGATTTTCTACCCTTCTAATAAGGTTGGCGTGGGACAAGGTCTCTCACAGAAGAACAGAAGCTTCCCTTCTCCCCACAACTACTATGCTGAATATTTAAACACGGTAACATGCTGTTCAGCCTCCACAACACTTCAGAGCTCTTCATTACTGGTACAGTTAGGAACTGCCTGTGCCAGTGGTGTACTACCCTCAGCAACCCATTAGCATTTGAGGGTCTGAGCCTGAGAGTATTTACCCTTATGCATTTCATTGAAAACATGGTAATCTTCAGATGCATCAACAGGAGCCTATGTAGGACTGGACCCTTATGAGCCGGTTATTCAGAGGTATTTAGGTACCTAATGAAGCCCTTATGCAAATCCACTAAATACTATTTAAAAATTTGGCTCTGTTCCCCCAATCCCTCATTTGTAAAAAAATGTCACTTACTGCTGAAGATCCAGTTTTGTACCAGGTGTGGGTTTATTCACCTGCATCATATTACGAGCCTGGAATCGTATTCATGCATTAAGTATGAGCCATCTGCATATTTTAATTATTTACGTTATTAAATCCTTGTAACTGGTAAAGTAAAATAAAAGGAAGACTGAATTTGAAATGGGTTTGTTTTTTTAAGTATACAATATCGTTAATGTAGGACTTTTAAAAATATGTTTTGAAAGGCTGTGTAAAATAAACTATTTTAAATCACCTCAATACATTTAGTCCACATTTCCCCTTTTTTTTTTCCCAGAACAACCAGAAAGAAGAACAATGCCTCATTTAGTCTGTATTCTCAATAAGCTTACAGGTGCCTGTTATTGACTACAGCCCCAAGTCTGCAAACATACCCACATGCGTACTTATCTTGACTTCATTGGGACTGCACAGATATTTTGGGGCTACGCACAGCTTTGCTAAGAATGGACGAAGGTAAGAGGACATTAGCTGAGTTTCACTTCCATTAGTTGTACAGCTTTTCCTTGAAGGCCTGCTCAGTTCAAAAGCTCAATGTCTGCAGAGCACTGCAAAGGAACATGCTGCTTTATCTTGACTATATCATATCACAACAGAGAAGTGGGGTGGGGGGGCAATGAATAAAAGATTCTCACTGTGTGAACAGAAAGCAACCCCAGGCTAAAGCATGAATCCATCACATATTACCCTAGAGAACTCACTTCATGTCATGAGGAGGACATTTTCTACATCTGTTCCCCTCTTCATTCACAACTGGGATGTGTCCTTGTCAAGACCCAAGGGCTCGTCTCTCTCAGAATGAGATAGTAACTTTCCACAAAGTGCTGGCACCATCTCCCAGGACAGAGGCCCACTCCCTATTCATCGTGTCCATTCCAGCACAGCTGCCTTCTCTCTGGTCCTTGGCTGCTTCCAACAAGAGCCACCCACAGGCGAAGGCTCTGCAGCTTGCAAACATGATCCTGATGTCTCTGTAAGACTCAGTCATCATTTAAAATGGACTGTACAAGGCTAGGGCCCAGTTTTATTTAGGATAGTGCCTGGGCCCAACCCACTGCCTTTGGCCAGCACCCAAGACAGGATAGGGCCCTGTTGAGTCAAGTTCCCAACTGAGGTCTGGGCAGCATAGCCTCCCAATTTCACCTGGAAGCCCCAGGGTCAGATTCCTCTGCTAATGCTAATCTGTGCCTGCACTGACACACTGATACCCTGCTCTATGGACTTTCTTCTATTCAAAAACAGCCAAGGTCAAAGCCCAAAGCTATATGCAGGCAGCTTCTCATAGCTCAGTTGGATTCCTTAGGGCTGGGACCACATCCGTGGCAATGAGCTTGTCTTTCCCAGGGGAACATGCTCTTTGTCTGTCCCATAGCCACGTACTTCATTTGAGAGAAAGCTGGTTTTTCTGCTGTACACAAAGCTATGCCGTCTCCAGGCTTTGATGCACCATCTCTAGCATTAACAGATGGTCAGCGTTGCTTCTGCCTGTGCCCAGGATGTTGTCATCAGCCCTCACCATCACGTACCAAACCTTTCAAGAAAAATTTCCGTGTCTCTGGAAAATTCCAACTGCAGGGGCCATTTCAGGCCAACGTATTGCACTGAAGTGTGCCCCTGTGAGTGGCTGTAGTGATAAATATCTTATTCTCCTCCATGTCTTCTGAAAGTTGGGTACACATGGCACCACTTCGAGGTTTGCTAGTGTCTTTACCCCCACCTAACAAACATCCCCCATCCATGAAACAGTTTAACTTGTCGATTCACCATGTGTTTACCTCCCCCCTCCACAATACAGCCTTGTCTGCCTGAGCTACAGTCATGACCCATTCAGCAACCCCTTAGCGAAGTGAGGGCCTTCCCCCAGCTCCTCTAACTCCATCCCTTCTGCAAGGGCTTCGGGAATTTATTCTCGCTTCCCAGTATTTCACTTTACCCCTATCCTGGATATACATCTTGACCGTGACTGGCTGCAAGGTCTCTGATCCTTCTTTAGAAAGGCCCGAGCCGAGCTTGTGGAGCTTCCAGAGTTTTACCATGATCCACTTTGAGAGACTGCCTCCTGGTTTGGTTTAGGCTTCACAGCCACTCTCCAACACCTGCAAGCACAGTCCGGACTTGAAGAGATGCCAACACAGCGGCTCTGGGCCCATGTGTCTAGTCAGAAGGGGGGTGTAAGCAGTCACAAGGAGCGTGAGGCTAGTCAAGTACCCAAGCCTGCAGGGAATCCAGATCTGCAGTTAGGGCTGTGCCAAGGGGGTCAAAACCAGGTAGTCAGAATTGCTTCTAATCCAAATGATATCCAGGCTTATATTCCAGGTCAAGCCAAAGGTCAAGAGCCAGGGAGACTAGGGCTACGGACAGACAATCAAAAAGCCAGAGTCTGAATTGATTCAGTCTTTGCAGGTTAGTTTAACCTGCCTAGATTGAACCAATTTACAAGTGAACAGACATTCAGGAAATTCAGGCAGATGCTTGCAGGAGTTCAGGACAGGTGCCAGGGGGTGCTAAAGCAGCCCTTGGCCACAGGAAAGCCATGCTGGGGGTGTGACCAGCCCCAGCAATAGCTTCAAGGGAACTGGCTAGGGGTGGGGTTTTAACTCCGGCACAGACCCAGGCCAGGATCCACCTGGCACTCCCCAATCACTGCAGCAGTGGCAGGGGTGGGGGCATGGTCAGACACCAGCTGGAATGGCCCCTCAAGGCAGAGGGGGCAAGTAGGGGGTTTATTCCCCCCTCCACTCCCTGGGGACCACAGTCACGGAGAGAAGCACTGCCCCCCTACAGTTCAGGCAGGCAGGCTCCAAAAAAAGGGTGGGGAAGGGGGAAGATGAGGCTCACTGCTTTCCTTGGGTGGAGCCTGCTTTCCCAGGCTGCTTGCAGGGCTTCCTGCAGAGCCCCAGACTTCGCTCCACAGCTGTAGGGGCAGCAAACTAAAACTCCTCGAAGGAGTTTTAGTTTGCTGCGCCCATAGTCTTTTAAGGTGCATTATGCTGCCAAATTTCCTACAGCGGCTGGAATTAATGCACAATACACCGCTGAGGCGTGCAAACACTGACACCATTAAAGCAGTGCAAAAGCATTTAGCCCACTTTAAAGTGTCGTGCGCACACACCTCTTGAGCTAGGGCAGCATCTGGCCCACTAGCAGCCCTCCCTGGCAGCCCCAAGGGGTGCCACCACCATGGAGAGAAGGACCAGGGCCCCCATAGCTCAGGGGCCACTCAGCTCACCCCTGGCCATGGGCAGGCTCCAGCAAAAAAAGGGGAAAAAACATGACAGACCCTGGGGGGGCCAAGGGGGCGGGATGACAACACAGGACAGGACTGTAATGGGACAGAAAAATTTAAACTGTGGGTTCCAATTAAAAATCCACTTTTTCAATTTAGGGGGCATAAAATTAAACCTTGGTGATTAATCCCTCCCTCCCCCATCCCCATCATGTACTAGAGCCTCATGATTTCATAAATGCAATTTAGGCACAAAGGCTCCCTCTACCTACAGCCCTGCCAGGGTAACTTCTGCCTCCCAGAGCCACGGGCCTTGTTCTCCTTCTGCCCCCAGGACACTAGCATTGTGGCTGTCCAGGGTCCAAGCTTCAATAGGAAGGGGCTCCATAGCCTGGTGCACTGGAGTACTAACATCCCAGGTCACAGGGCAGTATTCAGTTCCTCCTGACAGGAGGTAGGCCTCGAGCTTGGATCTCTATCCCCAGGGTGTTAGGCAGCTGCCTTAGGCTATAGGACAAGAGTTGGGCACCACTGCCCTGCAGAAACTAGTTACCCATCACAGTATTTAGCAGGGTTTTACATGGTATTTCCATCACCCACAATGCAACTGAATCATACGGGAGCACAGATGGAGTTGGACAGCCCTGCATCCATAGCAAAGTACAACAAGGCAAGTGGAGTCATGAAGACCAAAAATGCAGGCACACAAGTTAAGTGTAGTTTCAGGACTTCACTGCCTATAAGCAGTGACTTCTTAGCCATTTTGGCAGTCATGCCCAAGTTGAGTTTCACTTTAAGTCTAAGCGTAATCCTAGGCCATCCCAATTCAGTCTCTGGAAAAAAACCCAAAAAGTACCAGATGCTTTTGTAATAGACTTTCATCTTAGTCTTAAGACTAAGATACAGGACATGGCAAGGAGGGGAATGACCCATCTCTTTTTTTGTTAAGAATTTTTCAGGTTCTGAAGCAGGATCATACTTGGAGGTCCAAGCATCTCCCAGGAGCTGAATAAGTGGGCTAGAACCTGGACTTGAGTCTTTTCAGCTCAACCACACATACCACTATTGATTCACACTGTCTCCATGCCCCACTACAAATCTCAAAGCATTCTCCAACAAGATTCAACTCCTGCAGGTCATCTCTGTCAAAAGAGACTACTTTTTTAAGTTGAGGGATTCTGAATTACTGCCTCACACACAGAGGCTGGTTTTCTTTATCTGTAATCTCACTGGCAATGAAATGGTGGTCCAAACCTTCAATAAACTGCTGCCAATCCTTATCTTGTGCATTAGACTCCTTATTTTTCTCCCAAATGGCCATTTTTATATATTTTCTTCACTGCTAATATTGAAAAGAGCTACTCAAAAAACAGTCCTATTCATAATAATACAGAGAACATGCCAATTTGTATTTAATGTAATATATAAGAGTGGGGATAAAGACTCCCAGTATATAAAGCAGAAAGAAAGGGAGGAATGAAGTGCAGTTCCATCCATCCACACTGACTGCATAACCAAGTAACCTACAATAGCACTATGTTAAAAGAATAAATCTCACCCAAATTCACATGCCAGTACAGGAACTGAGTTCAGACATGATCCAAAGGGAATGGGTAACATTTTGTTGAGGTCAAAGGGTTTTGGTTCTGTTGAAGTCAGGTCCACTGTGACTGTTCATTGCCATTCACCAATTGCCACTGCCACACATTCATGTCAGCCTCACCTGACTCTGTGCTTCTTTTCTCTCCCTTTTGAAGACGAAATGCTAGGTTAAGGGCTACTTCATCTGGAAGTGGAAATCTATACACACACACACACACGCATCTTATTTGGTTAGCTTGTAAAGCATATCTACTCCAACTTCATACTAACATGGCCAACTACCTCTCACTAATTATATCCACTGCCCTCACAGTGAGATCCAGCTCACTCAAAACATTTACCTGAACCAGCACATCTAACTAACAGCAGCACTGACTTCTATGTAAAGTCAAGCACAGTGCAAGAGACCCACTCACCTTTTGCCCAATGCCTAGTGGTTAGCCTACTTGCCCAGGAAGTAAGAGACCTGATTAAAAACCCCACTCCGCTGGGATGGGGGTGAACTCTAGTTCTCTCCCTTTTTAGAAAACCATCCATCCTTGGAGAACCTGAGTCATTATGTGGCTAAAAAACCCCAAAGGTCCATGTTGCCAAAAGAATAGGCTGGTACTAGTTCTTCAGCCCTATGGATCTTGCCCCTCATCCCCCTGCCTGCCCAATCCCTAGTGGCACAGAGGGCCTATCTCACCCCAAACCTTCCCAGGTACCCTGTCATTGCAGATCCACTGTCATGGCATACCTCGTGGATCAGCCTTCTTTTCTGCACTCCTGCCTTCCCTTGGACTCCTGCAGCCCCACAGTACCATGCTCTGCTCCAGCTGCTCAGCACCCTGCTCCAGCACTGTTCAGCCCTCCCCTGGGAGATGTCCACAGCACTTCCCAGCTAGGAGCTCTGAGCTCTTCAGAGACCAGACAGCAACTACCTCCGGCTTCCAGTTCACCAGCTCTTACATCCCCTGGGGTAGGCGGGACTGGAAGTGGGTATGGGTGTGGCCTTAAAAGGCCATCCACTCAGTGCTACCCCAGCACTCAAATAATGAAGAAAAAGATTCAATTATAGGGAACACATGGAAACAGGATGCTGTAGCTGTATGAGGTAGGTACTCCCCCAGGGAGGGAGGGAAATCTGGGCTATGGATTATGCATTTTATCCAACAACTATGTAATGTAAAAATGCAGAAGCTGCAGGGAAGAGACCCCAGAGCCTCTCCCAGAGCAGTGCCTGCCTCATTGGAATTCATCTATCTTGCATGCTGTTTGTCTGGCCCCACAACTCATGCATGTCTTTGCACCCTGAGGCCCAACTCCAACAGGAAGCATAAACACTGCCGTCAGCCACTGAAAGCCCACAGGTGGGAAGTCAGGGCAGCTTCCTGGGAAACGGGAGATACGGGTTTAAGTTTCTTCTGGTAACTGGGGCCTAAAGCCCACATCCCCAGGTGCCCTAAGTATTAGGCTTTTGGGTAACAGGCAGGTGTGTTACCTTCCAGTGAGCTGCACGAAGGACCAAACAGGTACTCAACATGGGTTTCCTCTGCCTATGGAATGAAGGTCTTCTGCAGAGTTCCTGCAGTT
Source organism: Crocodylus porosus (assembly GCF_001723895.1). Classification (NCBI taxonomy): domain Eukaryota; kingdom Metazoa; phylum Chordata; order Crocodylia; family Crocodylidae; genus Crocodylus; species Crocodylus porosus. Next base: position 45,111,447 of record NW_017728910.1, on the reverse strand, counting down.
CCCACACTGAACTGGATTACAACAGGGCTTAAGTGGGAGTCAGACAGCTCCTGCGTCTTATCCAGTCACTAGGGATTGCTTCAAGCCAAACTAGATGTACATGAGGAATCAAAGCATCTTAGTGGCTTCGTGCTACCGTGCAGGGTGCAATAGGATTAGACTTGGCAAGTTCAACATCTAAAAATCACACAAATGCCAATTAGACCGCTTAAAGGTGAAAGAGGATCTGGGCCTGGGTATCCTCACCATATTTCATAGTTCTCCCTACACTGTTTAGGAACAGGTTAGATCCTTTAAACAGTTTGTGAGCCCTCTAGTGGTATCATGAAGCAGAAGCACAGGGTGTTGGCTGCAGCCCAGGCTGGGGATTTTGACTGGGCTGTGCCGATGCTCCTGCTTGGTCTTAAACCTGGGGGTTCCTGGCTAAAGGGTCTTGTCCCTCTGCTCAGGGTCAGAACAATCGCTATATTTAGGGTCAGGGAGGAATTTTACCCCATAGTCAGACTGATACAGACCGTGCTGGGTTTTACTTTCCTCTGTAGCTGGGAGCATTCTTTGTTGAGAAGCCAGCATCAACCAGTCAGCACGGCACTGCGTATGTAGCACATGTCAAGTGAGCAGGAGTGACCCACTGCCACAACACCAGAAGGCTACATCAGCCAGTCAGAGCTAATTTACATCAGCCAGTCAAAGGAATGGAGCACAGCTTTGGTGGGATAAAGTAAATATGAGAGTAAGCTCTACTCCAGCAAACTCTTCTAGGTAGTGGAGGCCTGTCTAGGCAGGAACCAGACTTGAAGAGGCATCCCTGGAGAATGAAATATGAAACACCTCATTCAAAAGCTGCGATGGGGAAAAGGGAAGGAAAACATTCTCTCTGTTTAACAATCAAACTTTTGAAATGGCCTGTCCAAAACGTGGCCCGCAATGCTGGGTGCACTGCCTATGATAATGAAGGTGTGACAGTGTTTCTTGTACTGTGTGTGTTCATGTGAAGGCTTGATTTTTTTGGGGGGGGAATAAGTTTGGTGGGCTTGCACATAAGGGTTTGCATTTGGGGTGGTAGGATAGCATTGAATGTGTGAGGTTCTGAGTTTCTGATGCTTTTTCCTATATTAGACATGCAAAGGGGGCGGGGAGGGGAATGTGTGTGTGGTGATGTTGCCTGCACTGTGTGTTTGTGGTGGCATGGCCTGCGTTGTGGGGTCTGAGTTTATATCGATAGTGACTGTTCAGGCACCGGGACACAAGCCAAAAATCAGACAGCCACGTTCATATGTGAAAATGACTTATTTTCAATTCTTTCCCCTCACTGCCAGCACCGATAGCATCCCAGCAATATTGTTGGAAATTAAATTGGCCTCTGAGCAGTAATCGCGTCAGACACTGAGGCTCCGTTCAGCCAGTCATGTGTGAAATAAAGGGATTTTTAAGCATGAGTGAAAAGATCAATGCTGCCTTGACCGCAGGCCAGTACCCACATGGGTCAACAGCGTGGGCTTTGCCAAACACTGGGGTCACAAGTTTCCATCCTTACCACACAATCCCAAAAGAGCTTTGAAGAAAGGAGGAAGTGATCAGAGACTGCACGGGGGTCTGGAGTTACTGGCCAACCTTTTCTTGCCAGCTGAAAGCCTGAAGCAAAGCACAAAGGCAGGCACCAAACTCTCCATGGCTTTTCAAAAAACTAGAGAAGACATTTTTATTATCAAGCCTCCTGGGTCTGGGATGAGAATCACCATATGTAGACAGCCAGCTTGTCTCAGTTTCAGCTTAGAGGCCTCTGCTGTTGGCCTGCCTGGGCCAGTGCAGCAGCCATGGAGAAGGACAAGAACCATTTGCCATGTGCTGAGGGATTATTGTATAAAAAAGAGAGACATTTGGCTGCATTCCAAGGCACAAGGTTTCCAAATACAGTCTCAATCCTGGACAGAAAAGTTCCAGCTAAATATAGCCATGACAGTTCAGAGTTGACATTTTTTTCCTCAAGTTCACTTAAAATAGTCTGGCAGCAGATTTTTGCCCTTTAAGTAAGGAGACGAGGTAAGCGTTACATATACAAAGCCATATAGACAATAAACAGTTCCTGCAAAGCTCAGAGGATCTAGCTTGGGGCACTTCTATGCTTAGGAGTCCTTTTGTAGTCTATGGTTGCACCTTAGCTGCGGGAGAGAGAAGACATGTATGTCTTCTGCTTAAAGGCAGAGACTACTAAACCCTGTTGCTCTGGCTAGAGCATACCCAGTACTGTTAAGGACCTTGTTATTCTTTAGGGGCTAATTCCATTTATCTCAAGGCTAATGTTGATATGTGGCTCTTAATAAAAGTGTTATCAATGTTATGCTTGATCAGTAGATTAAACCAGCAGCCCAGGATTCCTATGCATGTCCCAACAGTGGCTGTATTGGAGAGAACTACCCAGTCTCCCCAACAAACATCTGTACATGCACTTTACATGTGAAGAATTATGGCCGGATCTGCCTTGTCAAAGCAGACCACAAAGAGGCATTGGGAATTTCACTGGAGGTCCACATAGAGTGGTTTGAGCTGCTCCTCCCTCAGCTCCTCTGAACTCTGGACAAGGACACGCCTCACCGTGCCATCTAGACTGGATGTACGTAGATGTGATGATGCCTGTGGACTTTGACAAACTTGCATCCTGTAGACAAAGTGCTGTCATGTTCTCCATGCACGATAAACAGACCCTCTTCCATTGTGCCTACCAGAGAGCATAGGGAACCCAGAAATCATGATCAGGGCAGGCTTGGCCTGCAAGCCAGAGTCATGGCAATCCTTCTCAGGGAAGGGCTGTACAGCTCTCTGCCACTTGGCAGACCACACAAAGGTCCTCATTATATACAATCCCTCCACTCCCAAGACCAGAACCAGTGAAGTACAGCTAGAGGCTAGAGAGAGGCCTGGATCTGCCATCCTGTATGGTTTCACCCCACTGCTTCCTCCTTCCCTTCTTGCTCATCATCCTCACACCTGCCTTGCCAGTGGTGTGCCTCATACCCCCTTCCAGCATCAGCACCCCCTGCAAGACACAGTGGGAGCAGGGACCCAAAGAGATCACAAAGCATACTGCCTTCTCCTTTGTTGCTTCAAGGAAGAGCTAACTTGGAAGAAGGAATGCCACCTCCCAAGCCATCTCCACCCATTCCCTGTGCCACATCAGCCTGACCAGGAGAGGTCTCCCGACACAGCCTCAGACAGCTCCAGCTCTGTTTTAATGTGCTAACCAGTTGTGAGGGAGCAGGCTTCAAAGCAGCAGACTTCTACTCTGAGTAGCAGACACACTTTGAGCAAATTTGATCCGTTGAGCCCCTGGCCAACAAGTTGAGCTGCGTCAGTCACTCCTAGACAAGAGCTGTCTGCCACATGCATTCCTAGATGATGCTATGCAATCACTGATCATGGTTCTGTACACACAGCTGGAACGCTGGCACAGCGGGCATCACTTCATCCTGGAGGAAGGGACCTCCTTTGCTTCTACCTTATGCCAGATGGCTGTGATCTGGAGCAGAACAGCTCCACAGTCATCTGAAACTACAGCCATATTTAGGGAATAAGAATGCATCTACTCAAACTGGAACTGGAGCAGGTCCTCTCTTAAAATAAGGGCTCTGCTCATCATAGCAGGCCTAGGATCTCTTGAGTAGCCTGCCATTCCCCAGAGGATGTGCTGTGGCCTCTTTCCCTCTCTGGCACACTAACAACCCTCTGCCTCCCCTACCCTGCCTTGGTATTGTTGTAATAAACTTGGGAGGCAGCCAGGAGGATACTTCAGGTACCTTTCCCCATGCTGTTCATCATGGGTAAGCATCTGGAAATCCTAGCCTTTACTGAGAAAACTCTCTCTCTTTCTCTGAGACTCACAACTAGCAGCTGATATCCGGGGCTTTCCCTGCCCTCACAATTAACAGTCCCTAACCAAGGCTCTCTTCCTAGCCCCAATTCACAGTCCATGGGGACTGGAACCCCCTATCAGAGTCCACATAGAATAAGCTCTTGAAACAAATGGACAGTTTGTTTCCAGATCCAGGAGACCACCCAGTTTTAGTGCCACACACTTCACCTCCCCACTGGGCTTACTCTTAACACCCTCCATCTCTCTCACCAGAGTGCTGGTTTAGGACCTTTAGCCTAGTCTCACGATTCCTTGGGTTTGCCCCCTCGCCCCTGAGTCCTCAAGCCTTTGTCAGCTCCACCAAGCACCCCACTTCCAGAGGACTCTCAGCAGTCTCCCTAACACTCCTACAGCTGTCCTGTGCTTCAAACAAGCCAAAAAATCTGGCTTAGCACAAACCCACAGTCTCACAAAAGCAACACCATCCTGCCAGGGTGCTGTTCCTCTGTTCATAGGCTCAAAACCACTCAGCCCTGCTAGGCTCATGCACGGCACTTCAATTCACTGCATAGAAGCATCTTCCTTCCCCAGGGTGAGACTCAGACTGCCAGCTCTGCTCCTGGAGGTTGGCTTATATGGTGAATAAGCTCCACCCCCTCTGGTCATTATGCAAAATAGGTTTGCCCTTAAAGGCACCTCTCCTCAAGAACCAGTGGTGACAAGCGAAGGCCATGAAGATCCAGAGTTTCACTGACCAACATGACATTAGAAACTTCCGTCAAGCAATAAAAACCATCCGCAGGCCATGTTGCAATGGCCTAGCCCCCTTGTGATCCCAGGATGGCTCCATGCTTCTCACAGATAATCAAGCAAAGCTGGAAAGAGCACTTCAAGTCTCTACTCAACCATGAATCTGAGGTCTCAGCTGCCACCATTGAGTCCATCCCTCAACACCCAGTAAGAGAACCTCTTGCTGATCCCCTGTCTTTCAAGGATGTCTGGTATGCCATCACTCAGGCCAAGAACAATAAGGCACTAGGTCCAGATGGCATCCCCGCAGAGGTCTTTAAAGTTGGTAGAACAGCATTAGCACAAAATTTCACCAACTGTTCATCAAAATACAAATTAATGAGGAAGTTCCACCTGACTTAAAAAATGCCAACATTATGACCATCTTCAAGAAAGGGGACAAGTCAGTGTGTGAGAACTACCAAGGCATTGCCCTCCTCTCCATTGCCAGGAAGATTACCTGCATCCTTCTGAATCACTTCCTCCCCCTTTCCGAAGATGTCCAGGGGAAGTGTAGAAAGCAACACCAGGAGCTGTTTATGGCATTCATTAACCTAAGCAAGGCCTTCGACTTCATCAATTGTGAAGCCTTATGGAAGCTGCTGGTTAGGTTTGGTTGTCCACTGAGGTTCGTCAGCATCCTCAGGCTAGTCCATGATGGGATGACCACCACAGTCCTTTGCAGTGGATCACAGACAGAACCATTTACCATCCGTACTGGTGTCAAGCAGAGCAGCAGCATCTCCCCTACCCTTTTTTCCATCTATCTTGCTGTGATTTTGATTCCCATCTGTGATCACCTTCCTCCCAAAATTGGGGTTGAGTATCAAATGGACAGTCACCTTTTCAACCTGCAGCGCCTTCACAGAAAAATGAAAATTGCCAAAACTGGCATCACCGATCTTCAGTACGCTGACAACTGTGTTATCCTGGTGCACACTGAGACCGATCTGCAGTCCACTCTTGACCTCTTCTCAGACGCCTATCGCAGCCTGGGACTCTCCTTTAACATTGGGAAGACCAAGGTTCTCCATCAGCCTGCCCCAGCACAAGCTGCCCTCCTCCCCTCACAAATTAACACTGGTGGAGAACCTCAGGAAAACATTGAGCATTTCCCATACCTTGGTAGCCACCTCTCCCAGTCATTCTTGATATAGAAATTGAATATAAGATTCACTGTGCTAACGTATCCTTCAGACAGCTGCTTTGCCTTGTCTTTGCTGACCAAGATCTGCAGATGAAAGCTAAGATCCTGGTCTACAATACATTGATTATCCCCACTCTCCTCTATGAGTGTGAAACATGGGTGATGTATCATACCCATCCTACGCGCCTGGAATGGTTCCATCAGCATTGCCTCAGGAAGATCCTTTGCACAAGATGGGAAGATCACTGCACCAATGCCAGCATCCTCTTTGCAGCTAACATAACCAGCATTGAGTCCAAAGATCGTGAAATATCAACTGCACTGGGCTGGCCACTGTGCATGGATGGCTGACACTCGTTTCCCAAAGCAAGTCCTCTTCTTTCAAGTCATGGTAAGAGGACCCACGGAGGACAGAGGAAGCACTATAAGAACACCCTGACAGTACTCCTTAAAGAGGGTTGTATCACTCTTACAAACCGGGAAGTGCTGGCTGGTAACAGGTCTCAATGGCGCTGCATTATACATCAAGCTACAGCCCACGTTGTAGGGAACTGTCTTGCTTGGGAAGCCAAGAAATGGCAGAGAAGGAAGGAAAGTGCACAACATCCTGGCCAACAGCTGTGCGCCCACCACGACACCACTCATCATATCCGTGGAAAAACTTGCAGAGCACAGATTGCCTCCTCAGCCACCTTAAAACTCACCAGTAATCTCCCTCCCTCCCCTGTCCCCTCTCCAACAGACATCATTCCCTGTATTGAGGGATAGCTGATGATGATTTTTCCCACATCTTCAGTAACAGGGAAAGGGCCCTTATTACACTCATGACCACTAGCACGTGACCAGAGACAGGCCCAGGATGTAATATTGTACACCCTCTGTGTTTAGCCTTGTTTCTGTTTGTGATTTGGTCTGGCCAGTTGCACTAGCAACCTCACGCTGAGGCAGCAGAAACCGAGGTCCCTTCCAGCCCCAGGGTCTATGAAATCTATGAAACTGAGTTGGAAGGAGGAATACCAGTCACCATCATCATTCCCAGTGCCACCACAGTCTAACCAGGGAGGTCTCCCGGCCTGGCCTCAGCCAGGGACAGCACTGTTGCAGTGTCCTGAATCAGACTTGATCATTGGCACTTACTGTGATACAAATCAAGAGTGACATGGCATCTGACCTCAGAGCTTACGTATTGCTGCGGTGATAAATGAGACTGTGTTTTAATAAAATGGCAACACTGAGCTCTTGAAAGAGGTTAAGAATGTCCTTTTCTTCTAGAAGGGACTCAGCGTGCATTAACTCTTCAGAAACCAGCAGCCTGAGTTTACCGTCTCTGGCCCTCATTCTGAACAGACTTCTGGAGCTGTGCAAACACTGGAAGTCAGGGTCCAGGTCTCTGAAGAGCATTAATCTGAGGTTCTGAATCCTTCACAGCACCTGCAGAGACTTGGGGCTGTATAAGAAGCAGGCGAAGGGCTAGAGTTGTGCCAGAAGCTGTATCTAGTTATTTAGGGCTCGGCAGCCTAAGGTGGTCAGATGTGATGCCAGCCACTTCTCTCTCTCATGCATTGCTGACTACAGTGCACCTTAGCCATGCTGGTACAACGAGTTATTGGGCTCTGGAGAACCTTTGACTTGGATCTATGAAGCCAATTCTTTCTTAGATGATACTGGAAGGATGGTGCAGTTCGCAACTGGGTTGGATGATCAGAATGAAACGCACAAACAACAGGGAGCCAACCTGCAGCACAGGCATCCAAATCTCAGTCTAGAGAACAGGCAGCTTGCTGCGCAGAATTAGAGAAAAGGCAGAGAATGAGGAAGCTTATGGAAAAGGTTGAGGCCGAGACTCTTTGCTGGGGCTTGTGGAAGCTGTCAGGAAGCCAGAGCATGGCTAGTCTGAACTAACATTTTCAACCACTTGCAATGGAATGACATGTAGTCTGTCTGGTTAGTAATGATAAACATCACCTGGGAGCTCTACCTCACAGAGATAAGAAACACTGCTGGAAAAGTCTCTTCCTGAAAGCCCAGCAAAAAGCTTTTGTTTAATTTATAAGGCTCAGGCTATTTTTAGCCTGCATATCTTTGGGCCTTTTATCTGTGACTGCTGCTCTAAGCAAACAGCTGGGGCAGTCTAATTATTTTTTTGCCAAGCAGGTATTCATCTCTGACCTCTTCTATTTTCTGTTGCCTTATTAACCACTTGGCTGGAGAAGAAAATTGTAGAGAGAGAGACGCAGAAGGAAGGTGCTCAAGTGAGGAAGGCTAGGTTAAGAGGAAAGGGTAACACCAGTAGGGTAGGATATGGCACACAGAGAAAGGGAAAACATGCTTGCCCAAAGATGTCCTTTCATAGATTCATTACATGGGGTCTTCAGTCTGCTTGGTGATGGAAGGCAAACCCATCCCAGTCACTAGCATGGAGGGGAGCGGCCCAGGGCTGAAACCCCATGCAGTAGGAAAGAATTCCTGCAGCAAAGGAGAATGGCCAGAGCAGAAGTTGCTATGAATATCACTTGGAAACACAATTGTGCTGCAGTATCCTCAGAATTTCTGAACCCAGCCAGAAGCTGCATTGGATCCCAGCTTGTTTTGTATAATCTGCCTATTGGGTTTATGGGCCTTCATATTTGGAGAGAGGAAACTTGGAAACCTTAGAGCAGCAAATGGCAATGCTTGCTAACCACGGGCCAGAATGACCCAGCTCTGGTCCCAAGTGGGCTGGAAGTAGGACTTGGTGATCATTGCTGCTTCTCTCTGCTGCCCAGTCTGTTGTCCAGCCCCAGCAAAGACAAAGCCCTTTGCCTCCCAAATGCATTGTGGATGAAGCCTCCATCACTGAATGACTTTGAAGTCACCCTGGCTCCACAGACCATAGGTTACTAACCCCTGCATTATAACATATTCGGGGACGGAAAAAAAAGAGACGCCAGCTCTCTAGAGAGAGAAAAACTCTATGCTCTTTTCCTGAGGGAGTACAGATAGGACTGCACTTGTCTTACCATGGCAGCTACAGAAGCAGGGACCAGTTCCTATTTCTCATAGTAGGCATGTAAATTGAGTACCTAAGTACTAAGGTATGTGATTCTATTCCACCCTGCTCATATCACTGGAAAAGAATTAGTGCAAAAGGGGGGTGGGTGCTCATCTGCCTCACTGCTTTTTTGTGACTCAACCTTAAGGCTAAGAGGACTGCATGTTACGAAAGTAGATGCCCTGAACAGGGCAGAATAGAATCACATGTAAGTGATATAGATACCTGATGAGTGGGAAAGCATCTGAGGCTTGGTGTTCATTTGGAAGGCAACTGAAGCAATGACCAGGTCAGGCCATCTGCCCATGAGACACTGTTGCCCTCAGACAGAGTGGAGTCTGAGGTGAGCCATGAAACATCTCTCTGTGCCTAAGTGGTCCTAGAAGGGCAGCATCCTAATCACCCAGAAATGGTGGGCTTGCAGACTATACTTCCCTTTGCCAGCTCATGGGAAAACATATAAAGTACATTAATATGGTGGACTGTTTGATGCCCTGATAATCTAAGGGCCGGATCCAGCTAAGGACCCACATGAAGAGCACTGTACCATAGTTCTAGAAAGGGTGATCCCAGCTTTAATACTTTTCAAGGACTGGAGAAGGATACTAAAGGGATAAATTAAATGAAGAGGAGATATGCAGATGCAGGGGCTTAAATGTTTGATTTGTCAGTCAAGACAAAGCAGACTGAAGACCCCATGTAATGAATCTATGAAAGGACATCTTTGGGCAAGCATGTTTTCCCTTTCTCTGTGTACCAAATGTTGGATTTAGGTCTCAAGGAGGGGGAAGAAGAGACTGCCCTTTTGAACACACCTGGATCCAGAAGAGCCCAAGGCCTCCAGGGGAAATGGCCAACAGAGAATGGTGATCTGGCTCTGGCCTTATTTATCCCTGCTTTTCACAGCTGTAGAGCCATTGACTTCAATGACATCAGAATCCCAAGCTTTAATTTACATACACTTGTCAACACACCCTCAAAACAGTCCTCTAATGAGCAGAGCTGAGAGAATACTAGAAAAGCTTTCCTGCAAACATTTGTATTTGCAAACAAATTCAAGTTCAGTCACAGGCATCATCCTTATGTGTTTACTTTCTCCAGACATCTGCCTGGTTCAGTGTTTCTAAGGAGGCATACTGGCAAAAAAGCTCACTTCAAATTCCAGTATTTGCCCAGAGGCAGTGGCAAAACAGCTAGTGCAGTCACAGTATTTCCAGGTCTTTTAATGAGTCTCCAATTGTTTTTCAGATGGCAGGTCATACCTTTAATGAGAGATGTGGCACTGGACCAGGACTCAGGATATCTTGGGTCTTTTGCCAGCTCTGACACTACTTGCCCGCGTAACCATAGTATGGCAAAGTATTTAAGTCTTGCAGGTTCCCCACTCTTGGTAAGGGACCTACTCATGAGTTTCATGTTAATGGCTTCTCTACTGCTTTGCTGGACTGGGGTCAGAGCTCTCAGCAAGCTGCAGGATGGAGGCCGGTTTCCTAGTTGGAAGAGAAGAAGCAGCAAGTCTTCCTTTTCCCCACCCATCAGTCATTGAGACTATTCAGACCTTGGAAGTTCTTTGAGGCAGGAGGCATGTTTAATGCCAGGCAAAATGGGAACCTGATCTTAGCTGGGGGATTAATGTAGCACAACCTGCTGAACCATCAGGACTGAGATGTTTTGCCAACCCTAGCATTTTGCTGGGGGATTGTTCTCCAGGCTTCACTGATGCCACGTTTCCCTTTGCTGTCTGCATCATGGGGTTTTATGGGATATGACCTGATCCCACAGTCCTATCCCTGCCAGCAAGAATGTAATTAGCCATTTCTAATAGTTGTTTTCTTGCTCACTCAGCCCCCACAGAGCCATGTGGCAGGCAGGAGAAGCCCCGTCTCCTCGTATCTTCTGTTTGCTACAGCAATTTAAAAATAGCCTACCCAGACCATAGAAGGGAAGGGGGAAACCAATGCCTTTTTCCAGGAAAGTGTCAAGCCACAGAAGAGGGCTGGGCTTGGTGGTGATGCTGTTTGGTAGGAAAACCCTCCTGTCTGCTGCCTTGGGCATGGGAGAGAAAGAAACCATCCGCTCAGAGATGCAAAGGGAGTGTTTACACTTTTGCCCCACAGCCAAAAAGGAGATGGACATCATTAAAGCTCCCCTCCGCATAGGTTAGTCAGCAGATCCTGGCACTGGGATCCTGGCCTCGCACAGTCGGGGTGATTAATGGTGCACATTGCTCCTGAAAAATGTTCTGTTTAGAAAAACAACCACTTGGCGAGGTTGGGAGCTCCCACGGCAGCTTGGAAATCCCCCTTTCCCCTCTCCACTGAGAAAAGCCAGTGCAGTAGTATGTCAGAGCAAGATGCATGCTGGAGGACAGGCAGCCGTGGGATCACAGCCTAGGGAAGTAGGCACAGGTGCCCACAGCCTCACAATGAAGGGGGCCCAGGTTTCACTGAGAGTGGTCATGGCCCAGCAGGGCACACTGCTCCATGGTGTATCCTCAGTGCTGGCACTGCTGGCTGGACTGAGTGTGCCACCTGTGCTCAGTCACAGCAGTGTGAGAGTGGTGTCCAGCCCAGCCCTTCCCAGCGCTCCTGTGCAGCACAGTGATAAGGGGAGCAAGAGCCATGCGGCAGTCTGCCATCCCCTCCTAATACACTAAGTGCTCAGGGACATGTGAAAAAGACCCACACCTTTGTGAACTGCTGCCCCTTGTCTCCAGGGACTCAAACTGTGCTCTGCACGAGTCTGACAGGTGCTGGGGAAAAGGGAGCTAGAAGCCACAGACATGCCCTGCTGTTTCTAGAGGCTGCTGGGTGCTAGTCCAGGGCCCAGCACCAAACAGAGCAGCCTGTTTACTGGGGTTTGCACCAGCTGCTAAGGGTCCCAAAGGGCAGTGATAGCAGATGGGAGGGGGCAGAGTCTACAGCCCAGTGCTTCCTGCATAGCAGGGATCTTCCCTGGACCAGGCAAGCAGAGCACAAGGCTGGCTTTGCACCCAAGCAATAGTGTGTCTGTGGGGATGGGGTTAGGAGCTCTCCCAGGTCAATGGCAGAGGAAAAGCCACAGGCAGAGCCCCCTCCTTGTTCCCTTCACTTCTGCCACAAAAGTACTCACCACATCTCCCCAGACTACTCCCAGAAGGATGGTTTCTTCTCTGGGCTACATATTCCAGCCTGCTTCTTTCTCCAACACAAGGAGGCAATGACTGGGAGCTACAATTAGTTGTCCATCCATTTCTAAACTTTCCCCTGACTAAGACCATTTGTACACAGGTTCCTCACCTTGCTTCTTTAGCAAAGCAAGCCAGCTCTGGTTTCAGGCAGATCCCCCTATCCTGTCCAACAAAGCTTCATACCCACAATATAAACAGATTAAGCAAAGCAAGCAGACAAAAATCTCTCATCTTCTTTCAGACAAGGAATGGGAAACCCTTCTGGCCCTGTGCCTCTTCACAGCCTGCTCTCCCTTCCTCATTGCACACTTCTCTGGAGCTTTTAAACCTTCATCATGGCTCCTCCCTCAGCAGCTGGTATCAGCTGCAGCTGGGACCCAGTCTCCCAGCCAGGCACCCTAAGAGCTGCTGAGCACCTGCAGCTGGGTCCTGAGCCCTTGAGTGATGAGCACCTCCTTACATGCCGAAGACAAAGTGGTTAACAGCTACAGTGGGCACCTCAAAGCCACAAGTGTGATGCGAAAAGCCACAGGGTTATGGGCCGGGTCCCCCCCAAAATTTAGGTGTTTATACTGGGACTTGACTAAACTTCTTAATCCACACTTTTGGTGCAAAGCCTCCTGCTTAGTAGCCATGTAACCCTGAGGTACCCGAGTGTGCCAGGTGCCTCCCAGTTGGATGCAGATGTTTCTGTAGGCGCCTCTCTCCCTCCACACACACACATATACACACCTTTCTGCCCACACGCTGTGGGTAAGGCACTCTCTCGGGAGGTAGGAGATGCCTGTTTGAGCCCCTCAGGAGGCGGCCAGTGAACCTGGCTTTCCCACTCCCTGTGCGAGTGACCTAACCATTAGGCAAGGGGTGCTCAACCTTTTTGCCCTGAAGGTTAGATGGGTAGTGCCCAGTCCATCTGTGGATGAGATCCAGCTGTGGGACTGATCTGGTATGTGGGGCAGGCACAGCAGGGCCCCATTCAGCTGCACAGGGGTGGAGAAGGGGACATGGCTCAGCCTTAGCCCAGCCCAACCAGGCTTGGGAATTTGGCAGTGGGAAAGGAGCAGCAGTATTTCTTGCCACTGCTCCCCCGCCACCTAAATTCCCGACCCATGGGGAGGCCCCACAGGCCAGCTGCCATAGTTCCACCAACTGGTTGTGGCCCCTGCATTAGGCTATTACAGTGATTCTTAACCAGGGTGCCATGGCATCCTGGGGTGCCTTGAGATCTTATTAAGGGTGCCATAGGGTGCCTCCTGATGCTAGCATGGCACTATACGATGTTAGCATGGCTAGGTATGCAACTGTGATTCACAAGAGAAACCCAGAGATTTCACATAGGAACCCACAGTGCTAAAAACCTGTAGGCTGCCTGAGGTCTTTGCAACAGCCAAAATGCTGTATTATTTTGCTGTCATGAAAAATAGATATAACATCAAGAGCTGGCTTTTTAAAATCTATCTAGGAGTGCCCTGAATCTGTTGAGGGGTGCCTTGAGTCTAAAAAAGTTGAGAACCCCCGAGTTGTTATAGAGAAGCTGGGCATCTCCACTGGCTTAGCTTCCTCTGGCCAAAGTTTAAAAGACAAGTCCTACTCGGGTCCTTCAACAAACAGGGCTTAGCCTTAGGAGAGGAGCTGTAGCTCTGCATTTCCAGCAGAGGAGGTGTTCACCTGTAGGCCTGAGGCTCTGCCTCCACCTCATCTCTGGAGAGGGGAGAGATTCCCAACATAGCCTTGTCCCCCAAGCCTAGCTCTAAGCAGCTTCCTTCTCAGCGTGCGGGCTTTTGGAGTCCTTTCTGAGGTACCTAATGCTCCCCATGCCACGGGCAGGCACTCTTGGGGCTTGGGTTTGAGATTCTACCGTAAAGTCCAGGCTCCCTAAAAGTTGGTCCCTGTGGGGACCTATGCTTTCAAGCCATGGTTATGGCCACTTGCTGGAGTCCCAAACAAATGCCTAATAGCTGGTGTAATGCAACTTTTCAAATTATACTCCATGGTTGTACAGACGCAAATGTGATGAAAGCTGGATCTATACTGCTCCTTGCAGACACTACAAGCTGTTCGGACACAAGGCTGGCCGGTTACAGCCTCTGCTCCTAAATTATGGAGGACCAAGTTCACCTCCCCTGCCACCTGCTGCTCTCCTAACAGGTGCTGACCCTCGCCACAGCCACCTAGAGCCAGAGCTCCTAAATCTCTCCCTCGCTCCTGCCAGAGAACATCTTCCCATTTGCTCCAGCCCTGCCAGGCAGAACATGCTGCAGCTGAATCTTCTTGCACTGCTCTCTCCCAGCAGATGCCGGCTTTTGGCTGCTATGGCCCTGTCACAGTGCCAAGCAGAGAAAGTGCCAGTGTTTCTCTCTCTCTCTCTTTCTCTCTCTCTCTCTCTCTCTCTGCACACAGGAATCCCCACCCTGGAGAGGGAAGTTCATGGAAAGTTTGCTTTGGAGCTGCCATCAAAGTTTGTTTAATCATAAAATTAAATTAATTTGGTGACTGAACAAAATTGGTTTCAAGCAAAAGTACTTGATGAAGACCAGGTCACCCCACCAAGGCAGGGGGAGGAGGGAGGATAGAGATCTACAGCTTGGATGGAGCAAGCAATCAGACAATTCAGACATCCAACTGGGAACACTGAGAACTCCTAGGAATTTCTGCAGCAAACAGCCCAAAGCATCCCCCAAAAGAGGCCCTGAGAAGTTCAGTCTTGTGAGCTAATTCATTTGGTTATAAACTGCAGCCTGTGAAAAAAGCGGGGGGGGAGGGCGGGAGAGTTGGATCATGGAATAAAGTATTCCTTGTGAGCTGTTCCACCTACTTCTTTCCCAAAAACCCTCCACTCCCCAAAACTCTCCTGTTAGCAGCCACAAAGTCAAGGCAGCAGTAATGGAAAAACATTACTTTCCTATCACCCCTTTCTATCCTGCTCTAGTAACTATCCTAGGTGTACTTTGGAGCCAGATCCAAGAGCTACAACAGACCACACCCCCTAGGTAATAACATCCAGGTAACACTGTACAACCTCCGGCAAAATGCATCAGATGGACAGGAGACTATCAGCATAGTGTGATAGAGAGGAGACAAACCTTGAACACGTGACTGTGATCACTCTCAAGGTTACAGTTCTGTATCCCAGAGCTATGCACACACATGGGGGGAAATGGTTTGCAGGAGCAGCACTTAAAGCAATAGGGCAAAACTGTTGGAGCTAGTCTGTTCTCAGTGGTGGCACATGACAACAAGGAGCAGTGGGCACAGGAAGGGGAGTTGAGGTTGAATATTAGGAAAAAAAAAAATCTATCACTAGGAGGGTGGTGAAGCACTGGAACAGGTTACCCAGAGAGGTTGTGGCACCTTCTAACCCTAATTTTCTATGATTCAGTGATCTCCATTCTGGAGGTGTTTAAGACCTGGGTAGACAAAGCCTTGGCTGGGATGATCTGGTTGGGGTTGGTCCTGCTTTGAGCAGGGGGTTGGACTAGATGCAACCCCCTGAGGACCCTTCCAATCCTCATGTTCTGCAATTCAGTGATTCCAAATCAATGCTCAAAACAGTCAGATCATCCATGTCAGGATGTGGGCAGCCAGGCCTGGGGACCAATCAGGGATCACGGTTACTGGATCAGGGTAAAATTCAGAGATAGAAAAGGCAAGCAGAGTCCAGGGATAAGCCAAGCCAGGAAGCCAGGGGGTTGAGAGGCAAGCAAAGTCCCCAAGTGAGCCAAGTGGTTACGCTAGTTAGGCCAAGGCTCTGGGTTCAAGGTTACAGGCCTGACCCAATTTCAAAAAGCTCATATTCTTTCAAATAAATGCTCTGTTCAGCATGTCCTTTCATACATGTCTAGTATTATTTCCTAAGGATTTTGATTTGTCCAAAACCCAAATAATACGTTGGCACTTGTGTCCAAACTTAACCTCCCAACTTTAATTTTCAAATGCAGATTTTTTTTGTTAAGAACGTAAGAGCTGATTAAATCTGGAGCAAAAGCAGAGAGGAAGGGTAATTAAGGTCTTGGAAAGAACATTCCTTCTTTGCCAATTTGATAATGGTTAAGCTCATACATGACTTATTTCAAACATTAGCTAATTAATCCTCTCCAGAGTCCTGGGAGGCAAGTGAGTGGATAGATAAGGATTATTATTCTCACACACAAGACAAGGGTATGGTTAGGCGCCCAGAGCCAGAATCTGATTTCAGGTTGCCCTCCTGGGTTGAGGAGTTTTATTTTTTGAAACCCCCTGATCCAACAAACCCAGGAAATGCAGAGTTAACAGGGACCACCAACAAGGGAGCAGTTTGCAGGCAGTTTCTGGAGGCAAGAGGAAGGAGGAAGGAGGAGGAGAGAAGCCAGGCCAGGCACCAGATCCTGCCCAGGAAAGGTATGTGATCCAGCTGCCTCTAACTTTGGTTTAGCTGTTTGGTCGGTCGGGGGTGTGTTCTGAGAAGCCGGGAGTGAGTGCTGACTGCTGAGTGCTCGTCAACTGCTGTGGCATTGCTGCCTGCACCGGAGTCAGCCCAGGGCCAGAAAGGTATAAAAGGAGACTCCCCAGGTGACTGGTGAACAGCCACTGCCAACAGGGGAGCAATTTGCAGGTAGTTTGTGGACAGAAGTACACACGATGTAAGAGCATGCGGGAGCTTCTGACAAAGACTTCAGGTACGTGAATGAGGAGGGGGCTACTATAGGGGTGATGACACAGAGCACAGTGCCCTGGCCCCCTGCCTGCAGGGGTTGCCTGGCAGGACCTCTGAGGGGTAGTGTGGGGGCTGGGGGTCCCCTTGCCTGTCCCACACGTGCCTGGATTGAGGCCCTGCAGGGGATCAGGGCTACAGACGATGAGACTGGTGGATACTTTCATTTTCTGCAGAACCACACACCTGGTGCAGAGACGGCATGGGAGAGCCCCAGGACAGCTGAATGGAGGATGGTCACCTCCAGCGCTAGACAGCATGCAGTTGTGACTATTTCCCCAACTTAAGTGGGGAGCAAATACGAAGCCCTGGCAGTGCTGAAGGAAGATGCTGCAGGGGAAGACACGTCCGCAACAAACACCAGGCAGGCTGAGTGACAGCCGAGCAGCCGGAGGAAGAGACGCCAGGTCATCGTGGTGGGGGACTCCTTCCTGAGAGGCATGGAGGGGCCTATCTGTTGCCCAGATCCCACAGCACAGGAGGCTTGCTGCCTACCCAGAGCCAGGATCTGGGACATCACTGCAAGGACTCCCAACCTCATCCAGCCCTCTGATTACTATCCCATGGTCCTCATCCATGTGGGCACAAATGATGCAGCCAGTAGTAGTCCAGACCACAGCATGAGCGACTACAGAGCTCTGCGGGGCCAGGCTTAGGAAGGTGGGGGCACAGGTGGTCTTCTCATCCATCCCTCTGGTCAGTGGTTGCTATCAGCATCAGGACACCTGCATCAGGTAAGTCAACTTGTGGCTCCGGAGTTGGTGCCATCATGCAGGTTTTGGCTTCTACAACCACAATCCACACTTCTGTGAGAGAGGCATCCTGGGATGAGATGGTCTTCATCTCTCTTCTGAAGATAACAGTCTGTTCTCTTACAGATTGGCTGATCTCCTCTGAAGGGCTTTAAACTAGGTCCATTATGGTACAGGGATGCAGTGGATAATGAGAACCTAGGATCAGTGAGCCATGAGCAATGCACTGGATCAGCCCAGGTAAGCACTAAGGGGCCTGATAGACATCAGGACAGGGGGAATAATCAAGGGTACCCATCATTGGGATTAAGTGTTTCTACAGTAATGCTAGGACCATGGGGAACAAGCAGGAGGGACTTGCACTCCTCCCCGCAAGCAATAATTTTGACCTGGTTGGACTAACTGAAACCTGATAGGACCCTACTCACAATTGGGCAGTAGGCATTAAGGGTTACAGGTTGTACAGATCGGACAGAGTGGGGAAAAAAGGGTGTGAGGGTTTTGGTCTCTATATTAAGGAACAATATACGTCCTATACAATCAAGATGGGATCAGAGGAAGGCCAAACCTAGGTACTGTGGGTCAGGATACAAAGGGCTTGGGAGGAAAGGGACTTGGTAGTGGGGGTCTGCTATAGACTGCCACACCAGGAGGATGAGCTAGACTTGTAATTCTCCAGACAGCTCTCAGTGGTCGTATGGTCGAGAGATAAGGTTGTCATGACCTAAACTACCCTCACATCTGCTGGGAGGAGCAGTCAGCCAAATCCAGCTCCTCACATAGGTTCTTAACCTGCACACAGGACCTCCACCTAACACAGGAGGTATACGATCCCACTAGAGGAAATGCCTTGCTGGATTTGGTGTTAGCTACAGGGGATGACCTGCTGGGGAATCTGCAGGTACAAGGTAACCTAGGGGATCATGACAATCGATTGACTGAATTCACTATCCTGTGAAGGGTAGGTAAACTAACTGTGGCAAAGTAGGGCTCCCCAACTGGCCACAGTGCTAGTTTCCTGACTTGCCTTTGGGCACACCACCCACCTGACTCACCTGCCATGCCTTGTTGTTAATTAATTAAGTTGTTAATTAAGGTGGGAGGCTACCCATTCTTGCCCTGATGCCAGGGGGTGCTCTCTGCGGCTCCGCTCCTCCCCTGCACCACAGCCCAAGCCTCTTAGATGGCATCCAGATGACAATGCTCCTGGCTTACAGCCAGACCAAGCTTAGCCCTCATTGTCAGGCCAGACACATGCACATTCATACCACCCTTCTCTCACTAGGGCCTCACACGCTCCACCCCCTCACAGGGTCTCTTTCACACATCGACAACTTATACTACCTTGTTCTCTCTTGGAGCAGGCCCCTTATGCCATAGGCTTTAGCTAGCTCATACCTTGGGTGGCAGATGTACTGTCTTTTGGGTCTCTCCCACGACCCTCACCAGGGTAGTGGCCAGCCAATTACCTGTCCGGGTCTAAGCTTGCCCTGGCCCCTTCCCGGAGCAACTCTGTACACTCAGACATGCTGGGCTCCCAGCCCTCTGGTTCTTCTCCCCCACCCACTGGGGCTCCTCATCTCCACCCCCTTTCTGGGGCCATCCCTCACCAGGGCATTCTTAACTCACACCACAACTGGTGTTTTGGGGGTCTTATGGGTACTCTCACTCCCCTCTCTGGAGCAACAGGTCATTGTGCTCAACTATAGATCTCACTTTCGACCCACACTCAGCCTCCCAGTGGTGGAGGGCTTATCAGGGTCAGGACTCACCCCATCCCTTGGGCTGAGCCCCCTTACTCAGCTTCTGGCCCAAACTGCAGCCTCAGGCATCTAAAGACATACCTTGGTCTCCCTTCACTGGGGCTCCACACCACCCCCTCACTGGGGCCACAGGGCTTCCCTCCCCAGTGAGCTCAGGTGGCCGTAGCCATGCCTGGCCCCAGCTACCTTTCCTCAGGGTCCTACACCCCACAGGGCTCAGGTGGTCACAGCCGTGCTTGGCCTCCACTCTTCCTCCTCAGGGTCTTGCACTCCACAGGGTTCAGGTGGCCAAGCCATGCCTGGCCCCAACTATCTCTGATGTTGCATGACCCACCCGAAGGTGAGGGCTGGGATTAAGGCACCCCTACCCGCCTTTCACCAGGGTGGTAACTGGCCTGGCATTTCCTGGGGGCTCCCAAGCCACTGAGAGCCCCACTAGGCCACCCATTCCCAGCAGGGTGCAGTTTTAGGTCATGCCCAGGACCAGAAGCCTCCAAGCCATCCCCTACAGCTCCTGCCCTTACTTCCAGAACACTGCATGACACCTTACAGCCAGGCAACATTACTGTCTCCCCTGCCAACAGGGAACTCTTCTCTTTATACAGGCAGCCTGAGGTCTCAAATGGCTGCCGCAATCAAACACTTGCTAGCTGCTTGGCTCTGCTCTTAAAGTGGCAGGCACCAACAGTGCCCTGCCACACTAACCGGCACGGCTGAAGTGCTAGACTTCAGAAAGGCTAACTTCAGCGTGCTCAGGAGATTAGTTAGTGAGGCATTAAAGCTCAAGTGTATTGGCAAAATGGAGGTCCAGGAGAGGTGGTCATTCCTCAAGGGAGCGATCCTATGGGTGCAGAAGGAGACAATCCCATTGCGCATAAAAGGGGACAAAGGGGCCAAGAAGCCCTCCTGGCTGAAGGGAAGTCCAGGAAAGCCTAAAGGCAAAGAAAGAGATATACAAGCTGTGGAAACAGGGGGGAGCTACCAAGGATGAGTATACCTCCCTCGCACTTGCAGGGAATCAAGAAGGCCAAAGCAGGATTAGAACTTAGGCTGGTGAAAAAATTAAGGACAACAAAAAGTCCTTCTTCAGGTATATATGGAGCAAAAGGAAGGTACAGGGTAGCATAGGACTCCTACAGGACAAACTAGGGCAATTGGTGACAGAGAGGGGGACAAACCTGAGCTCTTCAATGAGTTCTTTGCATCTGTATTCCTAGACACAGACCAAAACAAATCTCTCAATTGGATCATAGACAGACACAGGGGGGACACCAGCCCACCAACTGTTAGCGCAGACTTAGTGAAGGCGCACTTGGAGGGGCTGGATGTGTTCAAATCAGCGGGCCCAGATAAACTTCATCCAAGGGTGCTGAAGGAATTGGCCAATGTCATAGCAGAGCCACTGACAGCTGTTCAAGCACTTGTGGTGCTCTGGTAGGGTCCCAGAGGACTAGAAAAGGGCCAATGTGGTCCCTATTTTCAAGAAGGGAGGAGGGAGGAACTGGGAAACTATAGGGCAGTTAGTCTCACCTCTATCCTTGGGAAAAACTCTGGAAAAAAATCATTAAGGATCACATTTGTGGGAGCCCAGCAGGGGAAATAATGCTGAAAGAAAAGTCAGCAGATTCGTTGCAGGTAGATCCTGCCTAACTAACCTCGTCTCTTTTCATGACCAGGTCACAAAATGCTTAGATGCAGGAGTCGAGGTAGATGTCATCTACCTAGACTTTAAGAAGGCCTTCAATATGGTATCTCATCCTGTTCTTGTAAATAAACTGACAGGCTGTGATGTAGATGAATACACAGTCAGGTGGGTGGCAAACTGGCTATGAGGTCACACCCAGACAGTGGTGGTGGATGGGTCAATATCAACCTGGAAAGATGTGGGCAGTGGAGTCCTGCAAGGCTTAGTCCTTGGACCAGTGCTTTTCAATGTCTTCATCAGTGACTTGGATGAGGGCATAGAGAGCACCCTGTCCAAGTTCGCAGATGATACCAAATTATGGGGCAAAGTTAACACACCAGAGGGTAGGGAATGGATCCAGGCAGATCTCAACAGGTTGGGAAAATGGGCAGAACGAAATGAGATGCAATTCAACAAAGACAAATACAAAGTGCTGTACCTGGGCAAAAAGAACCACCAACACACTTATAGGCTGGGGGGGCGGGGGATGACCTTCTCAGCAGCAAACCAGTGGAAAGGAATCTTGGAGTCATAGTTGACTCCAAAATGAACATGAGCTGTCAATGTGACAAAGTGATCAACAAGGCTAACTGCACTCTATCATGCATTAACAAATGCATGATGAATAGGTCCAGGGAGGCGATGCCTCCCCTCTATGCAGTACTAGTCAGGCCGCAGTTGGAGTACTGTGTCCAGTTTTGGGTGCCACACCTCAAGAGGGATGCGGAGAATCTTGAGAGGGTTCAGAGGAGGGCCACTCACCATGGCAATGCATAGCAGGTACACAAGCACCCCCTCACAGGCCGCACTCCCTGCTTAGGCAATGGGTGGGCAGGGCAGGCAGGAGCACCAGTGCCACCCCTGCGAGTGCCAGGTGGGGAATGGGAGTGCTAGATGAAGTGGCCGTAGGGGGACTCCCCCCCCCCACAAAACCCCGGTCGGTGAGATTGGCTGCAAGGAACCCCCCCACACCCTGGTTGCTGACTGGTCACTGGGGGGGCATAAGACCCCTGTGATTAGGGTGGCACCAGTCACCCGTGGCCACTCATATAGTCAGAGGCCTGCAGGCAAGGCCCTATGAGGAGAGATTGAGGGACCTAGATCTCTTCAGCCTTCACAAGAGAAGGCAGAGGTGATCTTGTGGCTGCCTATAAATGCATCAGGTAAAGGCAGCAGGGTATAGGAGATGCTCTATTTACTAAGGCACCTCCTGGAGTAACTAGGAACAATGGCCACAAATTAATGGAGAGAAGATTTAGGTTGGACATTAGAAAGAACTTCATCACAGTAAGGGTTGCCAGGATCTGGAATGAGCCTCCAATGGAGGTGGTTCTCTCCCCTACCCTGGGGATAGTCAAAAGGAGCCTGGACAAGCACCTAGCTGGGACCATCTGACCCCAACGCTCTTTCCTGCCCAAGGCAGGGAGTCAGACTCAATGATCTACTAAGGTCTCTTCTGAGCCTAATGTCTATGAGTCTAAGAAACACTACCATCCTCAAACCAGGCCCCCACAGTGACACGGCACTGCTAGTAGCCTATATGTAAACTACAAGAATGCCTCTCAGGCTTACAATGTTCCTGATGATGTTGACAATATTCCTATATACAGATCTGATGCCAACTGCGAGGATCTATCCCCAAGCTATCTTCTGCTCTTTTCACACAAATGGTCTGCTAACAAGTTTGGGGCAACTGGGGTTTTTATTGAAAGGCTGTGTCCAGGAATATTTGGGCAACTGGCCAGCATATGACATCTTGGTCTTGCGCAGTTCTGAGCAGAGGACGAAGCCCTTCACGAACATGAGCATTGAGTATGGGCATGGGAAAGTCTTTGCATATGTAAGGGTGCAGACCACCTTAACTGTACAGTTGTCATGAGGCTGAGGACTCCTTGTAGAAGGGAATGTCCCAGCATATCCTGTGAACAGGCTATAGGGCTTAATCTAGGAGTCAGAAGGGGATTAGAGTCACACACAGGAGCCTGCACTAGCTGAGACTGATGGCGAAGTGACCCAGCACTGTGTTTCCCAAGCAGCAAAATCATCCAGTCACCCAGGCCACAGCAAGCAGTCAGCTCATCCCAAATTGTGCCTACATGCCATACACAGGAGAGGTAAGCACTGTATCACTGCCATCCCCAGACAGATGGCAACAAGGGAGTCTTGAAGAGTGTTCAGCACTGAGCAGTTCCTATCCATCCTGATGCTACCACCTGCCCTCCTGTTCCCCTTGCAGCAGCCTTGGGCCCTGAGGCAGCCTTCAGGAGCAGGATGGGGCTTTGGTCTGCAAGCCGAGAGAGAGCCACAGTACAAATATTACCTTCGGTGATATAGGGGCTAAGTGCCAGATTCATTCCACAACATCCACAGGCTGGGTGGGCGAGGTGGATTGAGGCTGGACAGATTTCTGGACACTATACTATGGACAAATCTAGAGATTAGGGTAATGGCAATACAATGGAATTATCTTGAGGATGCCCTGGCCCAATACAACTGAAATACTTGTAAATCTTGCTGCAAGTTTCTGAAATCCCCAGGAGGCAAGTTATGACAACACTGTGCTGCAAGCCAGTTGTTTTGCCATTAAAAGGGCTCTTTCTGCCTTCCAAAAAAAGGCATGGGTAAGTTTGGGTAGAAGACTGTTACCTCCACTTGTAGAAGTATGTGATCTGAACCCAACTCACTGCATCTAAAACAGCTGGGCCAGTGTGCTGCCTCCCAAGAAGCCCTGTGTGTAGGTCTATGTTATAGGACACTGATTCTCCTTGGACAGGCAATTTCCTAACTAATCCCCCCACCCCAGACAGGTTAGCCAGGGAGGCCAGGCTATGGTACATGATGTATGAACTGCATACTAATCAGGCCTTCATTTTTCAGAGACAAGAAGAAAAACAAGTTCACAACTGCAAAGCTACAGTGAAGGCTGCCTATGGTTTTCCATTCATAGCCCCGCTCTTGAGCTACTCCTAAACTCCCAGAACATTCACCAGTCAGGATGCAATTAGGCCCCATCTCCACCTAAACTGGCATTTTCCTGAGGAGGAGTCCAGAGAAATAAAGCTAGTAAATACGTAAGCATGGGGACCTGGGAAATAAGCTTCAACTAGTGTACACAGAAAAGCAGGCACTTGGGAGCGGAGGTTTAACTGGAAGTCAATGAGGCTTGCGCACCTAAATCACTGAGGTGATTTTGAAAATGCCAGCATACATCTATAAATTCTTGTGACTGCATTTGAAAATGGCTAGCAACAAGATGACATTTTGGCAGGCAAACGGCCTTCCTAAATGGGTAAAGTAAAAACCAAGCTGATTTTGGCTTTTGAAAACCCACATTTGTTGCAGGTACGGTACATATTTTATAGGAAAAAAAAAAAAACAAACACTCTTAAGGCCACACTTGACAGACAGATTAATTGCAGGGTATGCATCACACATGGATGTCTTAGCTGCATCATGCACATTACATTTTGCCAGATGCATCTTCAGTATATACCTAGCCCAAGCGCAGAGTGGTTAGGTGCCTACAGTCCTTCAAGGATCTGGGATTTTATGAACTGTGGGAGTGACTCCAACAAGAATAATAAGATTCCTGGTTAGGGAACTAGCAGCACTCTCTTCTCCTTGTTCAGAAATAAACAGGTATAGGCAATAAAGCAAAGAAAGTGTTGGAAAGGCATTACAGAATCCAGGAAGGAGTCTGCCAGCACACCCAGCTGCTGGGCAAGCAGAAAAAGAAAATGTCAGACAACTATGGAAGGTATACCTGTGTGTCAGGAGAGGGCTGGGCTTAGCTCAGGCTAAGGGAAATGACTGACCACAGCTATCATCACATCAGCTGAAGCAGGGGTTCTTAACCTGGGGTCCACAGACCCCCCCAAGGTGTCTGTGGATAGATTTCAGGGGGTCCGTGAACTTGGATGGGAAAAAAATTACCATTTTATTTTCACTAACCTTCAACTGAAATTTAGCATTTCCTTCACTTATGTATGTAGGCACCAAACCACAGTAATATTGGCAGTACCTGTGACTTTGTCACCAATAGAAATCACAGATATTTTCATATCGCATTACAGTTGTTGCAGATATCTCGAAATATCATTTACGCTCATCCCTACTTCAAAATTACAGTAGTTTAGACGCGCCGCTAGATCGCACGTGATCGCAGTCTTCCTGTCTACAGATGCTCATTATTCTGAGGGGTCCATAGGCTTCAGACTGCCAAAGGGTCACCCAAGTCAATAGCTCATTGGTTAAAGCACACCAGTTTCTGTAGCAAACAAGGTAACCCTGGGAGAAAGAGCCTGTCATAAATCATAGAATTATAGAAAATGAGGATTGGAAGGGACCTCAGGAGGTCACATCAAGTCCAACCCCCTGCTCAAAGCAGGACCAGCCCCAACTAGGTAATCCCAGCCAAGAAAACCTGAAGTAGTCTCTGGGAAGGGAATATTTCTTTAGATGACTGAGCAATTTAGCTGGGTCTTTTATGCAAAGAAAATGCTGCTTCCAACGCTAGAATTGTTTGTCCAGACCTTGCTTTTTTTTTTTTTAAATCTACAAATGCTGCAGTGTTTATAATAAAAGAGATGCATGTGAAACGAGTGAGCTGCAGAGCATTCTGGCAGGTGCCAGGCTGGGCCCTGGCTTCTTCTAGATTTCCTGGCACAAGCCAGACATCTAGGAGCATGAACAGGTCATTGCTCCAGAATGGCAGCCATGCGTTGCAGGCCAGATGGAGATGGCTCCTTGTAACCCATCAGAAGGAGCTGCTGACTCCAGTCTGCAGCAGAGGGACTGCTCAGGCCTTCTTACCTTCACCATGTTTTTAAAAAACAGCCGAAATGTATTTTACAAGTGGGCTCTATGCAGCACTGGTTTCATTAGTGCTGTCTAGGCACTTCCCCAATACCATAGGAACCTTGAACATTTTTCCTATAGTGTTTTCAGCCCTGTGGTCTTCCAAACTCCATGTTCCCTTTGTCTTCCTTCCACTGACTCTATGGAATGGTCAGAAATGAAGAGTTGGGTGCAAATAAATAAATAAATAAATAAATAAAAAAGTAGCCAAGTTTGGAAGTCAGCTCTCTCCCCAACCTGAAGAATTGCTATAGAATGAAAGGTGGGATTTTCATTCAATCAGTCACAGGACTCCAGGAGCTAGAGCTTTGAATGAAACCTCAAAACACATGTAGATTTGCAATAAAACAATGAGCTGATGCTACCACTTACCCCTGCTCTTGGCCACTCAAACCAAGCCCTGTGGGTATACAGAGGCTTAGGCAGAGCAGCATTCAGTCACCCCAGCAGGGAGGTGGCAAGGGGGAGAAAGTGCAGACTACTGTGGATTGTGATGATGATAGTCACCCAGCTGTGTGCAAGGCAGCTTCAAAGCACAGGCCTGGGTTTGAACTCTCTATGCAGTGCGTAAGAACTGTGGGGATTAGTGACGGGACAATAGACAGAACTGGGGAAGTAAATGAGAAGCCAGTCTTGTGTCTATGCAACTCGAAGAGTGTAACAGGTTGTTTACAACTGGAGAAGAAAGTGATGTTTTTCCCCCGAGTTATTGCAAAGGGCTCAGGACCAGCATGGGCTGGTATGTGGTGTCAGACAGATCTAGGCAGGCAAATTTGCCTTGTTGCTTCTAATCATCTCCTTAGATCTCGCTGCAGCAGCCCCTTGGATCACATGCAGTACAGGGAGCAGGTATCACACCAAGCTGCAGTGTAGAACAAGGCACTTACACCCATCATTTCTGCCTGATCATTTCTAAGAGAGATGTTCTGTCTGGTCAGACAACAAAGATTAATACAGGGCAGCATAAAGTGAATCCATTTCACAGGATGAGAAAAAAAAATCTGAAAAGCCAGCCAGAACCACCTGTTAGATAATAAACACAATCAGTTTATTATCTACCTGCATCATGTCTTCTGGAAAAACTGAGGAAAGAGAAAGTCCCTTTGCCCTAATATACTCTTCAATATGCCAAGTATTTTCAGGTATAGGCTAATTCTAGACCAGTGATTTTTTCAACCCCTTAAAAATTAAGCCTGGACCCCTCTGGATTGTAAGTGTGGATATTCCCATACTTTTGATTGACCATAGTCATCTTTCCCAGATGCCTCAGGCGTAGTCTGTGGACCCCAGGGGTCTGTGGACCACAGATTGAAAGACACCGTTCTAGGATACATCTGTGATAGAGAAAAGGCCAGTTTGACTTCCTCCTGCTGCTGACTTTCTCCTGGCTTAGAACAGCCATGTCATGAATTATGAACACTACTGTGGCAGTAAAAAGAAGACTTTAATATGGAGAGGATTGTGACTTACCAGTTTGGCAGTGCCTCATAACAGATCTAAGTCACCATCATGCCCATGTTAAGGCTTCTTTATGCAGGCAGAGTGGGAGAAGTGGCCCTTAGCATGAATATAAGTTTAACTCTCTATTACCACAGCAACTAACCACAGCAGTTTCCAGATTATGGCAAGAGTAAAGTGCTACCACTTCAGAGTCATAGGGGGGGAAAAAGGGACCTCAAGAGGCCACCTGGTCTAGGCAGCTCAATGCAGGATCTTCCCTGCTTAAACAATCCCAGGCAAATGTTTGTTTAACCTGCTCCAGAAAACTTCTAGTGGTGGGAATTCTACACCCTCCCCAAGTGCTTAGCTACCCTAATATTTACCTGAAATCTCCCTCATTGCAATGCAAGGCAATACATATCATGTATGTAACTCACACACACAAAGGACATGCATTCCCAGAGTATGGGTGCAGCAGCACTTGTTTTCACTTCCATCATGTCTTTCACTCTCACTGGTATGCTTCTGGGTTTGAAGAGTGTGGTACATTACCAGGGAGGGTAGTGCTGCCACCCCAACACCTGGTCCCCTTCTGGGTTTGACTTACCTGCTGGCTCTTTCCCAGCTCCACCACACCTCCAGTCTCTTTCCTGCCACAGCTTTGATGTTATCTTGCTTGCTATTGGGAGAGGCAACAGCAAGGGGGGCAGGGCTGGGGTAACCTCGCTGGTCATCTTGCCTACCCAGCTAGGCCAGCCACCTTGAGGCCTGTGCTCTTCCTTGAGTGCCTCCCTTTAGAGGCGTGCTCCTGCATTACATTGTTTCCTCCCTGTTAAATGCCCTGATCAGGATAGCATTCCCCAGCAAGGTACTTCCAGACCAAGATTCAGACACCCCTTCCCCGTCTCTTGGTTCAGGTAAACACCATCTCTCATGAGAAAGCATGACTTCCAACCCTGTCATCATACTCCTGGCCCATCTCCAAATCTTCCCCACTTTATCAGGATCATTCCTGATGGGTGGACGCTGGTACTGCACACAGTACTCCGGCAGGCTGATAGCAAATCTGGCTGAATCCCCATCCAGCACCTATCTGGGCTTGCTTGCCTGTATGATCTTGGGCAAGCCACTGAAGCACCCTCCTGCACTCCTGAAGTCCTAGAGACTAAGATCCAGGCTTCTAGTTAAGCAGATGTTAATGCTCTGCTGCATCCAGACCTGTTACAAGTGCCCTAGCCCTCCTGTTCCATAGCTGGTAGCAAACTAATGATAATATCACACATTCAGAAGTGCAGGAGGGAACAAAATTATTCTCACTTGGGAAAGACTAGAGATAACTGGAACACACTCTTATAGTCTCACCTCACTTACCTCCCACACCTATACACCCACTGCTCCAGTTCAGACCTGCTCAGTTTAGCCTTATCTGATGCAGCCAGATGTTCAGAGCACACTGCAAAGCCTGCCCGTTTCTCCAGGTTTCCAAGCTTGGGCCAGTACCAGCCTTCCAGGAGTTCTATTCCAAATTTACTCGTCTTTGGCTTTCTCCCTGTCACTGAGTGGCAGCAGCTTTGGATTCGGAAGGCACAATATTCTTGCCAAGGTGACAAAGATGTTCTGGAGAAAGGAGACTGGGCCCAAACCCCACTTCATGCTGTCACTGTTCTGTTCAAACCAGGCATGGATTTGTGTAGCTGGCTATGTGAACAAGTGGGCAGAGGAAATTGGAAGTGTGCTCCATGCCACCACCTCTGCCCTTCCTGACACATACCCTGGTATCTCCCTTACACACCATCCTGCTCCTGGTAGCAGATCTCTGTCCATACCTGCTGTGCCCCCCATAATTCCAAACCTGGGACCATTAGGATCTCCACCAACGCACAGCAGGGCTGTACTCGGCTCTACCCATACGGCCCAGGCCTCAAACATCCTGCAACCAATACACCCAGGCACTTTAATCTCCAACTGCAGTGCCCACACCTCTGTCATGGAGCAACACAAGCAAGAGAAGTGCTTCCCAAAGGGAACAGTCACTGCAGAGTTCACTACATGTCAGAAACCACCAGCCAACCTACCAAGGCAAAAACTACCTAGAAGTGCTGGAGTCCTAGCATGTGTGAACAACTGTTGCAGAGAGGGACAGGCTGACCGATTAGATTTGCTGGTAAAATGACTGATTACAAATTGGAAAGCAAAGCAAAGCAAAGCAGAACAACCGAGTGCCACACACTCTCATGCTATGCCCAGATGAGCTGCTGATTCCTCTGGAGCTGCTGAAGTGGGGATATGGGCAGGTGGCAGTGTGGGGACCTGAGCAGTTGGGGCGCATGCTTTTGGTTCAGGAACAAACTCTCTTGCAAACCCTACTGAAGGGTTTGTCATGCTGGACTGCCAGTGAGAGATAACAGACTGAGATAGCATCCATTGTTGCCCACGCAACACGGGGACTATGTCACGCTTCCTGGAGAGAGGCAGCTGCTCTAAAGTTGTAAAGGGTCTGGGGCAGATGGAGCAAGGTGTATTCTGCTTGAATGCAACACCTTGAAAAGACAAGAAAAAAGCAACAGATTCTTACCTTGTCTTGTTCCCTTCGGCGTAAATCTATTTTGGTTGCAACCTAGAGACAAAAATAAGCTCCGGGTTGTATGCTAAAGCCAAGCAACATCCCCTTTCCATCCAGTGCTTGCCTGCTGAGCTAAATTTATCGGTCCCCCCCCCCCCCCCCCCCCAATCTCCTGGAGATTCTCCCGCTGCAGCCAGCGCACGTTAGAAAATAGCACATCGCCCACTCATCTCCAGTCTCCTTCTTGAAGGAAAATATTTATATTATGCCACAGAGAGGGTTTCCATGGCAGTGATGACTTTAACACTGTTGCCTTGGTAACCACTTGAGGCCATCTTGAATGGTTTGAAAATACCCTTCATAGACAAATAAGGAGAGCCTGTCAAAAGTACCATCCAGCATATGGGAGAATTAAAGAGGCATCCCTCTCTCTCTCTTCTTTCATTCCTTTTCATCTCCCTCTCTCTCCTTTTGCTCTCTCCCCTGGTTGACTGATTGGTATGTATTTCTCCTTTTTCTCTGACCTCACTCCTCTACTTCATGTTGGTTTCTTCCCTTATAAAAAAAATAAAATTATAGTTGTCCTTCGCAGTGCTGCTTACTCCCAGAAAACATGCTGCTTTGCACCATTCCTGGAGGATCCTACAGCCAGGCAGGCCTCTGGCATACAAGGCTCAGCATTTTCGTTCTCTATAGTCACTTCTCCCTTTCAGCCAGTCTTTTCCCTCTGTTCTACCCCCAACTACTTTCCCCTTCATTCTGCTGTGGGTCAGTGCACTGAATTGCAAAGCAACATCAGAAAAGGTCCCGAGTACTTTAAAGTGCAAGGAGACATGGCATGTAGCAGAGGTGCCAAAAATAATAGATGGGAGAATAAATATAGGCACAATGCTTTTTATAGAGACAGCTTTAAGACTGCTGGGGACTTCATGCACTGGGGAGAAAGCCCTGAAAAACAGAGCTCATGCAAGAGCTGAAGAGACAGGAATAGGACATCTAGAATTAGGGTTCTGTTTTATAGGCTCCAGTATACACCTACAGTCCCATCTCAGGTCTCTCCTGGTGGGAACTGTCGTGAGATCTCCTGTTAACGTGGTCCTAAGCAGCTGAGAAGTATGGGAGATGCATGCCTCTCCCCTTATTTGCCCCGCTCTAGATTCCTTTCCAAGATAGTCTGATTCCCATGGGTATCCCATGTGCATATCCATGAATGGAGCAGAGAAGACAAAGCAAACAAGGAGTTCTTTTAAACAAAGCTAGTCAGTAAAAATGTCCTTCCTGCCTCAAAAAAGGCAAAGCATTATCAGTGGGAGTATTCAAATGAATTAGTGATGATTTCTGTCATTTGCTTTCACAGCATCCATTTTGTTGATAACCAAACTCTTAACTGCTGCAGCGACAAGATTTCTTTCCTACCCCCACTCAGAAGATAAAAAAAAAAAAATTAAGCTCCTCTTCTTTATGTTGTGGGAGTGGCAGAGATACCCACTGTGCTCTAGGGATGCTCTTTCTCATCTGGGAAATGTAGAAGTAGTGATGGGGCTGGCAGCATCCTCTGTGGGAACATATCTGGACAACACAGAGACAACAGGTACAGATGCTTGTCACACCCTGGCAGACAAGATTCTTTGGGTAGATGCGATATCTTTATTAGGCCAACTAAATAGCTGGAAAAGTTGTTCTTTGCAAGCTTTCAGGCACAAACACCCTTCTTCAGTCACCCTCTGTCTTTTGAGAGTGGTGAGAGAATAGCCAGCCACTGTGCGGACGGGCAGAGCCACTTGCCGAGATGAAGGTCCTCCAGAGGATGTTGGTTACCACCCTTACCAACGAGGCAGCCTGCAGTCCCTGCAGGCCAGTCATGGGATTCACCCAGGTGAATTAGAATCAGGTTCCTAACCCCCCTGTGACAGTGCAGCCTTATAAAACTAGCAAGGAGCAGACAAAGCCATGGCAAACAGCAGCATCGGACCACCAAGGGCTCCAGCTGTTTGCTGCAGTTTTCATTTCAAAAGATGCCACTTCTCTGATGGGCTGCAGGTGACCATGGAGAAGCTCCAGCTGAGGGGAGAGGTGGCACTCTTTGAAGCCAAAGCTGCAGCAAACAATGATGTTTGCCCTTCATTCAACAACCTGCCACAAACTGAGGAGGTCTGACAAGCCCCCCAGATACAAACGAGTTGGGTTCTGCTGTACAGGATTTCATTTAAAAGCTTGCTCTGCCAGATCCTCAGTTGGCACAAGTCAGGCTCACTCCCCTGGAAGGGCACAGATGGTCACAAAGCTGGGGCATCCAGGAAGAGGTACAGCCAACAGGCTGAGGTTTCAGTCCATCCCTGATGCAACAGATGCAAACAGCTCTTCCAAAAAGTGAACAAGGGGATACTGCTGTGTCCTCCTGAATCTGCATACCACCTGAAACAACAGGAGGAGTGCAAGGCATACGACCAATAAACACACCAGCCATCAAGGGACTGCTGAGCCCCCAAGCTAGGTTAGAGCAATTCAGATGTCAACCATGTTTGCTATTTCACCACCAAGCATTTAAGAAGAAATAGGCTGCTATTTATTCCATCAGCCAACTGCCTCCCAGGTTTTCCCCCCATGTGCCAAGGGCCCCATATATTTCCCTGCCCATCTTCTAAAACCCAAGTTCCCTCCCACCCCACCAGAATTTCTGCAACACGGTTTAGGGTATTGCCAGCATAAAATACATTGATCTCAATACCAGAATACAAGTAGGGCCATTGCATCCTCCAGTAAGTTGGAGTAGCTGTTCCACATGAGCCACTAGATATTTAACCACAATATAGTCTACTAGCTCCAATACAGCTTGCAGAATCCCCATCATCAGAATATACATTCTGCTGAGATCATCAGCTGCCACTTGAGACATAATGAGAAGGCCGTTTCAGGAGGGTTTTGTTTGCCTACACTGGGGCTTTGCTCTGGTTCTAGCCATCCATGTAGCTGACAGGGTAAACTTCTGAAAGCCACGATTTCCAGTGGGGAATGGTATGCCTGCCTCGAGCAGGGCTAAGTGCCATTGCAAACAACATCTTGGCTTGCCTACACAAAGAGGTTGTGTGGGTGTAGTTATGCTGGCAACTAGTGGCTGAAACCAGAGCAAAATCACCCATGGAGACCAGGCTTTGGGTTAAACATGGTTTTCCCAAGGGATTCTCAAGAGGAGTGAGTGGGGCTGAAGCCCAGTTGCAAAACATGGGTAAAAACAGCCTAGCTAATTTGCTCCATTTTGCTATGATTTAAACTGTGGGAGATTATGTAAAGCTGGCATGAACACCAGTGTGGTGGCATCTACCTTGTAAATCAGCTTGTACCGGCTGCCTCTAAATGTTATCCTATCAGGATAATGCATCAGAAGGCAAAGAATAGAGAAGAGTGGTTGAAGGACAAAGAGAAGAGTGAAGGAAAGGCCATGGGAGGGTGTGCTAAATGTGTTCCCAATTGCAATCTCAATGAACACATGCAGGGGTGGATCCAGGATTTTCCAAAGCAGGGTACCAAGAGCAACAACCCATGCTGCAAGAGTGGCTGCACCCCTGCTCCCAGCCTCCTCCTCCCTAAAATAAGTGTGTGTGGTGGGGGGGAAATCACCCTCCCTTCTTGCTCAGATGCAGGTCTCCTTCCCTCCTATTTCCAACACTCCCCTACCTGCTGTTGCTGCTTTCTCCATTGCTTGGTGTTGAGGAAGCTCCAGAGCCAGCCAGGCTGGGCAAGGGACTTGGCTCAGCTGGGGAGGGGACAGTGGCAGCAGGGTGGCTAAAGACTAGCTCCCCTCACCCGACCCAGGGCCAGAGCAGGTGCAGGGCAAAGGAACCCCACCTCATTCATCCCTGCTGCCACTGTCCTTATTCTCAGCTGAGCCCAGCCCCAATGCAGGGGGCAAGAACAGCTCTGGTGCTTCCTGTCCTGGGACCGCTAGGAAAGGGAGGCAGAAGGGAAAAGGTTGCATCTCTCCACAGGAAGGGGAAGGGAGAGGATTTTCACCCACTTTAGGAACTTCAAAAAGTCCCTAAAAGCTCCCATGCTACACTTTAGTACCAAAAGGGAGGTGCAGCAATGCCACCACCCACCCTTCTGGATCCACCCTTGCACATACAAAATCCTAGAAAAGTCTGTCTTGCCCTTTCCTTGTTGCACTCTTACTTCCAGGTGCCTGTGCCCATTAAACTGACCAT
Source organism: Crocodylus porosus (assembly GCF_001723895.1). Classification (NCBI taxonomy): domain Eukaryota; kingdom Metazoa; phylum Chordata; order Crocodylia; family Crocodylidae; genus Crocodylus; species Crocodylus porosus. The sequence continues at coordinate 45,077,510 of NW_017728910.1, read as the reverse complement.
GGGGTGACTGGTCAGAAGCAGAAAGCCCTGGAGGGATGACAGCTATTTACCTAGACCACAAAATAGACCCAGGGCGAGTTGCTACGTGCTCTTAAGATTGCATCTCAACAATCCACTGCAATGCCTGGTATGCCAAGCTGCATCAGTATACCCTTTTCTGCCTCTTCCTCTGTTCACACCACTTTCAGAATGTAGATATCGCAGTGCCATTAACAGGGCTCTCTGCAGCAGCATGTGAAATAAGAGACCAACACGATGTCTAATGCAGCCAATGGAGACAAATGGTGCTTTACCTCAAAGAGTTTTGGCTCGGTGTCTGCCTTTCCTTTTCCTGTTTCCACCCTAGCAGCTAGGAGGGAGAAGTCTCTCCTTCCTCCCCATTTTGACACAGAGCTGCTCTTCTCTCCCCAGGTATAGGAAGTATGCAGGGGAGGGAAGCCTGCTGGATTCTCTTCTACTATCAGTGTAGTTCCTCTGTACTTTTCACACCATTTGGCATGAACAGGCAGACAGAGTGCCCCTAAGGTTAAAAGCTGGAGAGACAGTTGTCAGGCATTTCAGCCAGAGAGACCATATGGGCATTGGGTTCCCCATATTTCCCTTGGGGATTTATTCTATGCATGTTACAAGGAATTGTCTCAAGAGTCAGGGCAGATAATAAAAGCTGCCAGGTGTTAATAAGGGCAGAGTGATACTGCATAGCAGTGTTAAAGGGGTAAACTGGGCTTCAAACTGATGCTCCAGGCTGGAAGGTCTAGATGGGACATGCTGTGGACACACCCTCCTGCCAATCATAGAAAATGAGGGTTGGAAGGGACCTCAGGAGGTCACATCTAGTCCAACCCCCTTCTCAAAGCAGGAGCATCCCCAACTCAATCATCCCAGAAACGGTTGTCTAGCTGGGTCTTAAAAACTTCCAAGGATGGAGAGTCCACAACATCTCTGGGTAGCCTGTTCCAGTGTTTTACTATCCTCCTGGTGAGAACGTTCTTCCTAACATCTAACCTCAGCTTTCCTTGCTGCGAGCTGAGCCCATTGCTCCTTGTTCCATCATCTGCCACCACTGAGAACAGTCCAGCTCCATGCTCTTTCAAACCCTTCTTCAGGTAATTGAAGGCTGCTACTAAATCC
>NW_017728910.1:45071464-45076279 GCF_001723895.1 Crocodylus porosus | reverse complement strand
GCCTCAGTCTTCTCTTCTCTAGACTAAATAACACCAGTTCCCTCAGCCTCTCCTCATAAGTCATGTGCCCCAGCCACCAAACCATTTTCATTGTCATCTGCTGCACTCTCTGTAATTTATCCACATCCTGTCTGTATTGGGTGGCCCAAAACTGGACACAGGACTACAGGTGTGGCCTCACCAGTCCTGAATACAAGGGAATAAGCACTTCCACTGATCAGCTGGCAACACACCGACCAATGCAACCCAGGATGCTGTTAACCTTCTTGGCAACACAGGCACACTGCTAGCTTATATTCAGTTATTGTCCACTGTAACCCCCAGGTCCTTTGCTGCAGAGCTGTTGCCTAGCCAGTTGGTTCCCAGCCTGTACTGGTGCATGGGATTCTTCTGCCTTACATGCAGGACTTCATGCTAGTCCTTGTTGAACCTCATGAGATTTCTTTGCCCAATCCTCCAATTTGTCTGTCCCTAGCTGGAGAGAACTAAACATTCACAAAGCCCGAGTCTAAATTGATTCAATCTTTGCAGGTTAGTCTAACGTGGCTACACTGAACTGGTCTGCAGCTGAACTAAGTTGGCTCTTTCTATAAGAAACCCTCCAGCTCAGCCATGTATTAGGAGAGCTATTAAAATCCCCTGTTGACCTTCTCTGGCCTGTGTGAGGCAGGAGGTCAAGTTGCCAGAGGACAGCAATCTGCAAAGGGCCTTCAAATTTAAGAGTCTCACTTTGACAGCCTTTCTAACTTTTAGGTTATATCACCATCCTGTGGCCATTTAATTTAACGGTTTGGAATTGACATACACTCATTCATTTAAGCCTTCCCAGCCACAATCCTCAACCACGTGGCATTGTTACCCTTCAACTTTAGGGGTTTTAGACAATGGATCTACTACCCTAGCAAGTGCCCCATCCAGAAACCTGGGGAACAGATTTCCCTTGGTGTTCTCAAGTAAACAAACTTCACTCGCAAGCAACAGCAAACTGTGACAAGGTGCACTGATGGGGAAAAGGGTACAAAAATCATGACTTTTAGGGAAAGCCTCAACAGTTAATGACAACCAGTTATTACAGTCCACCCCAGCAGAATTCTCTCCCAGTCCCATGCAGGATAGGCTTAGCTCCACTAGCCTTACTAGCTACTGGTAGCCCTACTCCCTTCCCTCTCTCGGGGTGGCACAGATAATCCTTAGAGAAGGGTACTAGTCCTACAGGCGGGGACCTGGTGCACTTGGCCCTTTACTTTTAAATATTTAACTTCACAATAGAGAAAATAAGTACAAGTAGCCCCCAGCCCTCCGGCCTCTCTTACCAAAAGAAATATGCACATAAGGGGTACATGCCCCCAAGCCTCCAGATATACCTACCAATAGAGACAGGCAAAGGTGTCAACTTTTATTTTTTTGCCAGAGGGGAAGGGGGAGGTTAAGATGATGAATGTCACAGGCCATTAAAGTGACTGCTCCTATTAGAGCAGAGATTGTCTGGGGAGGGAACCCAAAGGGCCAGATAAGAGCCCAGGTGCAGGTTGCCACGAAAACTGGCTAATGAGGGAATTGGCCACACCCACACCTGGTTAGCAGGTCAGAAGAGGCAGGGCCCTAAGCCCATATAAACCCTAGGGCTGGGACTCAGCAGTTCAGTTCTTTGCTGACAGCCAAGGGGGAAGGAGCCTTCAGGAAGGAAGGGCTCAGAGATGCTACATCCATGGGATATGCTACCCTTAGGGCTAATGGGGCACCAGGAGTCCATAAGGTACCCTTGCCACTGGGCACCCAGCATTAGAGAGGGAGCTTTGCTCTTTTAAAGGGGCAAAGCATGCCTTGCACTTTGTTATAACCCAGGGGCTTATGTTTTGTTTGCTGTTTTATAAGATGGGTGGTTTGGGTGAGGCTATTTAGGGAAGGAGGAGGCCTCATGGGAGGGGGAGGGCATGATTGCATGGGGATCCCAGCACCAGAGATGGGGCTGTGGAGAGCCCAGAGCTGACAAACTAATGAGGCCTAGGCAAGACAATGCCAATACCACCTGCGAGGCTTGGGGCATGGTAAAGGGGCAGCTGGAGCCATGCATATAGCCATAAGGCTAGGGTGCACCAAAACCCCCATAGTGAAGTGGGACCCAGAAGGGGTCTAGAAACCCATGGGGTTTAGAGAGTCCAACAAACCATGTCCAAGAGGCATGCCTTAAAAAGGCAGCCTCTCTATTTTTATGCTTCCGTCAAAGACATGGCAGGTGAGAATTGGCATTGTTAAGGAGTCTTGGTAGATCATGACCATCCTTAATGACCCTGTCCCATAACAATGGACATGTGGAACAATTTACGCATTCCGGGTGACAGCCTTCTTCCCGAGCAGGGACAGGGCCCTTGAGGCCCCACCTACTCAGTAGCTCCGGACAGTTGGATTAGGGGGACACAATGTGTCACAACAGAACACAGATAACAAAAAGGGCTTCAGAAACAAAGGTCACAAAAACACCAACTAAGATGTTGTCCAGGGGTTGAGATGGGTCATGGAACATTCAGAACAATGAAGGAGCTCACAAAGAAATAATAAAAATATCATATCTGCATTAAAACAAGTGACAATGCAAGTAGATAGCTCTAATATAGTATGAGACCCAGGACTTTGCCTTCCTGTCCACAAAGGCTGTATGAGTTTGAAAGCAAATTGTTATAAGTACTTGGACATAAACACAATATCTGATTCATGAGAAGTAAGAGGGCTTTTCAGTTTTGCAAGATCTAAAAGCTGGAAGTTGAATCCAGATTAATTCATTTTTGAACCAAGATACAATTTCTAAGGTGCTGGGATAACAAAGCTTTGAATCCGCTTACAGTGGGTGATGGTAGTCTCAGCATCACTTGGAGTCCATTATATGGTGTTATATATCCTTCTAAAGACCTGCTTTAACCAAATTTGTAGGAAAATTTATTCAGTCTCTGTACATGAAGGTCAGCTGCTTCCTACTGAACTTAGAGCCCCTAATGGAAGTTGGGGAGAGTAGGAAGTATCTGTACATCATCTGGGATCATTTAGCATTGTTCTATCCAACTAATGAACATAAAGAATTCATATAACACCACTTGGACCTAAATTGTCTCTTACTGTGAAAGAGGCAGACAGTAACTCCACAGTGGTGCTTTACAGAACAGGCTTCCAAGGTATGAAAGGGGTTCAAAGCTACACGATCCTAAACAACTATCCAAAACTTGCAGAAGGTGAATACATATCAATGTACGCCCTCCTTTCTGTAATGGTTTTTCACTAGGCAGAGAATTATAAACTCAGTAGCAGGGCTGGTATTCCCCCCCTGTGAGGGAGTGGGGCCTAGGAGCAGCCGTGAACTCCCTAGCGCCCCCTACCATCACTCTAGGCGATTCAGCACCCTCGGTTTCTCACCCACCACAACTTTGATGACAATTAAGTTTATATGGGAGGCTGCCTTTATCCCCAGGTGAATGGTACATGTGTTCCTACCCCTACTTCATATGGGGTGCCTCTGCACACCCCTGCCTTAAGGGCTATGTGTGCCTCCTACCTCCCCTTTAGCACGCCCCAAGCCTCGCAGCTGTTCCTTGGACATTGTTTGGGTCCCCTGCCCTTCGGCACCCACTCTGGGGCCTGTGCCGCGCCTCTCGCGCCCGCTGCCCCACTCTGGGGCCTGTGCCGCGCCTCTCGCGCCTGCTGCCCCACTCTGGGGCCTGTGCCGCGCCTCTCGCAGCTAGGGCTACAACCCCACACCCCGAGCGCCTTTCTGGCACTCCTCGTGCAGTGCCCACAGTGGCACTACACACTGTGCCCCTGCTGGGGGCCAGGAACTCCCAAGCTACTGGGGAGCCCCCGCAAGGCCTCCTCACCCCTACAGCCTCACCCGGTCCTCCTGAGTAACTATAACCAAAACCCGAGCCAACTGGCTACAACACAGAGCCTCCCCACTCATAATGTAAACTCCAAGCCCCTCTAGGGCTCCCAACCCTACCTCTCTTCAGGGTGTTCTCATCCCTAGCATCATCACAGCCGGTCAGCAAGGTAAAGCTGCAACCACCAGCTCAGGCAGCTCGACTGCAGAGCTCAAGCTCCTGCTCCTGCCTGGGCAGTTTATAAAGGCCTGGCCCTACCCCCTTCTGGTCACCTGACCTATCTGGTTGCTGCGGCAACCAGCAGCTCCTTACTTCCTTTCCTTAAGGCACAGAGCACCTCAGTGCTCCTGTGACACCCCCCCAGTGGATCAAGAAAAATACCAAATATACCAGGCCATAAACAATACTACATTGTGTCCCGATTTTTTTAAAGCAAGGTTCACAAGATGGTGGGATGAATAAATAATGGTTTTATGCATGGGAATTCAAAAACGCCTTTTTTTTCTGTCATGACTTACCTCAAAGTACATGAATCCTTATGTCTTTTATGAAAGGCTTTGCTACAAGTGCCATAGTTTTCAGACGCATGACTTCATGATCTCCACCAGCATTAATGCATGGGTGCCCAGCTGAAGACGCCATTCTCAGCTAATGTGGCCAGCACCATGACAAGGGTCATAACTCAGGGCATCAGAAACAGACAAGGTCAGGAAGCAAGGGTGCAACTAGTTGTTAGAAATATTATTAAAAATGCATTATCAATAAGTATTGTTAAAATAGTGCAGCTGTCAGCCCTCCCTGGTGAAAGAACTGGAAGAGCTACTGAAAGCTCTTTGTATTAAGGTATCACTCCCTCTTTGTTTTGCAAAGTTACTATCTCTTTGTTACAGTAAAGCATATACTCCTCAGCTTTTCTCATGCAGATAAGAGTAATTGCCATTTTAGCCTT
>NW_017728910.1:45055815-45071259 GCF_001723895.1 Crocodylus porosus | reverse complement strand
GGGCAGCAGAGTGTTTGATCTTTTGTCTCTCTCTCTGACCCTATTTGCAAATATATACCTTTTGTGTTGCTAATAGAGTGTGTCTGTGGCTGAAGGTTTTTTTTCGCCTCCCGAGAAACGAACCGCGATTTTTACATCATAGTCATGAGGCCCAGGTCTGTAAAGGACTGAGACATATGTGGATAAAACTACAAGCCTAGGGAGCCAAGAACAGGAAACAGGGATCCAAACCAGAGTCACTGGCTGGGGGATCTGGAGCAGGCAGCTGTAGCTCTAAGAGTTGATACCAAACTGAAGCCAGGACTCAAGAGCCAATAAGTCAGAGTGGACCACAGGGGTCAGGGCTTGGGTCTGGAATAAGGAGTCAGCAGTGAGGATCCAGAATGAAGCTAGGAACAAGGAAGCTGTGATGGGACCATCCCAGTGTCAGTCATGAAGTTGGCCTGCCCACCTGACTTGCCTGCTATGCTTTTGTTACAACTAAAAGTTGTTTCTAGGTGGGAAGCTGCCCATTTTATTGCCCTGATGCCAAGGGCAAAATATACAGCTCTGAACCATCCCTATATCATGTCCTATGCCTCACAGATGGCATCCAGATCCACTATTACTCCCCCGACCCCAAACATGTCTGAGGATGCCTGAGGCCACACCTTGGCCACATGCCCCCTTGCTGGGGCCTCTGCTCTGACGAGGCTACGTGCAGTTCTTCAGGACCCCACAGACCCTACTCTACGTGGCCTCCTGCTCTCAGTCCCCTGACCCCATCACTGGGGTCACTATCCCACCCCGTCACCAGGACTTCTGGGCCTGATGCCTTTTGGCCCTCAGATGTCTGTAGATGTGCCTGGACCCCCTCTCAGGCCCCATTCAATGGGCCTGGGCCCTGTACTTTTCTGTCAGGGAGTGCTCCCCTAGGTTGTTCCCTCCAAGGGGTACCCACAAGGCAGTAGGGGCTGAGGCTATAAGGCACCCCATCCTTGCCTTTCACTAGGGAGGCAAAGGTGTGGCATTTCCTGGAGACTGCCCTGCCACAGGCAGCCCCGCCACACCATCCTCCTCAGCAGGGTGCAGTTTCAGGTCATACCCCAGGACCAGGAATATTCTCCATCCCTACAGTTCCCATGCTGACCTCCAGGTGGTCTGGGAACTGCAGTCTGAGAGACTTTGTTCCTCTGACTCCCTAGGCATAACTGCTAGCTTAGCTCTTAGGGCCTGGGCTTATATTGAGGATACCCCTCCCTCCTCCAATCCAGTGTTGCCCTTGCAGTCATGTGAGGTGCGGTTAGGCTAATTGGGCCTAGCAGCACCTACAGGCTGCTCCACAGCCTGCTCAAGCCAAAGGTGCTCTACCACAGAAGCTAAAAGAGCAAGACCTGGGGAACAGGAACCTAGGGACCAAAATACAGGACCTGTACAAGGAGGAACTAACAGAACAGAACCAGGAACTGGGAAACTAGAAACAAGGAATCGGGAATATGATCTAACCTCAACTTCCCTTGCTGCAACTTGAGCCCTTGCTCCTTGTTCTGTCATCTGCTACCACTGAGAAAAGTCCAGCTGCATCCTCTTTGGAAACATCTTCAGGGACTTGAAAGCTGTTATTAAATCCATTCTCCATCTTCTCTGAAAGTCTTGTCATCTGCAAGAACTGGTTATAAGTAGGCAGCCATGTCCACATGGGTAACTGGGGCCATCTGGGGATCATTAGGCCACTGGCAAACAGGCTCATTCAAATAGCCACAGCCAGCTGGGGGCTAATTAGGTTGTTTGCTGCCTTGACTCCTGATGCGTCACTGCTTACAAACAGAAAGATGAGGAGCAGATTTTCAGGAGTGGTTTTAGGAGGACGAGAACACCAGAGAAGGAGTTAGGTATCTCCCCTGGTAGGGTATCAAAGGCTGGCCCTACCTCATGTTAAAAGGCCAAGGCCCATCCACAAATGTTATGATTATCTAAAGGTGGGGGCTTACCCTAAGCAGTTCCCATCTGGGCTGCCCCTCCAGTAGGAATAGGATGGCTGCAGAAGAGGCAATAACAGACTCCAAAAGAGGAGTTGTCCTTCCTAAAGAAAGATAAGGGGTCGCTTGGAGGTGTTTTGAGTTTCATTTGTGGGGGTTGTTGTGACTCCAAGATCAAGAAGGCATTTTGGCTGGGCCTCACCTGCATGAGATTAGGCCAGTCAGCTGCCTTCCAGGGAGGGATGAAGAAGACACTGGCACAGCCCAGGGGGTTTGGTTTGAATCCAGATAGGAGCCACGTTGAGCTGGGCATTGTAATGGACAGGTCTGACCCAGAGAGTGTACAGGCTGAGTCAGAAGATGCAGACCATCCCAGCAGTGAGAGGGACAGATGATCGAGATCTCAGGCATCAAACCTTAGCCCTCAATCAGTTTGCAGGGCACACGGGCAACAGTGAGTGCAAGAAAGGACTAGATCTTACCCTGCAGGTAACAAAAGTCAGGCAGGGTCTTATGTAACCACTAACTGTGTCAGAAGGCATCAATATAGATAAGATCTGGGAAGCAGGGACATTGCTTCCTGCTATGGAACATATATGTGTATCCACCCCAAAAGCATCACCTCCTTGACATGGGTGGGCAGCTTTTATTAGGCCCTGCCTGGACAAAAGTATCACTCACTATGTTGTTGCAATCAGCCTTCATTTCTGAGGTTGCTCCTTGCCACCTCTAAGATGGCTAGTGCACATCAGAGGCCTGGGACTAGGACAGGGGATCTTATCAGCTATCTCCAGGGTGTTTTGACTTGAAAAACAAACCAGAAACAAGATGTAGAGAGCTCAGGAAGGAATCCCAGGGACCATGTCAAGACAGTGTCTTCTACCCGTCTGCAGGCACTACCAAGTCAAGGCCCTATAGAGGCAGCCTCCACCCCACCCCACCCTGGTTCCAATGACTAAGACATGCTGCATGCCGGTTTATAAGGCATAGCCAGAATAGTTTCTTGGTTACCCAAGAGGGGCTATGATTTGGACTTTATACATAGTACCCCTTGGAACACCAGAAATTTGTGGTACTGCTGTCTTAGCTTGGGAGATCAATTCTAGAGCAAACATGGTGACCAGGGGGACACAGGTGAAGATTTTAAGGCAACTGAGATAACTCTTTGGCCTCTGGGCTCCTGTGATGAAGTGAAAGTTTTATTCTTGGGTACCAAACGTGATCAGGACGTCTGGACAGCTGGTCACCAATCTTCAGTTGTTCCTCCAGTCTACGAAGGACAAAACACTTCTGGTCCAGCTCTAAAGGAGAATTCAAGTGGAAAATGGCAAATGGGGTCTATGGTCCTTGCAGGCCCCCTACCCAGAAGTGAGCTCTAAAGATTTCTTGGAGAAAGCTATTTAGGCAGGTGAGGGCACAAAAGGCCAACGGCACCCCAAAGGGACCAGGGCTGGACCAAAGCTCCTTAGACAGCATAGGACCCACAGTATCATCCTGTGAGACACACAAACAGCCAGGCAACAATCATCCCAGCTTCTAAGGTGGAGTCTTTTCTCTCCTGCCCCCCAGCACCTGATGTCATTGATTTACTGGCTGCACTGTCCATAAGTTGGGATGAGATGTGTATAAGGCAAGTCCTGCCCAGTGACTTGACAAGAACTTGGCACAAAACTTACAGCCCAGGTAGCTGCAGACACTTTTCTTCAGCACACTAGCTGTGAACCACCTAGATAACCCACAGCCAACTGCCTCTGTGCCCCCTGCCCCTTATCAATGGGACATAGTTATCCTGCTGCTAAGTGCCGATCAATGGCACACCTGCCTTCTCTATATTTGGGAGGAGGGGACCATGTTATAACCTGTCCTGCCCCCACAATAGGGACCATGCCCTGGTAGGAACACAGGGGATGATGCCCTTCCTTGCCCTTTATCAATCAAGGCTTTCCCTCTGGAGCAGAAACTAGATACCACTCCACAATCACACTGTACAGACCTCTACTTCCCAGCAGCACTGGATGAGCAGACCTGGCCAGAAAACTGAACTTCCTTTTCTCAGGAAATCCCAATGTTCCCAAGTCTGGTTTTGTCCCCAGTCAAAACAAAAATACAAAACTTTGTTGGACCAGAAATTCTGGAAGCGCTTAATCTAGAACAGCAGTGGATTTAAGATTTTGAAAGCAGGGGTGCAGTTGAGACTGGGCCTTTGGCCTCCAGGTCTAGCATGATACAGGAGTTGCCACTGGCCACCTACCTGCCCCATTTGGGAAGAGGAACTGGGCAATCCGGCTCTGGCAGGATCAGGCTCTTGCCTGCTGTGGATAGCAAGAGTGGAAGAATCAAAGAAAGGGGTGCGACCACCTCACTGCACCTGCCTGGGGTCTGTTCTCAGTCTGGAAACAACAAAGCCTCTTTTTTTGGCAGTGTCAAACCAGTTGTTTTAAAACCAATGTCCTACCAAAATACTATTTCTGTCCAAATTAAATTAATTCAGATGCTAAAATCCAAACAAATTGTTTTATCTTAGCAAAATAAGAAAAACAAAATGCTTCTGCTAGAATACTAATTTGTTAAAAAGATTCAGTCAGCTTTATGCAGTAAAAGGGGAATACAAGCAAAAAGTTGCATTGACCATTCAGACAGACATGAGGCAGCTCCTACATGTACGTGAAATCAGATGTTTGAAAGAACAACCAACCATCACTTCATGCCTGATCCTTGGCCCTGAGCAGCTGGGCATGAAAAAGGATGTCATTAGCAATTTGACATTCTTTGGATCACAATGGGGAAATTACAAAAGTACAACAGGGCTGGAGAAAGAAGAAACCAGGCCAGCTGGACTCTTAATTGTAGTGCATAAAAGCGGCCACCTGCTCGGGTAGCATCTGGTCATGTGAGCCACAGACTGGGAGGGCCATATAAGATCTGAAAAGTACTTTCAACTTGCACAAAAAAGTCACCTGTGAATGGCATCTTTACAAATGTAATCAATTATCTGGAGAAATAATAGATCAATATAGTGCCAAACTGTGCAAGATGGCTACCACAGAAGATTATTACATCTGAACAGTAATAGGGATGAATGATGCTGGGGCTCAAATGAGAATGGTCAAGAGAACCCATACTGATTGTACCAGGCATGTGCAAGCTAAGGAATAAGTTCACAACCAAATGCAGAATATAAGAAGCTGATGCCAAGAAGATTCAACAGGGAGCTCAATGAAAAATACACTGAAATTCATACAAAGCAAATGCACAGATACAAAGCAGAGGAAATGCTCAAGATGTAAAAGACCTGAGGGTATTGTGGGGAAAAATATGGTAATGAAAGATGCCCTGCAAATGGGTTCATATGCAAAAGGGAAATAACTACATCAGTACTCGCAGACAAAAAAGCAATGTAAAAAATATGCACCCTATTGAGGATGCAAGCAGTGAAACTGAGGATGAGATTTTGCACATGCATGTTATTAAGTTAATGCAAAATAGTAACAAATAGGTGGCTTATAAAGCTCAGTCTGGGACCAAAGAGCAAAGACAAGGCAGCAGCACACAAACAGAAAACAGTATGTCAAATAGGTTGGATGGTTACAAAGACTTCCTCAGTATTATGCAGAAACTGCAACTAAGATCCAAACTAAAATTATACAATAGCAAGATAATAGTACCACTCAGAAAACATATGTTACAAGCCAAATTTGAAGGGAAAGGCGCACAGGCTGAAATTCCAGGTAAAACTGACAAAAAAGCCTTTGCTTTCAGCTACAGTAATTAGCCTACTAAGAATAAACCAGGGACAAAGAATTCAGGCAATGGATATTCAAGTAAAACAAAATAATAGGTTCAGCAGCAAACCACAACCCCTAAAACAAAGCTGTTAAAAGTGAAGGAAGGTAATGTCTTACAGAAAGATTAGTCCTCAGTATAGATACAACATCTCAGCCAGTCCAGCAGGAAAAGAAGGCATTATTGCTGAAGCCTCAGAGCTCGCAAGCTGGATAACTTGCTGGGTAGCCATCGAACAGGTACCTTAAACAAAGAGCTTACTACCAAATAGCTGTAAGTGTAGAAAGATTATCTCACTTGGCAAAAGAAAAAGCATTGGCAAGAGATCCTGGCTAAGGAAAGCAGGTCCCTAATCTCATTCTAGATACCAGAAGGCAATGGCAGATGGATGTGAATGCTGTTTGGGATTGAATCTGGAATGGAAGAACATCAGTGCCACCATGAACAAGTAGTATCAACAGGACCGACAAGGATCAGCCTCATGGCCAACAGCAGCCCAATGTGTGGACATGAAGACATTATGGCAGAGACTGTGGCAGTTCATGACCACAGCTGTCTGCTAGAAAGAGCCAGGGAAGCAAATCTAAAACTGAATTAAAACTAAAGGAATCTGTGACCACTGTATGTGGACTGCTTGCTGACTGCCTCGGGTAGATTAAGGAAAAGACATTAATAGGTAAAAGCAACACAGAAGAAGCCCACACCTAAAGCAGTTTAGAGACAGGTAGGAAATGGGAACCCCTGAAGCAAAGACAGGGAGTATGGACACTGTCATTGCATGTGATGGCAGTATCCAGGTGCATCAGGGACTTGGCGACCAATTCTATCCTATCAGAGCTGCCAAACATACAGCCTTTGGGGCTCCTGGAGAGGCCAGAAACTGGGGTGTAAGGAGAATGGTGGTGGGGCCAACTGCTGAATTCTGGGCTATCGAGCCATGTTGCAGACATGTTTTGGCAATGATGGGGTGAGCGATGGTTGCACTAACCCCTGCAACTCCCTTAGCTGTTACAGTGCCACTGCTGCTGCTCACTCCACCACCACAGGTGAATCTAGATCTGGCCTGCAAGGAGCCCCATGGTTTGGATCCAACCCAGGTGCCAAACAAGTTTGACACCCCTGTCCTTTGTGAAGGAAGAGGCAAACATACAACATGATCCTTTTCCCTAATCTACCCAACATGATTAAAAGTGCTCAGATCCATCCTTCTGTCAGAATGGTCAAAGAAAGGAGAAAAGCTTCACCTGTCTTTCAAGAGTACTGGAATTACCAAGGTAAGCTGCACACACCAGATGGCATCAATACATGCAGTCGATCACTGGGAACAGAAACTCTCTCTGCAATGCTTTGGAGCCATTCTGAATGAGAAATCTGTACCTGGTAAGACACTGATGTCATATACTGGTCAGATATGACCAAGGGTATCGCAATCTTAGTAAGAAAATACAGGCCAGAAGAAATACAAAATTCTAAAACTCTTCGTTCAGACGTGATACCTTTTATTAGACCAACTAAAAAATAGTCAAAAAAAGTCTTTCTTTCCAAACTTTCAGGCACACGTGCTCTTCCTCAGGCCTGAAGAAGGGTGCATGTGTCCAAAAGCTTGCAAAGAAAGACTTTTTTTTTTGCTATTTTGTAGTTGGTCTAATAAAAGGTATCACCTCCAAACCAAGAGTTTTAGAGTTTTGTATTTCTTTTTGTCTCAGACCAATACAGCTTCAAAATAGATCGCTGAAAAATACAGGCCAAGCATTTAAAAGATCATGAAAAAAAAGTGTTTCCACAAGAAATCTTGAGGCAAAGTACAGATGGACCTTCTCTCCCCAAAACATGCAAACTTCTTCATTACTGTAGGTTATTATGCAAGTTCCTGGTAACTAGAGGACCTGCCAGACATTACCACAGCAACCATCACTGACAAAGCAATAAAGTGTTTCAGTCAGCCAAGGCTGTTTTACATTTTTCATTAGAAGCCATGATGCTTGCCCATCACCTGGCCCCACAATTCTGCGACCCTTGATGGCTCGACCCAGGAACAACAGAAAGGATAGAGAGCCCACCCACAACCTATTCGGTAGTTTAGAACACTCCCCTGGAAAATGAGAGATGGGGACTTGAGTCCCCTCGGGGGGAAAAGGGCATAGGAAAGATGTCTCCCACTTATTGGATCAGTGAACTAACAACTGGGCTATCATATACAGAAAGTGCACACTGCCACCACTAATACCACCTGCTCTGTGCTGGATTGAGCATGAAAGCTGCAATGGGTACTATGCTTGCATTGACCTGAGCGGTACTGGGAAATACCACCCCTTTGGGCACAGGACCCAGGATGATAGAGGCTCTTCCCTTGCAGCCCTGATTCAGACGCATAAACTCCAAGAAGAGGTAGGAATTCAGACACACACTTCTGCCTACGCATTTCCTTTAGGCCAGCTGCAAGCACCTGCTTGCTCAGTGCTCCAGAAGGCAAAGTCAAACTCAGTGCCTACGTGCTGATTGCACTTGGGAAGTGTAAACAGTTCTCCATTGACTGGATGGGAATCCTAGACAGCTGACCTGGGCCATCTGGATTGCTCTCACAAGATGACAACCTACCCATAAGCCTAACTCTTGCCCCGTATTCTCCCATGACCCTTATATCCCCCCTTCTCCTGGCCCATCTTCTCTACATATACACCTTGCCTATGGCCCCTGCTAATCCTTTCAATCCATGCCCTAATAGGAGCCTGGCTACCCCCATGTGCAGGAGGATGGCAGAGGGAAGTGTTTAGCCATGTGGGTCTGAAGTCAGGCAGAAGGCAGGGCAGATTTGCATCTTCTCAACAAAGTATACCAGAGATGCCCAGCATCTGATGGAGCAAGATACTACTCTTGAAAGCTTTTACATCTCTTATTTAGTTCACCTAGAAGGTAAAAAATCTACCCTGCCTTCTGCCAGTAGTATTGAAGCCATCTGAGCATGACTTCAGTGTCACTGAATATAGTGAGATTTTAAAGCAAGTTTGTTGCCCCGGTGCAGCTGGACAACAGAGAACAGGCAACTGCCTTGCTGGCCTCAGCCTTACAGACTGGTGATGGCACCCATTTTAAATGGAGGAAACATTACAGCAGTGGTTCTCAAACTTTGTGGAAAATGCCTGCTCTGAGCTTTCAGTCATTTCTTGGCTACAGAAATAGTAACAGAACGATTCTCCTGTTGCAAAGATCTCAGAAAGACCACACCAGCTCCAAGTGGCATGGCAACCTGGTTGAGAATCACTGAGCTGCAGGCAGGCCCTTTTCCACATTTCATCAGACAGGAGCAAAAGAACAACACTGAAATCTTGAGAGTTGTGAATAAAATGGTGAAAGCTGACAACAGGGAGAGTACCAACTGCAGCTGTTCTTGGTGAAAGAAAGGTCCATTTTAAACTCATGCTTCAAGGATTTCACTGATGATTGCATGGGTCAAAAAGGAATTTTTTAGCCATAAGACTGAAATCTGGAGAACTGATCCACAGGTTTATAGGCATTCCATCACCTTCCTAATGTACTCGGGAGCTTCATCGTGTTAGACACTGAATTATTGTTTATGTCATGGCAGGCCGTTCTTGTGATGCATTCTAGAGAAGGGGGTTGTAGGGAAGCCCCACGCTCCACTTTGGTCTGAAATCACCTTCCAAAGCCAGAATCATTATCCTGCAGTCCAGCCTGAGGGAGGTATACCCCCAGTCTACCTGTTTCATGTGATGGGCCATAAAGGGACCAGTGTAGTGCAGACCTGTCTGGGGGCTGCTTTGGAGCCTTTCAAGGAGTGCAGTGCATTTGCCAGGGCTCACAAAAGAAATTCCCATCTTCACTATCATACCTAATTCTACTGAAAACATTTGGTTTCTTCCACCAACCGTCCCAGCACAGGTAGTGCGGCACTTCTAGATACTCCAGCCTTCCACTTTTTCCACAAGGTGGTGACCAATATGTGGCTGATCTGATGTTTTCTCTTCATTCCTCCTTTCTTTCCTCTCTCTCTCTATCCCTCACCTTTCTGCAACTTGACCCTCTTGCTCATTCCTTTAACTTCTGAATGTAGTGGCAGTAATAATGGTCTGCACAAGGGTGAGTGTCAAGTGCTTGTCAGCCTAGATCAGTGGTTCTCAATCTTTCTGGACTTGAGGCACCCCTTGCTGGACTCAGAGCACCATAACTTTTGTGAACTGAGTGGCTCCCAATGTCAAAAACTAATGTATGTATTACAATATTTAATTCCTTGCAGAGAGGCCTAGCAGTAAGGATGGGGGGCTGTTCAGGCAAGGACAAGCCTGAACCTATGCTTATCTGCTTAGTTTATCTATCTGCTTATCTCCTAACACCTCATACCTCCTGATATCATTCAAAGGAGCTGGTGGCACCTTAGGGTGCTCCAGGTCCCTGGTTGAGAATTCCTGGCCTAGATATCCCAATAGTGTGTGCCCAGCTTCTTATTCATATGAGTGCAATCTTGCAGCAATTTTGCCCACAGCTGGAATGACTAACTCTGCCAATGATATGTTTGCTCTTTAACCAGCTGATTATGTATGAGTTATGATTCCAGCTGTGACTACTGCTAGTTCTACCACATTCTGCTCCATCTGTGGTGCAACTAGTTTTGTGCAAATATTGCTCAGCCTGTTGACCTTTCCTTCTCTGCCCTATAAATGGCTTTTTGAGTTGACAGTGAGATGCTATCTCAGATGCTGCTGGTTTGGCTGTGGTGCTGTAAGATGGGGTAGATCAGGTGGGAAGTTATAGTAATTCTTACTATAACTTGGTGAGTCTTACCATAACTTCTTAGGTTAGATCATGCTGTGTAAGTCCAGACACTTCATGAAACCATCTCTTTGGTGATACACCCTCCAGCTCAGCTTAGACTGACTCCTGAAGAAGAGAAAAGTAGTATGAACGTTGTATTGGCCCAAAGAAAAATGATCCTACTCCGAGTGACTCATGTCTGAGAATCTACTGCTAGTCAGTGCTCTGTAACCTCTTTGACCCTTAAAGGCTCTCCAGGTCATGAGTTACTTCCTGCTGGCTGAGGAGAACAACACTGATCCCCATCAAGGCCCTTAGTCAAGTAGAGGTCTCTTTGGGAAATGGGGTTTCTCTCTGCAACAGCTGCAGGAAATCAGGCAGCAGGCTAACAGCACTGGAAAGTCATCCACACATAGTAACACAGAGCACTGGGCAAAGAGCTGTGGCTTGGCCTCGTGGGAGAGATGCATGAATGCTGTGATCTCTGGGAAACAGAAGAGGAGCTCCTGGAACACTTAAGGAAGTTTCATTTGTAGTACTGTCTAGAGCAGCAAAACTTGCTACAGCACGCCTCTGCACTATCATGCCACTACAGTAGCACAACTGTAGAGCAGTGATTCTCAGCCCGGGTGCCATGGCACCCTGGGATGCCTTAAGATCCATTCAAGGTGCAATGGGGTGCCCCACAATGTTTGCACGCATAGGTGTGCAAACATGATTCACAAGATAAAACCAGAGATTCAAATAGGAATCCATAGTGTGAAAAACATTCTGACCTGTTGTGGACTGAGTTCTTTGCAACAAAAGAGAGTTGCTGTATTATTTTTCTGCAGTCATAACTGAGTGAAAACTAAGAGCAGACACTGTCTGAGGGGTTCCTCAAGTCTCCTTAGGGGTGTCTCAAGTCTCAAAATGTTGAGAACCACTGCTGTAGAGTAATTTACTCTTTGTGCCCTCAGTCTTGCTGCAGAGAACTTGCAATGGCCCAGATAAATATCTGCATCCCATCTGGATGCATCAGTTCATTTTGCTCATTGAGCAATGGACCTAGGGAGAATGGTCTGAACTACGCTACTGATGTGACCAGTTGATTCCCCAGTGGAGAGTCTGCAGGCCTAAGTCCACAGTTCCAGTGAAGGTGACAACGATTCTCCAGTCAGGTCCACCTTATGTGCTCCACACCTTACTGGGTTTCTTTTTCATTGCAGGTAACTGCAGAGAAGCAGACTGGGCCAAGAAGGAAATGCTCCTCAGAATGAGAGAGGAGAAGCCAAGAGAGGCTAGAGTGAGTGAGGAGAAAATAGGGAACAGCATGGCACAGTGGGAAATATGCACTGTAGAACCCACATAAAATTCACCTCCATCATGAATGCAGCTGGATCCCTGGCCCAAGACCTGACCCTTTCCCCCATCTCCCTACAGCTTGATTCCCTGACCTCCCATGGACCTAGGGAGAATGGTCTGAACTATGCAACTGGGATGTGTGTCAGAGAGGGGAGGGGAGAGGAGAACTGCACCCCAGCACTGTGCTTCGCTTTCTTGAAGGGAGGAGGCCTTATGCACAGAGTGCAGGACCACTGCCTTGGCAGAGCCCCAGAGTACTGGCGGGTTCAGCACCAGGCCTAGCACCAGGCTGCTGTGGGGAATCAGGGAAATGAGCTCCAAAAGGCTTTAGATTCATCTCCACAGGGTATGAAACACTCATCTATCAGGGCTCCTTGCAGCCAGGGAAGGAGGGAGCTTTTTCTATTAGCCCTCACTAGAGAAGAAGAAACTGAGGCACTGAGAAGTAGAGGGGTTGGGGAGTGGAGCTGGGAGGATGAAATGGGGATGGGGACTGGCCCAAGGTGAGAGAGTAAGACTATATTTCTTTATTATATTAGGAAATTTACTTTTTTGCAAGAGAGCAGCTAAGAGGCAATGGGTCAGCTCCCAGCTAGTTCAAAGGTCCCACATTTCCTATTCACCCCAGCACACAGGGTGGGAAGGGGGCTTCATATGCTGTATCCCATTCCCTATTCTCAGGCTGCTTATGTCTACAGACTACCAGCCTTTCAAAGCTTGGATTATCTTTTTTCCATGGCTATGCAGCACCCTGCTCAGCAGGGGCTACCATCATATGTAGATAATGACAAGGAGAATCTGGTGAAGTGAATGAAGGAACAGATCCGCCTAGAGCAGGGATGCCAAATACATTGGCCCCATGAACCAAATCTGGAACACAGGGCTTCCCACAGGCTGGATCCAGCCTGCAAGGCTTCCTAGAAGTGGGCTTTGAATACTGGCCAAAGACAAAGAGGTAAACACATGAGTTAATAATTCACTATTTGATAAGCATCCTCCCTATGGGTGTCATGAGATCCATAAGGGTTATGATTTTTATTAATTCAAAGTCCAGGTCTTGTCAGTTCAGTGCCTGATGGACACTCTCTGTAATTTGTGCCTTGTTTGCCTGGTGTACTTTTTCTTTATGCTTCATCTCTTCTCTTGTGCAAAGCACTGTTCCTCTGATGGATGTGGTCAAGAAGAAACCAGAAGAGGAAACTCGGTCTTTTTCTAGAACTTCACTCCCAGGCTGAAGAAGCTGAGATCATTTTTAGACATAATTCAAGCTCGTTGGCTTCTACCATGTTGGCTCTGGACATTGGCCAAAAGGCATTGGTAATGCAACCCATCCCTGTTGCCCCATGAGAACCCGCGACAATTCTCTTCTGAACTTGCTAACCAGCTCTTCTCCCTGCTACAGCTCCTTTTACCTATGGTGTCAGCATTTGGCACCTAGTTATAACACGCGAAAGCTCTGATTTCAGTCTGGATCACTTTTCTGGTCTGGCACCAGATTCCCCAAAGCCTCAGCATTACTATCAGACTGATGAAACTGCTGGCCTGCTCTTCAAATAGAAGCTAGAGAAACTGGCTCTCTACTGCTGGCTCCGACTTTGCCCAGCAAGGTCCACACCAGGTTCTGCCTGGGAGAACTGAACTCATTTGCTTGTTTTGATGTTGCTTCCTTCTCCCTGAAGAACACTTGAAGGTGGGGGAGGGGACTGGACTGTCTGATCCATCTGCTTAATCAACTTATTCCTCCTTCCAGAGGATGAGATCACAGCCTGAGCAAATCCTGACTCCAGGCCTAAAAGCACACTCCCTTCACCCTATGGCCTGGAAGCTGTGATTAGCCCTATGGCTGGAAGTCACTGGGTATGTGTCCACATGCGTTTTAATGCACATTAGCCTATTTTAATGCACATGAAAGCATCATAAAAAAATTAGCCTATTTTAATGCACATTAAAATAGGCTAATGAACCGTTTTTTAGTACTTCACAATGGAGGGTGCCTATACATAAGCGTGAAGGCTGTAATTACAGTGTGGCGGAGCAGACTTGATTAATTGTCTAATTACCATGGTCCAGCGGCCTCCTGTGATTTGTCGGACAAGCTTTACTTCAAGTGCCCTGCTGCCATTTTTAAGCATGGGGATGCTGATACCTGAGATCCTGTGGCACTTTAGTTAGAGCAGCTCTTGGAGCCACTCTAATGAAAATGCTGTCATCCCCATTGTTCCCCACCCCTGTCCCTGCCCCCATCACCCCTGAAGCACATGTAAAAGTGCCCAGAGGTACAAAGTTTAATGAGCATTTGCAAATGCACATTAATGAACATGTAGACGTTTATCCATTGAGAGGGAATCTAATGCCCTTTCCACAACCACTTGCCTTGAGGGTACTGCCCAGTCTGTGCAGGAGGTGGTACAGTGAGGAAGAGGAGGGGATCTGTGGAGCAGGAGAGTGAGAGCCTACAGAACGTGAATCAATAGCACCATTGTCCTTTTAATGTGGCCTGACCTCCAGAGCATCATAATGAGCAGCGCCCTTTACTGGGTCCGTGCTAGATCATGGGAATATGTCTGTGGCAGATTCGTCTTGCCCCTGCTGCCCCCTGCCCTGCTGGAGCTTCCCCAGTGAGAAGTGGGGATCAGCAGAGCCTCAGAGTCCTGATTGCCATCCTTTTTTCATACTCATGTTCATCTCTGAAGACTGATACCAATCCCCACTCAGTTTTTCCCATCAATTGATGAAATAATCTTGATTCTTCCAGGCTTTCCTCACATGTCATGCTTTCTGGATCTCGATGGCCAGTCTCTGAAGGTTTGGGGGCACAGAGGAATTTTAGCTTCCAAAACTGGGCCAAGTGCTTCTCTGGCATTTCAGGGTGTAGCCCACACCCACAACCATCACCATCCTCTACCTCAGGTCATGTTCTCCAGGAACACTGTCAGCATCGCAGGTCTCTTCCTAAGTTCAAAGCTGGAGATATGCCTTGCTCCCCAGCTCAGAAGTGCCAGGCTGTAAAGGCCTGGCTGTTTCTGAGGGGCACCTTGCAGATAGTGTAAGGGCACCTCTATTCGTGGGTCCCCTGCCACCTTCCCTGGGCCTGACACTGTGAAGGTGGCAGCCTACTCCACCCTGGGAATGCTCGCCAGCAGGCCGGACAGACGCTGGGCTGGGCTGGGTTTGTCAGGGACGATCCTGCCTTGAGCAGGGGGCTGGACTAGATGTGACCTCCTAGGTCCCTTCCAGCCTGACTTCCCTAGGATCCTATCTCAGAACAGGGACTGTGTGGGGTGTGTGTGAGGGTGTATGTCTGTGTCAGAGTGGGGCTGATGCCTGTGCGCGTGTGTGAGACTGCATGAGTCACTGCATCTGTGTGGCTGTGTGTGTGCCAGAGAGGAACTGTGTGTGCGTGCGAGTGTGTGACTGTGTGTGAGAGCGAGTCTGTGTGTGCAAGAGAAAAGGACTGTGTGTATGTATCTGTGATTGTGTGTGAGAATGACTGTGTATGTATAACTGTGTGTGTGTGAGAGAAGGGGGGGAGAGAGAGAGAGAGGGACTGTGTGTGTGTGTGTGTGTGTGTGTGTGTGTGTGTGTGTGT
>NW_017728910.1:45051629-45054983 GCF_001723895.1 Crocodylus porosus | reverse complement strand
GCGGCCGCACCTGCAGGGCGGGCTCTGGCCCGCGAGCCTCGCGCAGCGGCCTCGGTGGGCGCTGGACTGACCCGGTGCTGACGGGCTGCCCTGGCCGGGGCGCGGGCGGTAGGGGTAGCGCCGTGGGATGAGGGGACCAGGCTCTTGGTATGGCTTATCAGCACCTCAATAGCTGGAGAAACTGGCCTCTGCAAGCTTTTGCTGCAAGTCTTTCCAACTATCTTTTTTTTCCGCATTCTCAGCCAAATCGGTCTGACCAGATTTCAAATCCGAGAGTCCATCCTCCACCAGAAGTGGCCGTACCACTGGCAAACATCCTCCACTCCCATCTGGGGCTTCAGATGTTCCCAAATCCTTTGGCAGGCATCCTAGTTGCAGTCCAAGTCCTCAGGCTTGGGGTTTGGGTGCCGCTGAGTTTTGCTTGTCCTTAGTCATATGGCTTCAGAAGCAAGCTAGGGAGGGGTCTCCCATTTCCATGAAGTGGGCATAAAGCCACGGTTAACTATTATGCATTACCTGTGTGGGTACTGTCCTATGTCAGTGGAGCGGTCTTCCCTAGGTGCAACTAGGAATGGTATTTCACCTACCAGGAAAGCATAGGATTATGCTTGATCTGAGCCGAAAAGTTATATCGCATTTACCCAAAGCACCCTGTGCCTGTGTGCTGGAGCAGAGCTCTTTCAGCAGCTTTTCTTTTAATGGACTGTGAGGTTTGTACAGTCTTCACGTAAGTGAGCAAGATGCAGCAAAGAGGTTGAGAAGCTGGTGGAAGCAGCAGAGAAGGATGGAAAAACTCGTCTCTCTCCATCTCTTCTTTGAAGATGTGATGTTCTGTGCCCTGTCCCTGTCTCCACTGTTTCTCCTGTTTTCCCCTCCACCTCCCTCCTTTCCCCTCACCCCAGATTGTGACCAACTTCATACATGCTACACATGAACTTTGTTACTGAAGTGCACTTCTTAAATGGCATCACTGTGGAACTAATTCCAGGATTTCTGCCATGTGACTTCAGAAATCAGGCCCTCTCAAATGCATAGGAGGATGGTACCTCATGACTAACTGACATAAGGATCAAACTACAAGCATACTGCTGCTTAAGATGGTTGGTATTGGCCAGAAAATCCTATCAGAGAAAATGGGAAGCTCCCTGTCTTGGGATGTGGGGTGGCTGTTCTGCTAGTCATCCGTAGGACAATAAAATACTGATTTCTGGGCCGATGAAGATAAGTTCCCCTCTAGCACTCGCCATCATTGCTTCCTAGCTTTTATGCAGAGGTCTGCTTTAAATCTGGTTTAAGAGGACAGTCTCAGCTCTCTCAAAAAGCAGAGTTGCAAGTAAACTTCTTTTTCTCACTTTTTGGGTCATGAAATGCTGACTTGCTCCCCATGCTATAATGAGTAAATAACCTGAAGAATGGCTACATGGCTCCTTCATCATATGATGGCTATCTGCTGTAAATGAAAATGATAGTAGCCTACTGCATTGGAAGTGTGGAAAAGCAGCATTAAAATTTAGTAGCTTCTTACCCAAGTGTCTCTTTGGGACTAAAATGGCTTGCCTTCCACGTCATGTAGATAAGCGACTGCTCATTAATTCTTCACATTTGGAATGGAGTATGGCCAAGTAAAGGGGTTAAAGTCTCTATTCTACTCATCCTCAAGCAATGCTGAAGAGGAAATTTTTTGAGGCTTGTGAGGGGAAGGATGCAGATGGGTGAGGAGAGGGGTCTTGGAGAAGAAGGATATGTGGCCTACTCAAGCTACAAAAAAAAATAAATAAATAAAAAGCAAGTATAGTACTGGCTTATTAACAGGGAGGTAGGTCTTGCGTCTTTCTGAGTTGAGGCTGTCGCAGCCAGCTTGAAGCAGCTGCACTGATGAGATATTGGAGCAGGCACTCAGGGGTGAGACACAGGGCCAGATAATTAGCTGATTATCTGGTCCAGTGCCAGCGTATTGCCTAAAACAGGGTGAAGATGTGCATTTCTCTTATTGCTCATGTCCACATATTGCTCAACATCTAATCTTTGTGAAAAACAAATCCAGCCTTCAAGCCTGTGTGGGGGTGGGCGTGGACAGGAAGAGGCATGGAAACTGCATATAAAATGTGGGCAGATCTCCCTGTGATCCAGGGATTTCCATCTGAGGTCAGTACACAGTCTGAACAGATTTCAAGGCTGGAATATGGTCTTGTTTTGCTAATGAACGCTGCTGGAAACGCTGCTCTTGCTTTAATCCATGTTATGCCATTTGAGTTCAGTGACATGCCAATGTGCACAGTCTGAAAATTCTGGCCCCTCTTTGTAGGTGAAGCTTGAGATGGTAATAGCAGCTTGCTGAATGAGAGCAAATGATCTATCCATCATGTGTTTTCTCCTCTTTTTCTCTGACTCTTCTCTTCCTTGTTTCCTACTCCTTTCCTCTCCCTTCCCCCTGGAAAACCTTTCCTGTAGCAGTTGCTGCTTCCTTTTCATAGGTTTCACTCTATCCTATATCCTATTCCACATAATGCTGTGACTGGTGATTATGGATGATGATGGATAGAGAAGCCTACAGGATATCAAGTAGAATTTCTTTGGGGAGCAAAGAGACTCCCCCCCCCCCCCCCCCCCACACACACACTCACTTTTTTGCATCTTCCTTCACCAGCCCTGTAGTTGCCTCCCACAACAGCAGTGCTCTAGTTCTCACTTTGCCACAGTTGCTAGAAGCTGGGGAGTCTGTGGCTCGAGAGCTGTTGTTGCTCACTGCAGTGGAAAGCAGTTAGTGTTAACTTGTATTTGGCTCTCACCTGGAAACTTCTCACACTCTTGAGGCTTGCTTGTAACTTAAATGTTGCTCTGCCTGTCCCATTCAATCTGAATAAGCCATCTGGGCTGTAAATGCAGCAGAGGGGCTGGATCTGCCTGGCCCTTATGTTTGACCCCTTCCCCCGTTGCCCAGCTGTACATCACTGCCGCAGATGGTTTGGCAAAGCAGACTTTGTTGCTTCTGGTAGAGCATTTTCAATATAAGTGTTGTGAAAGGTGCAAGTAAAACCAGTCTGTTTCAAGTGGGGATGGCTGTTGAGCTTGATCTGCTTTTTGTTCCCTTGCTTTGTTAATCTTTGATCCCTTGCCTGTGAACACTTGTTTTGTGAGTCACATTGTATGCCTGTAGCATGACCCAG
Source organism: Crocodylus porosus (assembly GCF_001723895.1). Taxonomy (NCBI): domain Eukaryota; kingdom Metazoa; phylum Chordata; order Crocodylia; family Crocodylidae; genus Crocodylus; species Crocodylus porosus. Next base: position 45,051,816 of record NW_017728910.1, on the reverse strand, counting down.
CTCCCTGCTTTGGTTAGCTTTAGGACACTGGGCCCAGCCGCTCCATTGGAAGGCCAAGGCAGAGATGGAACTGGGGCTAGCTTCCCAGATTAAGGACAATAAGAAGTCCTTTTTTTAAATACGTAGGGGGTAAAAAGAAGGTCCTGGGTAATGTGGGGCCCTTGCAGGACGCCATGGGAAACTTGGT
>NW_017728910.1:45047119-45051529 GCF_001723895.1 Crocodylus porosus | reverse complement strand
CTTGCTGGGGTCGTTTGACCCCCGTACTCTTTCCTGCCATGGCAGGGGGTCGGACTAGATGATCTGCTCAGGTCCCTTCCGACCTTAGAAACTATGAAACTATTGCTGTTGACCTGACTACATACCCCCGTATTCCCCTTTTTCTGGTATCTGTGTTGGTGATTGGCATCAGGATGCAAAATTTAATTTGTGTGTGTGTGTGTGTGTGTGTGTGTGTGTGTGTGTGTGTGTAAAATATACACCAATGTATGCTGAGGTGAAAGACTCACAGCATTTCATTGTAGGGGATTTGTACCCTTCTCTTGGGGCATCTGTTTGTGGCCAGGGCTTGGTAACTTCTGTGCCTTAGCATGGAGCCCCTGCAGTTTTACAGTACCTCTTGGCTTGAACATGTGCAGTAGCAGCTTCCTTTCCTTGCTTACTGACGTTGGAGAGCCCCCCTTCCCCTTTCCGAAGCAAGAAGAGGAGCTGCTGTAGCAGTGGACATCATGGAGGCTGCCAGACTCTGGGTTATCATAGGGCCTTGCATCTTTTACCATCACGCTCGAAGTTACAGTAAACCATGGGTCTGTCCCTGGCCCTCTGTTTTTCCCCCCAAGGTGGGCCTTGACAAACAAGGAGGCAAAGTCCCTGCAGAGAAGAGTGCACAAATTTAAATAAGTCTCTTGTGTATTGTGGGCTGGCAACTACTTCAACAAAGGCCTCATTAGCATTCCCTCTGGGGGGTAGTTGACACGGGGAGATGTTTTGTTCATTGTCTCATGGGACTGGAAGGGGCCTCCTAGACTCCAGACTCAATCCTCTGCATCAGCAGGGCACCCAAAGGTTCTTGAAAATTGCATCTTTAAAACCTTGCAGTACATGACTACAGGGCACAAGGCCAGAAATCCCAGACATGCCTTCCAAAAAAATTTTTTTCCAGCTGTTTAAGTTGGTCTAATAAAAGATATCAGAGTCACCCAAAGAACCTTGTCTGCCAAATGCCCCTTTTGCACATCCCAGGAAAAGCAGGAGAGATGAGGGTATTTTCAGTAGGCAAGAACTTACTAATACTTTGCCAACTCCAGGAAGAGGACTATGACCCATGTGTTGGAGAGGCACTCCCATCCCTGAGTCCATGCCAGTCTGACCGGGCTTGGGGAGGAGTGGACTTCTATTTTGATCTTGAAATTGGTTGTTAGTTGGACTCTGAGGAGAAGACCAAGATCTTGCAGTCCCATTAAGCACCTGACTACAAGTGCCTACCACACAGCAGAAGCATTAGATCTGTGCCCCAAAATGGGGATTGTAAGTACTTGAACCCCAGTCTGTCCCTGGAAAAGCTCTTAATTGTCTAAATGCTTGCAGGCTGGCTACATGCAAAAGCTGTTAAGCTGTGCCCTGACAACTCCAGCTGTGACACACCTTCAAAATAAGGATGCATTGTTTCTGGTCCATGCAGCTCTCTGGAGCAAGAGAAGTATGCGGTTGAGGCTTCCTCCTTCCAGCCAGATGGGGGTTGGGAAGTAGAGGAAGGTAGTCTCAGAAGCGTTTTATTCTTGAACACGGCTGAAGAGCAGTGAGCCCTGTGCCATAATAGCCATGATGGGCTGTGGTGTGCTCATGAAGTGAACAAAGAGGGACTTGTATCATGTGTACTTCCTGGACTAGGAGCTGTAGACTAGCTCACCCCCAAGGGTATTTAACTTGCATCTTGGGCAAGCTGCGGTTCGTATTGTGCTTTGATGTGCTGCTTGAGAAAACCTTAATTGCCCTTTGGGCTTGTGAACTGGTGCTGCTGCCTCTGCTGAGATGAAGCCCAGCTCTGTCTCAAAGAAAGCTCCCCACAGGGGCATTGGGGAAATGAATCTGTGGCCTTCAAGGAGGCTGCAGAAGTTACAGGGTGACATGCCATGCATGGTTAAGGCACAGAAGCATATCTAGCCCCTTTGTGGCACTGGGAGAGGGTGGAGAGCAGCCAGCTAACCCAAGCACCTGAGGAGTCCTTGGGGCTTCAAGGAAGCTTCACTTGTGTTCTCCTTCCTGGAGTTCTAGGCTTATTAAATAAACTCGTTAATAACACTGTTGCTCAAGCCATTAGTGCCTGCATTTGCTAGAGCAAATCTAGCAGACCTGACTTGAACAGATTCAGAAATACATGCATAGAGAAGATGACTTTAGTGGAGTAGATGCTTGCACTGAAATGTGTAAACATGGCTCTTTAACATCAAGAATAGTTTTTTCTACCCTCACCTTTAAATTTCAGTTCTGGATATTAGAAATAATCACATTTTAACTTGTGATATTTATGTTTGGTCTCTTCACTACTCTAGACCTGTTACTGCATCATCTTATTTAAGACGCAAGGGAAGCATTTGGCTATGGCTTGCATATTTGCATTTTATTGAACATGCACACCCCATCTTTGAAGAATTCTCATAGTCTTCAATAACTTGTGTACACTGATTTTTTTTTTTTTTTTTTTTTTTTTTAAGCTTCTAAAAGACTGTGCGTATGTGTGGTTTGCATATTGTTTTTATTCAACCATAACCAAAGCTAAAACTGTCTAGTTCAAACTACATAAAACCATGGAAGTCGTGTGCCGACAAAATATACCGTTCTTTGGATCAGAAATGACCTAATGTGGTGTTTAAAAAATGAAACAAAACCAAACAAAAAATCATGTTATTGGTTATTGTCTATTAGTTCTGCCCAAATAGCTTATTCTTTCTTGTTGATTACCGTAGACTTTTCTATTGCCATATTTTTTCAGTGTATAAGGCTTCCCCTTCCCCCTAATAAATTCTGCCTCTTAAGGTGGCAGAGGTGTTGGCATGCTTTCCCTGGTAGCTTCTGCTCGGCAGTCATCCCAGGGTTGGGGATTGGTTGGGGCATTCACAGGGAAAGACAAGTGGGGTGCTGCAGCTCCCTGCACACCTTTACTCCCAGACCCACAGTCTTCTGCTAGAATCTCTAGGCTTGTCTCTATGGTACTAGTGTCTGTCTTCTGTTATGGGGGGTTCCCCTCCCCTCATCTCTAAGCCATAGCTTTCTCTCTTTTCTGTAGAGGGAGAGAGAGAACCCTGCGTTATGCCCTGGTAACATGGTGAAATGGATTGCATTTCTATAAGAAGTCTCTAAGAGAAGAGGCCTCCAGTGGGTTGTTGAATGTCCATAACTTGTAGTTGGACAGGTCTTGAGTGCTTATATTATCTGAAGGAAGTGCAACTGCAGCCAGTGTTTTTGTGCAGCCTGTTCTGATGGCAGATCATCTGCTTCAAGCACAGCTTTGCCCAGTTAAATTCTTTCTATGTTTAATACAGCGTCACTAGCAAAAGCCTGAGCAAAAACAGCCCCTCAGACTTTGGATTGTGACTAATTCCATGTTTTGGATATGGGGTGACTAGTTTAAATCACAATCAAGTACTACATTTATTACAATGGAAAACAGTGGACAAAACTTGTGGTAGCTTGCATGTGAAAGCTGCATGCTAACCTGTCCAGCTTCTGAGCCTGAATAGAGGAGCCCTCTAGAACCCTACATGCTGTAATTTTTTTTTTGTCCCCCCCCATGTAAGTGTGTTGCCGGGAGTATTCTGCCCATATGTACACAGTTGAGTGGCAAAATAACCATGGTATGAGGTCCCCAGCCCTGATTTTGAAATGACCCTTATTTGCACTAGTGCTGAGTTGCTGTGCTTAACATGGGTACTGGTCAGACAAACACTTGGCAGAGTTTTATTGAAGAACTAAGTATCTTTGCAGCCAGGGCATACTACTGAGTTCTCCAGTAAAACCTACCAGACATTGCTGTGACTGGGGGGAAAAAGTGCTGTTAAGTACAGCAGCTCCTGAGCTAAAAGCACACAAGACTGGACTCTGACCCAAGAGGTCTGTTCTGGACTCTTGCTATTATAATCAGCTGGGCTTTATAATCCCACATGTGAACTCATCAAGTGCTATTTTTGCAAGTAGCCTTGATTTGAGGGAGGAGGAAAAGGGGCTTTTATTGGATTAAAGGTCTTGAGGCCTTTCCTGTTATGTAAGACTGTAAATGTTTGGGTTATCAAATGCTAATTGTGGAAAAGAGGAAGGGGTGTGCTCCTTGATTTTTAGAGGATGCCGTGGCATTTCGAAATGAAAGTGGTCTCTTGTATGCATTGTCTGGCAGATGTTCTGACAGCTCTCACATGCTTCACTCTCAAACTGTCTTACGACTAGTAGATTGGAATTGCTGCTTTCCAGAAGTCTCCTACCCTTATGAAAAGTTAAGAGTTTTCTTATGAAAAAAGCAAATTATTGAAAAGCCCTTCTTTCTTTAAAATGCAGATACTGACATGACTCCTTTTTCTTTTTCTTTTTTTTCCCCCCTCCTCAGCTTGTCCCCAGTACACCAATACAAGTTGCGAAGAGTGCCTGAAAAATGTCACC
>NW_017728910.1:45044093-45047019 GCF_001723895.1 Crocodylus porosus | reverse complement strand
AAGTAGTGCATAAGCAAAATCACAATTGCTGTACTTCTCCTTGATTTTTTTTTTTTTTTTTTTTTTTTTTTTTTTTTTTTTTTTTTTTTTTAAAGGGAGCTGGATGCATTGTGTGGTGAGGGGCAAGCTGCCAAAGACCAGAATATCTGCCAGGTTCTAAAAGATTTGTCTCTGTGGATGAGGTAGTCAGCAGTTCTAATGACTGATTTCAAAGGGAGCTGCAAGGGGCAATGCTACAGCTATTAATCCAAACCTCTGGAAAGCGTTCCCCACCAAGCTTGGATCACTTCTGCCTTATGCTGTACTTGGCTGACTGGCTACTTCTGTCCTCCTCCAGCCTTTGCAGGGGCAAATTGCAATCTGTATGGATGCTTTTTTGGGTGTTGGCTAAATTCTAGCTTCCCAAGGTGGCTGACCATTGTGGCCAGCTCTAGTAATCCAGTCTGAGGATTTTCTGGAAAGAAATGTTAAGCGTCTAAAGCCCCAGTGGAATTTTAATTTGGGGGAGGGGAGAAGCAATAACATCCTCCCAATATTTTTGGAACTCAGTGTTGGCTTTAAGGATGTGCAAGTGTGGGAGGAACTCCATCTCCCTCCTTGGTATGAAGGGGAGTCTTGCTGAAGTAATACCTTACAAGGTTGTGGAAGGGCTAAAACTAATTATGTACCTTGAAAATGGTCCCTGGTCTGGAACGTGCAAGGAGTGCGGGATGCTCAAAGTTGAGGCCTCCATTTGGAAGGTACGTGTAAAATACAAGGGAATTCGGTATCCCAGTACATCTGTCTGCTTCTGCAATGCTGCTGACGACTGTTCTTTTGTCACCTAAGCTATGACATCTGGGGCTAGACCAACCTCATGCATTTACAAATATGCTTAATTGCTGTTGAGAAGCCCGTCCAGAAACTGGATTCAAAGCTCTCCCTCTTTAAAGCTTTGTCCTTTTTGTTCTTGTTCCCTGCCTCATTATTTAACCTCTTTTCATTAGCTTTGCAACAAACTGACAACCTCTTCCACAAATGTTTAGTAAAGGAGTGAGAAGATCTAGACTTCTGTCTTCCAAAGTAATGAGTTTTAGAATTGCAGTCATTTGTCATTGGGAGGAAATGGAGTGGTAAGCTAAATCTATGTGAGATCAGGAGTCCTGTTGAAATGGCAGCGCAGACATGCTATTGAGTAGTTCCTGTCCTCTTGGCTGGGTTTGTGTGGTGCTGATTCTTGAGTCACGAATCAAGGAAGTCATCAGACTACAGCAATGGTGTTTTGTTACAGCCTGAGAGATCTTCCATTGCTCTTTATAAATGTGCTTTCTTTTTTTTTTTTAGAATACTAGTGTAAAATAACTGTAGCATGTCTTCCATGGTTTGTCTTTCTGCGGTATTGGCATTCTCATTTAGGTAATTAAGTGCAAAACTAGGGGAGGGAATCCTAATAAGGACATAACTACCCTGTAGTAGGCAAGGGTGTGACATGGGAATGGTGGAAAGAGACTACTTCTTTACCTGTGGGTCAGGAAGGGTTAATACCCCTGTTACATGACTAGGTCAGCATACATGCATTCCTCAGGCTGCAGTCCTATGCAGTTGTGCTGGATTGGGCAGTCTGGTTGGATTTCTTTCCTCTTCTCAAGAGGAATTGGATTGCTTCTAGGGTTCTGCAACTCCTTCTCCAAGGACCAACTATTTTAGGCCCCTAGCTGGAACAGGGAGACTAATGGGGACTACAAAATGGCTGGTGGACCTAATGGGATGTGGTAAATAATGCTATACTGTCCTCCAGAACTAATCCACTTTTCCTTTACAAAGCCAGGAGAGTGCAGTTCTGGAAGGGCACTTTCAGTCTGTGTCTCTGAGAAATACCACTTCAGTTCCCTGTATCTGGCCTCTAGTACTAATAACCTATCTCTGACTAAGCCAGATCCTGAGCTGGTAACCTTATGGGGGGAATAGACCTGAAAGGGGGGGTGGTGCACTGATAAGAGTAAAAATGGAAAAATCATTTGCACTTGGCATAGAGTGAGTTCCCTCATGCACATTTATAGTAGAGCAAAGTAGGCTGCCTAACGGTGCTTGTGCTTCCCTGAAACAGTTAATCTGTAAAGTGCCACCCTGCCTGACTTCTCAGCTTGACTTCAGACTAATCCTGCTGACCACCTCTTTGAAGACTTATAACACAGCTAAATGTCTGAGATCCTGTTGCTGCCACAGTCCAGCTCTGACATGGTTCATAACTTGGTGTGTGGGGTTTTAAACTATTCTAAAGTATGCAAAGAGCAACTCATTAAACTTAACTGTGGTAACATTCTGAGCCAACTAATGGCATCCCTGTGCTGCTTGATCTCAAAGAGCATATTCCACAAGTATTTATCAAATAGGATGGTAACCTTGTGAAAGCTTCAGGCTAACTATTGCCTGTTGTTTTGGGGATCTTAAGACTAAACATGTGATAGCTGGCTGTCATGGGTCTGAGGCTGTCTCACTGAGACAGCTGTATAGTAGGGAACTTGCTTTGAAGGGACTCCCATAGCTTATAAACTGGATGTGTAGTGCCTAGTGGATGGACAAAGCATGGTTGACTACTATCTATTCGTGACAGCCAGTCTAAATAAATGCAGGTTTGAGTGGAGGGGAGTGGAAGTACTTGGGTGAATAAGGGAACCTGTTGATTTCCAGGATCTCAGGGCTCAATATGCTTATTGGACTCATGACTTGTAGGGTCTGTAAACTTGATGGCTTTAACCAAACCAGGTCTAAAGTTGTGTGGCTGCTAGGCCTAGTCTCACTTGAAAAGAAGTGGCACCCCAAGATAGCACCTTTTGAGTAGTGTTTGTTTTTTTAAGTCAGTTGTCAGAGGAGTACCTGCACCCATATCTCAGTCTGGAGAGGTGTGAAAATGTCTGCTCCCATGCTCAGCTTTTCACAAGGGTTC
>NW_017728910.1:45026544-45043993 GCF_001723895.1 Crocodylus porosus | reverse complement strand
CACTTTTCTCCCTCTACCCCCTTGCAGTTCAGGCCAAGTCATCTTGGCTTTTCTAAGCTAATATCATTGTGCTGGTTTGGGCCAAATATCATGGGTGGTACAGCAGTGCTGGGTGGCTTAGTTTCCCTATACTGTGTACTTCAAATAGATGGCTACCTTCTTTTCCCAAAGAACTTGTAAACTTGAGATGAGGGCTGTGGGGGAAGGGAGGAGGAGTGTTGCACTAATCTAGCTAGTCTGGTGATATGGACATTAACCATGTTATGACTGACATCCTATAATACCAAGGATAAAGGAGTGGATAAATCTCAAGCTTCTTGCATGTATTGCTGTGGGCTCTATCTGCTTTGTAAAAAGCTAGCGTGGGAGAATGTTATATTTGCCCTGTAACTTGCCTTGTAAGGGGCAGTATGTAATCCTGGGACTTTAGCATTTTAAAAGTCTCCTTTTTAAAAGGGTAAATTTGGGTATCTTAGTTATGTTTCCACACTGGCAGTGGCATCCCAACCCGCTTCTGTTTCAGGACCACATCGGGAACATCTGAGGCATCTCTGCCCATATCAAACTAGCACTAGGGAATTTGGAAGGGTACTGCATGTGCAGACACGACCTTCTCAGTGGGTCAGTAGTGAGCTTCTCTATTTTGACTGGGTCTTTTGCTAGTAATTGAACGGCTTGCTTCTGAGATGAAGCGTTGTAATCCATAAAGCCTCATCCTAATCGGATGTTGACTAGAATGACTTGCTTCCGGACTCATGGGAAAATGCTTGTTAATATCCTTATCTTATCTGGTATGAAAACATTCTGTTTTCAAGCTTTTCTTGTGGGAAGGAGGGGGACACAGACATAGCTACAGTTGATGGCTCAAACTAACTCTTCAGTCATCATGACGGAATCATTTCACAGATTTTTTCAGCAGTCTTCATACAGTAGGTATGTTCATGGAGGCTTCTTTTAACATTTGTTTATGCATTCCTTTGCTTGCTGATATGTTTGCCTGAGATGAGCCACCCTTTCTTATCAAAGGCAGAATTTCCTTGAACACTTTGGCAGAGGCCAAGGTGCTTGTATTTTATTATTTGCAAATCTCTTTCAATTGTTCTGGAGCTTTCCTCATGCACTCCAAGCCTACTCTATGTTCTCAACACTGTTAGCATACCAGAGCTTGTCTATACGAGGCAGCATCCCATAAAATAGTTGGAATATAAAGCTGATGAAAACAGCAGCAGCAGGTTTTTTTTAGAGGCCCCTTGCCTGTTTAGCTAAGTGCAGTTGGAGGACTTGTCTACACCTGAGTTGATTCAGATTTTACTCATAGGGAAGCTGGGCTGGAACAGACCTCCAGCAGTCATCTAGTCCAAGTCCCCTACCAGAGACGGGATCTGCCCTGTCCAGCCTGTTAAAGTAAAACTCAAGTTGAATAGGACATCTAAGATGAGTAATGAATGAATAGGTGTAGTATTGCAGTTGTCTATTTTTTATTTATTTATTTATTTCCCCTCTCTAGTCCCAGTTATATTGCAACACTTACATGCTTCCTTCTTACTACTTGCAGTGTCTCTGGTGCACCAACAGCAAGAAATGTGTGGAGTATCCTGTCAGAAGCATCCTCCCTCCCAGCAGTCTCTGTGAGCTGCGTTCTGCCCGATGGGGAGTCTGCTGGGGTAAGTGGGTTTTACTTAAGTAACATGTGAAACATACTGTAGTTAAACCTGATGATACCCTATCAGCTCATCATGGCCCCGTCGCTTGTACCACTGCCTGTAAAGGGAGAGACTTTTCTGTTTTTCCCAGTGTCTAAAATTCTGGCCCTCTGTCTTAAATGATCCTAGATTGGGATTCTTCAGACTCCTCCAAGTGTGGGCAAATCTTCTGAACCGCCTTCCTTCCTGTTGGCTGGAAGTGACTTGTGGGTTGTTGCCTGCTTAAAATGTGAAACACTGAATATTACCATTGAACTCAAATGTGGCTTAGAAATGGGAAAATCTGCAGGACCTATGCAGGCATTTGGGATTGGTACAAGCTCTAGGGACTGCTCTTTCTCTTCTTTATGGACTGTAACTGTAGTAGGGAACCCTTCAAGAAGGAGCCAGGTGCATTCTACAGGAAGATATCCAGTCTCAGTAAAAGATAGCCTAGTTAAACCAGAAATAAGCAAGGTGCAGGGAGCATAATGTGGAAAGCCTTCAGTCTGTGCTATACAGGAGGCCCCTTCTGGCTTTAGGACTATGAATATTACTTCCTTGAGTAAGGCAAATGGCTGTTACCTTTTGTGTTTGCACAAACAGCCCAAACCTGGCTGATTTTTAAAAGTTGCTTTTTCTACCAGAAAGCTTAGGGAGTTGGAAGGTGAGGTTCTTGAGCCTTAAATTGGGTATTGCATCAGCTTATTTAAGGATCAATAAATGCCTTCTGTGGAATTGAGGTGGGTGTGCCAGGATATGGGGTGAAGTAGGCACACTAGAAGGGAGGGACAGGATACATCTGGACCTGGACAGGTTACAGGGGTGGGCAAATGAGAATAGGATGGGGATTCAATACTGCCAAGTATAGGGTGCTGCACTTGAGTAGTAAGAATCAGCAGCATATCTATAGGCTGGGGAGCTCTCTTTTCAAAAGCATGGTGGCAGAAAGATCTTGGAATCATTATCGATTCCAAGATGAACATGGACCGCCAATGCAAGGACATGATCAGTAGGGCTAACTGCACCTTATCATGCATCTACAGATGCATCTCAAGCAGGTCCAGTGAAGTGATCCTCCCCTTCAACCGTGACCTGACCAGTGTCGCATAGGAGTACTGTGTCCAGTTCTGGGTGCCGCACTTCAGGAGGGATGTGGACAGCATTGAGGGGGTCCAGAGGAGGGCCATTCACGTGATCTGGGAACAGCAGGGCAGACCCTACAAAGAGAGGCTCTGGGACCTTGACCTGTTCAGCCTTCACAAGAGAAGGCTGAGGGGACTTGGTGGCCATTTATAAACTTACAAGGGGGGGACCAGTGGGGAACATGAGACATTGTTCCCCCAAGTGCCTCCCAGGGTAACAGAATAATGGCCATAAGTTGTTAGAGTAGGTTCAAACTAGACGTTAGAAGGTGTACTTCAGTCAGGGCGGCTAGGATCTGGAACCAACTTCCGAGGGGAGTAGTACTGGCTCCTACCTTGGGGGTCTTTAAGAGCAGGCTTGACGATTACCAAGCTGGAGACATTTGAGCCCAGTTTTTCTCTCCTGCCCAGGACAGGGTGTCAGACTAGAAGATCTGCAAGGTCCCTTCCAACCCTACATCTATGAATCTATGAAGTTGCAGGATTAGCATCAATGATGGAGTGGCAAGCAGAGCTGTGTTTTCCACACTCCAGACACTGTTGTTGCTATTTAATGATGTGGAGAAGATGAAAGTGAGGGATCTGCAACCCTTTATATCAGGGGTATCAAAGATGTAGCCCCTGGGCTAAACCCAGTTTACAGAGCCGTATCTGGTCTCCAGTGCTACCCCTGGGTCTCGGTTGATCCACATGCCACCCATAGCTATGGAACATGGAACCAGAAGAGTTTGACACCCCTGCTTTATACACAGGAAAAGGGTGTAGATGGGTGGAATGGAGAGAAGAGTGCCCACTTCCACTACAGTTGGGAGAGGACCAAGGGAAATCCAGACAAAGAACCCCAAATAACCTTGTCTGGTAGTGGCTGTGTACACATACTTTGGAGCCTGAAAGTTGAACTCTTAACTGGGGACAGACTTCAATTGACTCCTTTCCTCAGTGAGTAAAAAAATCTTATGTGGGGATGGGGAGGGGAGTAAGACCGGGAATGTGTATGAAGAAACTTGCCTTCAAGTTGGCTATGGAGAAAGTCTCTACTGATCTAATTCAAGAGCTGGGAACTTACCTACCCCATTGTGTGAAAAATGGACATTTGACTCATGTGTCTAGTGGCCTGTTGATAGAATGCCACTTCCCCAGAGTCATCAGACTGCCAGGCAAAGTTCCTTATTCTCCGGTGAGTTCACCACTTATAAAGGCAAATGACTTATGAATGCTGGCATTTGTTCTAGTCTCCTAACCATTTCTTAAATAAATATACTTAAAAACAGCACTTGATATCTTGGGGTTTACAGCCAAGGGAATATGTGTGTTGTTGCAAAACTAGGCTACAGCAACACCAGTTTTGTCAGGTGTCTCTATATTGTTCAGTGTGGAGTGAATTAATGAACTACAATAAACAATAGTTGGTAATATTTCTCTTTCTTTCAGTGAACTTTGAAGCCTTGATTATTGCAATGTCTGTGGTGGGAGGAGCGATTCTTCTTGCTCTGGTCGTTTGCTGTTGCTGCTGTTGCAAGAAAAAAAGCAAAAAGCAAGTATCCTCACAGATTAGTCCCTCTTGTCACTTTTCAAAAGTACAGCTCAAAGTAAACTGAAGCTGCTGCCAGAATCATGGCAGGTGCTAGATGCAGTTAATGGCTAACAATGTCCTATTTCTTTCAGGCCAGACAAGGATGATGAAAGAGCTGCCAGAGAGCGGGAGAAGAGGAGAGTACGGCAAGAGGAGAGGTGAGTAGCCAGTGTGAGGACTTGATCATCGCTTCTGTCTCTGTACAGGAGAAATGAAGTGCTCCATTTTGCTCGAATTGTAAAGTAGTTACTGTCTGTTTACCAGTCACTTTGTTCAGGTAGTGGAGATGCTATCAGCCACTGCTGCATGTAGATCTGGATAGGTGCACACAGGGCTTAGTTACTGAATATTCCACATTCTGATAGGAATGCGGACATAAGGCTGTTTGGAGTCACAGTGTAGGGGATACCTTGGCACTGAAGAGAGCTTCTTCAAATGGCTTTCAAATGTCCAGTGCCAGCAGTGCACGTGACCTTGCACTTGCATGCAGCAGTGTCTGCCTGTAGTCGAATTTCATTCCAACTTGTATTATGTTCACAAATCCAGTTTGTTTGGATAGTTTTATGACTATTAATATTGTATTAAGAGATGCTATGATCCAACGGTGAGATTTGAGCATCTTAATCAAGAAGATGGAGCTGGACTGGGCTCTTGAGTAACTGTCAACCAAGCTAAAATATCAGCCTATTTGGAATTTTGATACTGTTACTTTTTAATCACCTCTTGCATCTGTACCAAAGCTTGCTTTCTTCTGTAGGAATGCTTATGTGTGTTGGGCTGCTGGCATTTGATCCTTTTCATTTTCAATTATTCTGGAGGCAAGACAAGTCTACATGCAGATGGAGTCTTTAGAGAAGACTTTGCTTCTCTGAAGGGAGATTAGGAAGAAGGCAGAACTTTATTTGCTTTTCCTCTTTCCCCCCACCCCCATAAAAACCTCTTGGTCTGCTCTTTTCCCACAGGAGAGCAGAGATGAAATCTCGACATGATGAAATCCGGAAAAAATATGGTAAAAAGTTGCAAGTGACTTTCAAGTGCATTTCTTTAAATCTGTGAGCTATGTTAAATCTTGCTGCCTTTCTGTGTACATGATGTGCCTTAATAGTGAGTGAGGAAAGCCGAAGCACTTATCCCCCACAACTGAGATTATTGTGGGGTGTGGCCTGTAGGGGAACACGGCAATTGCCTGAATGTTCTGCTTGGCCTGCATGCCATGCATGGTGAACCAGGTGGGCAATCAGGAGATCAGCTCCCAGGTCTGGTGCCCAGTTAATCCTGCAGGCCCATTGCCAGCTGCTGGGTAGCAGAAGCCTTGCTATCCTCACCAGAGCATAAGGTACCTGCCGGGAAGGGTGGGGGATTTGCCAGGGCAGCTCTGAGCAGAGGGAGTGGATAAACTAGTTGCCAAACTGCTAACAGCTGCTGGACTGCTGCTGCTCATAATAGCACCAGTCCAAATTTGGTGCTAATAGGGGGCCACAGACCAATAGTGTTTCAGGACAAAATGGTGGGTGTGCTTAATTCACTCTGGGTGATGCCTCCTTTCTTTAAATGTGGAAGTTGGTACGATTTGGCAAATGACTTGTGCTTGTCCTGTTTTTAAATGACCTTTGTTACCGTTGGCATGCTAAATGGCTTGGTAGGCAGTATTTCTTGCTTTAAAGAGGGAGGGGAAATTAGCCTTGTGGTTTGTCACCTGCTCCTAATCTTAATTCAGAAAGGGAGGTTTGCTCACCTTTAAATGAGGAAAGGCACCAATTCATAGAGTCAACAGACTGGGACTGACATACGTATTCCTCTGACCTAGAGTTTTTTCTTCTCTAGGCTTGTTTAAGGAAGAGAACCCATATGCCAAATTTGAAAACAATTAATGGATCACCCTAAAGCTACCAAGCAGCACTGAAATATCCTCTTCCTTGGACGCACAGAACTGTACAGCACAGAGGTGGAACAGGATACATTTCAGGCACCAAAAAGATTGGACATGTGCTCCACAGAGCCTTGTCCCAACCTCCTGGATGAAGCCAGCTGAAATTCCAATGAGCTATTGAAATCAGCAGAGCTGCATTGCACCCCACTTGTTTTACCTCAGACTTTCCACTGCTGCCCATAGCGTGCAGCACTTTGTATCTGAAGTCCGTTTAATTTGCTGCTTCTGTTCTGTGCAAGACTCGTGGCAATAACTTTTTCTCTTTGACTGTTTAATAGGTACATAGGCAGTATTCTTTCCACCACAGTTCTCTCTCTTGCCCAACTTGTTTTAGACTGAATTAGCAAGCCAAGGCAGCAGTATATTTGCTTTTATCTTGAATAAGCAATATTGCAAGGAGCAGATTATCTTTCCAGTCCTTTGCTTGATAAATACTTCACATCTGTGAGCAGAGCTGTTTATCTTCATGTTCCTTTTTTATCTAAAACATGAGATGGTGTCAATTCTTTTTCAAAGGCTAGATTGATTGATCGATTTGGACGACTTGTTCAAATTGAAGCCTTGGGTACTTTTTTTTCCCAAGTGACAGAGCTGGACAGTCTTAACTGTGTAGTGTTAGTATTGTTTCAACACACTTCTCTAGTACTGAGGATATGGGGGGTGGAATTAAGATCATACTTGCACTTTTTTTTCCTCTCCTTTTTTGGAATAGATGTTCCTTCTACTTCCAGAATTCATCTCGTGTAGATGAGTTCCTCAATCTTCTACCTCTGCTCTGTGCCTTTTCTATGACCTTTTGTAATTCAAGACTGAAAGCAGCCATTTAAGACTTGGGTATTGTGAGCCTACATTAGACACGTTAGTAAAAAAAAAAAAAAAAAAAAAAAAAGCCTTGGCAATATTGAAGTGGTTACTGCTTAAGTCTGAACAAATGAATTCTGCTTCAGTATGAAGCATAGTTTGATTTGACACATTGCTTCAGCTAAAATATTGTTTTCAGTAATGTGTAATCTATAATGGAATATTCTAATAACCAAATAGGTTGAGTGAGGAAGTGGTACAGAAAGGACAGTATAGCATGGTAAGACAACTAGCCGGAAGTACAGGTCGCATGGAAGCCTGCATGTGGTACAATCCAACAAGCTTGCATATCGTAATACAAGTAGTAGGTTCTTCTGGCTATGCTACACTTGTGCCCTGCGCATTGGGGTATGGAATGACTAACTCTGTGCTTGATGACCTGAGCCAGGTTACGAAATGCACACTAATCCATATTTTAAACCTCACAGGAATGTGGAAAGGGTGGATTAACAAACAGCCGTAAAGGTTGGGGGGGGGGTTGTTTTTTATGAAACACTAGAACACAGCAAATGACTCCCATCCCTGACAGCAGAATGCAGGTGGGGCACTTGAGCCCTCTGGGCACATAGAGCAGTTGCATTTCACTGTTCCTCTGGACCATAGGCTCAAGTGCACTTGAAGAGGAACATATGATAATCCAGACTAAAAATAGCTGTAAAAAGTTCTGATGGGTTAAACTTCTTGCGCCAAAGTGAAGCCTGTCTGCCTTGCAGAGAATGGATGTTAAAATCCAAAATGTGGCAAGTCTCTTGAAAATGTAACCTGATTGGAATACTGCACAGCACCTGGGATGGAAGCATTGCTGTGGGCTTCCTTGGAAACACTTTGCTATAACTTCACATTTTTATGGCACTTTGGTCTCTTGATGTGCACAGTTTTTAAAATAAGAAGCCTTTTGAACTGAACTCTGAACTTTTTTAAAAAAAAAAAAATTATCTCCACAGGAGAAACACTGTTGTTTTTTATGTTGATTTTTGGAGAAGGGAGGGTATCTTAAAAAGGTCAAAGCAGTGTTGAGCTGGACAGAGCACTTCATGGTACTATGAAGGCACGTATTTGCTTCCACTAATCCTGGGTGTGAAATCCTGAGACTGGCAAGAGATTAAAAACTGTGCCTTTCTCCATGCTGCACTCCTTCCAGCAGCATACCATTCCAGATAAGGAAAACTAATTGATATGTAAATGACTGACTTGGCTAATAGCAAATAAACTGATTTAGTAAGTAATGTGGACTGGCTGAGTTCTTTTCTTTTTCTTTTTGTTTTGTTGGTATTATCCTCCTCTTAAAACAGCCCACATAAAGAGCAGAGTTGGCGATGCCTGGTTTCTTCTCCCCTCCCCCGCCACCATCCAAAGGGAAAAACTTTTTTTTTTTCTTGGCTAACTGTCCTTCTACATCACTGGGGCCAACCTTTATTAGCAGGCATGCCCCAAATTATCATAGAATCATAATCATATCATAGAAGTTGGGTCGGAAGCAACCTTATAGATCTTCAAGTCTGACACCTGCCTGGGCGGGAGGAAAAACTGGACTCAAATGAGTCCAGCCAGGTAGGCATCAAGCCCCTTCTTAAAGACCCCCAGGGTAGGAGCCAGCACCACTTCCCTTGGAAGTTGGTTCCAGCTCCTAGCCGGCCTAACTGTGAAGTAATTCTTGCAGATGCCTAACCTAAACCTACTCTCCAACAACTTGCGGCTGTTATTCATTGTCATGCCAGGGGGGTGCTAGGGGAAATGGTGTCTCCCCCAAGACCTGGTTTCCCCCCTAGTGAGTTTATAGACAGTCACCAGGTACCCCCTCAGCCTTCGCTTGTGAAGGCTGAACAGGTTCAGGTCCCACAGTCTCTCATTGTAGGGTCTGCCCTGTTGTCCCCGGATCATGTGGGTGGCCCTCTGGACCCTCTCCATGTTGTCCACATCCCTCCTGAAGTGCGGTGCACAGAACTGGACGCAGTACTCCAGCTGCAGCCTGACCAGTGTCACGTAGAGGGGGAGGATCAGCTCCTTGGCTCTACTTGAGATGCACAACAAGGTCCGGTTAGTCAATAATGACTCCAAGATCCCTTTCTGCCTCTGTACTCTCAAGAAGGGAGTTTCCCATCTTATAAGTATGCTGTTGGTTTCTACTGCCTAAATGCAGCACCCTGCACTTGTCAGTATTGAAAGGCATCCTGTTTTTTGTTAGCCCACCCCTGTAACCTATCCAGGTCTTTCCCTCCCTGCTCACCTCACCCCAAATTTTGGTATCATCAGCAAATTTAGGCAGGTTGTTTTTCACCCCGTTGTCCAAATCACTGATGAAGAAATTGAACAGCACAGGCCCAAGGACTGAGCCCTGGAGGACTCCACTGCCCACTTCCCCCCAGGTCGATTATGACCCTCCCACCACCACCCTGAGTGACCCTTGAGCCAATCTGCAATCCATCTGACTGTGTAGGCATCAATGCCACAGTTACCTAGTTTTTAATGAGTTTGGGGTGGGAGACGGTATCAAAGGCCTTGCTGAAGTCTAGGAAGACTAGGTCCATGGCGACACCTGCATCCATTGCCTTTGTGACCTGATCATAAAAGGCAATCAGGTTGGTCTGACATGGCCTGCCCTTGATGAAACTGTGCTGGTTGCCCTTGAGCATCATCCCTGAAGCCGGCCCATCACAGATGTTCTCCTTGAGGATCTTCTCAAAGAGTTTCCCTAGGGTTGAGGTAAAACTGACTGGCCTATAGTTGCCTGGGTCCTCTCTCTTCCCTTTTTTTGAAGATGGGGACCACATTGGCTATCTTCCAGTCATCTGGCACCTGGCCCAAGCACCACAAGTGCTCATAAAGCTGTGCCAAGGGCCCTGCAATAACCCCAGCTAGCTTCCTCAACACCCTGGGGTGGAGAGCATCTGGACCTGCTGACTTGAAAACATCCAGCCCATCCAGAAGCTCTCTAGCCTGGTCCTCCCTAGCCTGAGGTCTGGAGGCATTCCCCTCAAGTCCATCTTGCATCACAGCAAGGCAGTCCTGGTCCCTGCACAAGAAAACAGAGGTGAAGAATTGGTTAAAGAGGTCCGCTTTCTCCTCTGGCGCAACCACCAGATTTGCCCAGCGTATTTTGCAGGGGCCCCACATTACCCAGTGCCTTCTTCATCCTCCCTATATATTTGAAAAAGGACTTTTTATTATCCTTGATCTTGGATGCTAGTCCTAGCTCTATGTCCATCTTAGCTTTCCTGACAGCCCCCCTACAGGCCTGAGCAGAGGAGGTATACTCCTCTTTGGAGATACACCTGGTTGGAAGGGGGGGGTGCTATGCCGCCTTTTTGGCAATCAGGCATTCCTGGATGACCTTGGTGAGCCAGGGGGGCTTTCGGGCACTCCTGCCCCCCCTGCTTCTTGTTGGGATGGACACCCCTTGGGCCCTGAGCATCTTTTCCTTAAGGAAGACCACTTGTCCTGGACACTGAGTACCCCTGCCCTCAAGGACCCCAGTGCCTCTCCCACTTGTCTCCTCAACTTGTTGAAGATGGCCCTCGTAAAGTCTAGGGCTACTGTCTTGCTGCAGACCCTTGACACCCTGCGCTGAATGGTGAATTCCAGCAAGCGATGATTCTTATAGCCTAGGTGGTCAAGAACCTGGAGGCCCCTTACGAGGTCATTGCCTGTGGCCAGGACCAGGTCCAACAGGGCAATTCCTCTGGTGGGACTGTGCACCTCCTGAATCAAGTGGAGGTCCTGTATCTCGGCCAGGAACCTCCTGGAACAGTCCATCCTGGCTGACTGTTTCTCCCAGCAGATGTCTGGGTAATTAAAATCACCTGTGACAACTACATCCCTTGCCTTTAGTGCCTCTGCAAGCTGGCCCAAAAATTCCCGGTCCAGCTCCTCCCTTTGGTTGGGGGGTCTGCAGTAGACCCCCACCTTCAAATTGCCACACAGCCTTCCCAAATGCTACACAAACCCCCTTCCTCTGCCTGATTTGGCTTCTCTGCTTCCTGCCCTGTGCTCCCTGTCTGATCTCTTGCTCTGCTTCATGCTTCCTGCCCTATCTGCTGCTGCGTTGCCCGTTGCCTCTCTGATTTGCCACGTACCGTACAAGGCTGCTTGTGGCCCTTGTGCTGCAAGTTGGCCCCCCCTGCTCTACACCTGAAATAGTCCCGTCCACTGTTTGCAAAATGCTGGTGATGTCACGGGGTCAATGGCAATGCCCTATTGAGCATCAGCTGCTGCTCTCCCCACAACAAAGCCAAGTGCCATTGTCTTGAACTCCTCTTGTTGCTAGATGGAGTAATTTTAAAGCTTTATGCTTGCCTGCCACAATCTGGGTAGATGATGAAGCTTTGTTTCAGACCTGGGTTGTGTGTGGATGTGTTGTGAAACTTTTTGGAAAAGGTCCACCTTCTAAATCTAAAGCAATTTTCCTCTGCAGAGCCAAGTAGTCTCACCTTGTCTGACTCAATGGAAGCCCTACAGGCCATGAGGGCAGCTGAAGTGGGCTGGGAAGGTGCCTGAGACTCCAGCAGGTAGGAACTAGAAGCAAGGGATTATCTGATAAAGATCTTTAGCTCTGAAAACTGCTTCCTCAATGGCATGGTCTAAATAGGATGCTTTTAGACTGTTACCAGACAGTCTGACCTTATTCATTTGTCTTTGGTGCTTTAGCAAGACATGGGGAAATGGGGATGAGTGCTATCCACTTGCTGCTGTTTAACAGTCACTAGCAAGGGTGCTCCTAAATAGGTGCTCTTTCTGGGGCCATTTCAGAACAGCTGTCCCACCTACACAGTTGGTCAAAAAAGATATTGCAGAGTCCTTGCCACTGGTCTTCTAGTATTCAGGGGGCAGTGAGGAATAGGGAGGTGGAAACAGCTGGTGAGTAATCTGGTTTACTCATGTGAACATATAAAAATGGGGGAGTGGCTACTGGAAGAGCAAATGAGAGGCCTAGTTCTTCTATGTAGATGCCTCTACAGCAGTAGTTTTCAACCTTTTTTCCATCTGCAGACCCCTTCAGGAATTTCAAATTGAGGTGTGGGTATTCACATACTTTTGACCTGATTACAGTCCTCTTTCGCAGACCCCTTTGACTTAATCTGTGGACCACAGCCTGAAAGCCACTGTTTTAGGGCAAAGTCCCTTCTATTCCCAAAACAGACCATGAGGAGGAATTATTCTGGCATAACCCTGTGGTATTCTGGTAGCGTCACCACATTTTCCCAGTTCAGCAAGGCATAATGATCTCCTAGCAAGCAAATCTCAGAAGGTGTGGGTGTGCTCCTTGACTTGCAAGCATCAAATGACTGATAATTTTACAGAAAAACCAGCTTTAGCCACAAGTCTCAGTAGTGACTATTTGAGCTTTTTTTTAAATATTTATTTTCTTTAAAAAATGCTATAGCATTTTTTAAATGGAATTTAAAGAGCTGAAGTCTAAAGCAATCACGATGGCTGCTTTTAGGCCTGTAGAAACAAATAATGCTTCCAACTTTCAAAGTTTTTTGTTTGTTTTTTTAAAGGGGGGGGTAGGGGAGAGAGGTGGGGGGTTTTGGTTTTTGTTTTTAAGGCAGCTAAGTGATTGCTCCTGATCATTAAATGATGACAAAGCAGCTTGGTTCCTACTACAATTCATCTCCCAAAGTTTTTAGTCTTCTACCTATTAGAAGTTCTCAGCCTGAACATGCATCAAAAAAGAAACCTCTTCATTGCTTGCTTTGCGTGATGTGGGTGTTGTTGGCGCCAAGAGCGCCTTGTCATGGTGGGCCCGAGATGAGCGAACAGGTGGGATTAGCGGCGAGGAGTCAGCGCGATCGGAACACGTATGGTTTCAAAAGAAGGCTTTTATTTTTCTCTATACTTACGCCACTGATGGTATGGTAGCATAGGCCAGATCAATCTTGGTTACAAACGGTATGAGAAAATGATGAACGAGAAACGAGGCCGAGTTGGTAATGATAACGGTGAACGAGAACGAAGTAACCCGAACAAGTTGACCGGAACGTGGTAAATGAGTAACCAGTTCGAGACGGATGATCAATAACGAGTAAACGAGTAATCGGAACGGACGGATGGTCGATAACGAGTGGTCGATATGAAGACGAACGTTTTCTAGGAAGGGGTACGCCGGGATACGACGGTGGCGGGGAGACCAATGGCTCTTACAAACCAGGATTCTAGGCCTGAGGCAGTCTCCGTTGTAGCAGGCTCTGCTGAGATCTGGTCTTGTCTCCGTCTGGTCTCTGCTGTGGGTGGAAACTCACTGGCCTTAAGTATGTTTCAGGCAGCCGATCACACGGCTTCCCCTATGGAAGTTTCTAGTTCAATTACATCATGCCTAGAACAAGACCGGGCATGCGCATAGTGCCAATTCAGGTTACCTCACTGTAAATTTCATAAAGGTCAAACGTGGGGCATGTTTAAGCATGCGTACTGGCCTCTTGGGGTTTTTCCATTAACTTGCCTGTACATGTTCAGCTTAACTCAGTGTTATCCAGCACCTTTCTTAAATTTGGTTCTGACAGGTGTGACCAGATCTAGCTAAAATGCCCTGTACAACTCCCCTGTCTCCAAAAATATCCTCCAGCCACGGTTTGGCCAGCTGAGACCAAAGGCAAAACTAGAACTTCTGGTCTTACCGCTTGAGCTGCACAAAAGAAAGTTTACTTTACAAATCTTACTACCTAAGGCCTACCCTCCCCCGTCCAGAAGCTTGGCAAGTCTTAGATAGAGGCAACCTTTGTACACTCTTAACTTGCCCAGGCAGAGCTGCAGTTAAACCCAGCCTTATGAGGCTGAATGTCCAATATATATGTGCTTGGCTATCCTGTCTAAAGGTTTGGCCAGTGGGGGCCACAGGTTAGCCTCATATCCTTCTCAAGTGCCACTCTGATCCCTTTTCCTGCTCCATCTCCTGCTCTGCTTTCTGCTCTACCTGCCATTGTGCTACTTATCCCCTCCCTGACATGCCGCATGCCCTGTAAAGAAGTCGCCTATACCTAAATGAACTCTTACCTGAATCCCCCAGACCTTTGTGGATTTCTGCATGGGTACAAAGGTCTGCCCATGCCTATTATCTGCCTGTCATAAAGCCCCCTAGCTGCTGTATTTTAAGTAAAGCATTCATTTGAATGTTTAAATTATTTATTCCTTAAAAAAATCTGAACCTGAAAACATTTATTCCTTTTTCATCTTTGGTGATCAAACTGTGCTTTAGATTTATGTTTACAACTGATATTTTTTGTTAGAGGTATCTAGCATTGAGTTATTCTTTGTATTATTGTTTCGGGGCAGGTTCTCACTTGCTCTTACTGACTTTTATTAATAGTACACAACAACTTCAATAAAACGCAGGAGAAACTTGATTTAAGATCAACGTTAGAAATCAAGATTATTTTAATGTGGTTTCCTTCCTATTTAACTGAAGCTAAGTTTTCTCTGTGTGTCAAGTAAAGAACTCTGAAAATAGAGATCTTCCTGCCTGCTGTCTCCTTTCACGCTACTTTGCCTGCAGTACCCAATGTTTTCTCTGAGGATGAAAGTATCTTTTAAGTGAGACAGGAAGGTAGCTGAATATCATATTAGTAAGTCTTTCCAGATCCTTTATTCAACTACATGTGTAAATAGAAAACCATACTCCTTTTCACTTGAAAACACTCAAAAGAGAGATTCAGTAGTTAATTATGTGGCTACACAAGGATTCCAATCCTCCTGAGAAAAGATGTTAAATGCAGAAGCTATAAATGTTTTGATTCACATCATAAAAATGACAGGGATTTGAGGCTGTCGGTGCCAACCTATAGCCATCCAGAGCCATGTACGGCTCCCATCGCGGTCAATGGGAATTTGCTGCACAGATATGATACAGCCTAGAGCAGTGGTCACCAACCAGTGGATCTCAATCCACTAGTAGATCTCAGAGCACCTTGGAGTCAATCCGAGGCTGAGGTGGGGGGCTGAGTGCCTGCGTGCGTGTACATGCATGCCCCAGCCCAGCAGGTCAGTCCGTGGTGGAGGGAAGGGGCAGGGGTTAGATTGAGGCTCCTGCAGTGAGGAACAGTGCTGCAGAGGCAGGAGTAAATTGAGTGGGGCCCCAGCCAGGTGGGACTTACCTGCTGGGGAGGATGCCCCCAAATAATTTTTTCTTCCTATGTCTTGATCTGCACCCCCCCCCCTTTCCCTCCCCACAGACCTGCCTGCTGGGTAGGATGGCAGCGGCACACAGTAGATCTTGGGTTGCTTTTAAATGCCAGACGTGATCTCCTACTTAAAAAGGTTGGAGACCACTGACTTAGAGAAAGTTAGATGCCCACTGGGTACGTTTATGCTGCATCTTGTGTCAGCATAGACAAACTAGCTTAGCTACTCAGCTGAATAGCTTATTTAAAGGTGGCCACCATGTCCACGCTATGCTCCCTGCTGCCACCCTTACGTTGGTTGCCATACCCGAGGTAGCTGGTTTGCAGCCATCTGGGGCATGCTGCTGTGGCAGCAGTGACTGGAGTGTAGGTGTATCTATGCCTGCTCCAGCAGTCGACCTCCTCTGCTAGAGAAATGCTACAGTATCTCAAGCCTCAGAAGAGCATGTGGACAGAAGCCCTGCCAGGCTGGCAGGCCTTGTTGTAACTGAATTAGGCTAAAAAAAAAAAGGACTGGTTTAATCCAGGGCTAACTGTTCCTGGTTTTGACTCCCATCAAACAGGCTAGGCTAAGAACTGCCATTGACTGGGTCAGACCGTAGGTCCATCTTGCCCAGTCTTCTGTCATACCTGCTGGAAGAGCTGCATCTATGAACCGTCTGACCAGGGTTTTTTCCTCTCTTGCTTGCAGCCTCCAGCAATTAAGGTCTCGGAATCGCAGCTTGAATGGCAATTAACTCAAATTAGTCTTGATTGTCCCAGGCAGGCTGTTAATTTGGATCCTTCACAGGGACTTGAGTGCACAATGAGCTGGTACATCTGCCTGTAGGATCCTAAGAGAGAAGGTTTTTTTCTGAGATAAAGAGCAGTCTGTTTTTAGCCCTGTGGGGAGGCTACTGAGGAAGTGAAAACAGGAGGTCAGCAAGGAGCAGGGAAGCCTAGCACGAGTCATGGCAGCTGTGCTGTAAGGTCCTCTGCCTGGAATAAGAGCAGCCAGGAATCCGGCAGGCACAGCTGCTGACCTCGCGGCCCACCGTGGTGCCCACCACTGCTGCTTCCTGGATGCCTTTCCCACTTGCAGAGGGCAGCATCTCAGACCTCTGCTGCAGGAATCTTAGGTGTTTCTTCGCACGGGAAGACGCAGAAACCCTGGCAGGGGAGAAGGAGGCTGGCAACTCTAGAGAGCGCAGTTACAGAGGCAAACAGCAGGGAGGCAGAAGGAAGGTGTGGGAAGTTGCACAGAGCTGCTGGTGCCTGCTAGAGGGGGATGGGGGAAGAAATGCTGCCAGGGTGGAAAAAGACAGAAGGCGGAAAGGGAACCAAATGCCCATGCAAAACCTCCCAACATTGCCTGAGCCAGAGGCTCTGGCTTCAGTGGAGTGACTGGAAAGGGCTAAAATGCCTCAAACTTAGAAGCAGCTGAAGTTGCTCAACCTGACACCCTTGTTGCTGACACCCTTGTGGAAGGTAGGGGACAATGTGCTTGAGGCAGTTGAAGGGGACCAGGTACCAGACCCTGGCAGGGAGTGAAAGCCAAGAAAGGCAATAACCAGGGCAAGAAGGTAAAATGGATTTAATACCCAATTTGCATGAGAAACTGGAGCAACCATACTCCCATGCTGATCCCCTCAGCCCTGGCCGCCCCATCAGCTGTCTGACCACCAGCAAAGGCTGCTCTGTTTGCTAACCAGCGACTCATGCTGTGTGTCTTTAAACTTACAGACAAGAGCTGGGGGCAACTCCTAGCAGGGTAGGGAAGGATGGCCAGGGTGTGGTGGGTGGCCACAGCTGGCAGCAAGGAGAACTCTGGTATGGAGGGGAGGATTGCTGGAGGGCACAAGAGGTGGCATGTAGATGCCTTGCAGGGAGCAAGGAAAGAAGCCAGGAACCACTGGCCTGCAACAGCTGTGAAGTGTGGGACCCCCTCTTGGGAAGAAAAGCAGCTGGTTATTTGAAATCTAGCTAACAACGTGCATTCTTCTGTGTGTCTTTCTCAGACTGGGCTAACATTGTGTTAACATTAGCAATTTCCTATTGTGGGCAGTGGTCTGGGTGGTCATCACTGCCTTCTCCCCTCTTCCCTGCTCTTTAGGCCCAAGGTCCCCATGTTAGAAATATTATTAAAAATGCATTATCAATAGCAG
>NW_017728910.1:45010956-45026533 GCF_001723895.1 Crocodylus porosus | reverse complement strand
AAATATATACCTTTTGTGTTGCTAATAAAGTGTGTCTGTAGCTAAAGGTTTTTTCCCGCCTCCCGAGAAACGAACCACGATTTTTAATTCAATACCCAGATGAGTTTATCCACCCCTGGCCAGAAGGTGAACTGCTTCCTTTGAGGGAAGCTGAGATGCAGAATCTCTGGGCATCACCCTGCCTGCACTGCTGGGAGAAAAGCAAGCAACAGAGCTAATCCACAAGCCTTTGGCTCGGTCCTGCCTGCTCATAGCACCTCCTTCAGGCAAGCGCAGGTCCGTGTTCTTCCTATGCTTGTTCCGCGCTTGCTGACTCCGTGATGTTCACAGGGGCCTGGACACATCATGCTTGTGGGTCCTGCTTCTCCCCTGCTGGAACTGCTGGTAAGAGTGCGTCACCCCCCAAAACCGGGATTCAGTGGGAGCTGGGGGGGGGCACATGCTCACTAGTGATGTTCCACACTGGTGGTGCCTTGGGGATAGAGGCAAGCGGTGCTGGAAAGTACATCACCGGAACTGGTGGCTATGGGAGAGAGGACAGGGATCTCCCTGGGGCCCAGAGTAGGGGAGGGGGCATCTCCCAAAGGCACCTGCCTGCCAGGCCCATCACCTTCCCTGGCCAGCCAGGGACATTGGTGGGACAGTTGGTGTAGGTGGATGCAGCTGCCCTGCCTGAAATGGCTGTAATTCCATAGAGTGACCCTGCAGCACTAATGCACCTCCCATAACTGAGGCCCCAATGTGTGTCAGCACGTAACATCTGCCAGGCACTTGCAGAATGCACTCCTGCCCCTGTTCACTTACACATGCGTGAAACCTGGAGTTGTCTGCTCCACAAATAGACCCATATGCTCAACAGCTAATTTTAAACACCCAACATACATGTGCACCACCTTCCTGTCCCCTGTCATTCAGGATGCATAGGTCAGGGGGCTCTTGAAGGTTGTTACCTGCAACCAGCCTCCTGGAGTTTGGGTGCAATGCAGAAAGAATGCCTCAGATTTGTGTCTGGGGGTGAAAGCTCAGAGGTTGATTGTGTCTTGCGCAGGAGCTAGTGGATTGCTACATCGGTCAGTCTAGCTCAGCAAAACTGCCCAGAAAATGGGAAGTGTTGCATGATATGCACTGATGACCCCTAAGTCGCTAGAAGGCAAGTCTCACAGGCCCTGTATTTATAGTCGATATCCATCCACCCCATGCCACCTCTTAGCTCTTTCTTGCTTCAGATAGCAAGGAACTAAGTAAAAAGGTGATTAAGTCCAGACACCTGTGGCTCAGTCCTTGCCAACATCAGCCCCCTGCTGCCCAGTTCAGGCATCTACGGCACACTCCCTGCTGATCTAGGGGGTCCCCAATGTTTTGGCTTGCTGCACCTTTTATCAGCTCATCTGGCGGTCAGTGAAGACTGTTAC
Source organism: Crocodylus porosus (assembly GCF_001723895.1). Taxonomy (NCBI): domain Eukaryota; kingdom Metazoa; phylum Chordata; order Crocodylia; family Crocodylidae; genus Crocodylus; species Crocodylus porosus. The sequence goes on along the minus strand of NW_017728910.1, from coordinate 45,025,121 downwards.
TCCCAAGGTCCTTTGCAGTGTCTTAGCTCCATTGCAGCTTAGCATCACTACAGCCTTCTCCAGACTCCTACACCTGCCAGGCAGAGCAGAGCACATTGTGAACCCCGTGTAACAGTCAAGGGAGTGCCACACTCTACCACCTGGAAAGTAGTAGTAGCAGGAACCTGGGCAGAAGCATGGATCTGTTCTGTCCTTTGCTCAACATGAATCATGTAGGAACAGCCTGGTTTCCTCCCTGGGTAGACAAGGGATGGCACTGGGCACAGCCCCCTTGGGGTGCAAGAAGGCTTTGTAAGGCATGGCAAGGGCAGTCATGAGTGAGGGGGATGGGGGCTGCTGCACACCCTGGCCTGGTGTGACTGGGCCCACCCGCCTGGGTCAGCACCTCTGCCCTCGGGGAGGATGCGCAGGGTCAGAGACAGGACTTGCACGTTCCTCTCATAGGAAGGGTGGCCCTGGAGATGTCCCTGCCTCATGCTCAGCTTGAAACTGGATAGAAGCCATCTAAAGAGCGGTTACACCCTTCCAAGCACTGACTTGAGACCTGGTTGGCTCTTTTTATAGCTGGAGAGGCATTGTGATCTTGTGCTCATCACTTTGCACGTGTGGCCTGTCTATGTTTATTGTGTGAGTTGCCAGTGCATTGTGTGATGTATGTAACATGTATCCAGGCCCTAGAAGCCTGGAGTGGGGAGTGAGAAGCACCCAACCCTTTCCTGCCTCAGCTCCCTACAGCAGCAGCAGAAGGCGTGGGTACTAGTCTGAAGCCACAGAGCAGGTGCAAAGGAAGTGCTGCCTGTCCAAAGGGGACAGGGGCAAATCCTGAGCCTCTTCTACACTGCCAGGGTGAGGGGGCAAAAGGTGGGGACCTGTGGAGGGGCCAGGGCGGGAGCCTCACGCGGCACAAGGGTAGGGCAGAGGCTGGTGCCTGGGTGCTGTGACTTAGGAGGTGGTGCTGGCAGGGCTGTTAGGGGAGGTGTTGGGCCTGGAGGTGGCTAGGGAGGGCTGGGGGCAGAGAAATGCTGGCAGCAGGGTTTGCAGCATGCTCAGGGAGGCCTGGGCTGCAGGTGGTGGGGCTTAGACAGTGGTGGAGCATTGCTTTTTGGTGTTTTGGCTAAGATGGAAGGTAGAAACTATCGACCACCTCTTCTGATACTTCCCATACACCAGGGAGGTGTGAAGAATAATCAGACTCTTCCTGATGGTGACAGGGCTCATCACCAACCAGAGGCAGTTCTGTACAGACACTTGACCAAGCATCAAGGGACTCTGACAGCCCACTTTGATCAGTTTGTCTCCTGCTTCAGGACCACCCTCTGGAAGACCAGGAACCTGACCAGGCCCTTATTCTACATGTATTTGCACTACATGCACAAAGAATAAGGGCTAAAATCAAATAGAATATTCTTGTTCTATTATTCATTGCTCCATTTTACTTCTTCTTTTAGATCATTGTACATTGTGTTCTGTTTTAATTTTTTGTAAACTAATAGAACGGATAATCTTATTGTATGCTTTTAGTAGAAATTATGAATAGGAGCTGCAATTTACAACGGCCAGTAAGCTGAATATAAGCCAACAGTGCACCCTTGTTGCAAAGAAGGCTAACAGCATACTGGGCAACATTAGTAGGTGTGCTGCCAGTAGGTCAAGGGAAGTGATTATTCTCCTCTATTCTGCACTGGGGAGGCCACATCTGGAGTCCTGTGTCCAGTTTTGGACCCTCCATTACAGAACAGATGTGGATAAGTTGGACAGAGTCCAGCAGAGGGCAACAAAAATGGTGAGGAGGCTGGAGGACATGACTTCCGAGGAGAGGCTGAGGGAACTGGGCTTCTTTGGTCTAGAGAAGAGAAGGCTGAGGTGGATTTATTAGCAGCCTTCAACTACCAGCAGCCTGCAGGTGCCCTCCGGACAGGCTGCAAGTCCTTTGCACCTGCTCTGTGGCTGCAAACTAGTACCAGCACTTTCTACTGCTGTTACAGGGAGCTGGGGCAGGGCTAAGCTGGGCAGGGCAAGGCAGGCTGCTCCTCATCGTCCCCACCCCCATGGCTCCTAAGGTCCTGCTACACATCAAATACATTACAAAATTCACTGGCGAATTGCACAATAAATTTAGACCAGCCACACATGCAAAGTGATGATCACAAGGGCTGTTCAGCTACAAAAAAAAAAGCCAACCGGATACCAAGTCAGTGTTTGGAAAGGTGTAATTGCTTATAGGTGGTTTCTTTCCAGCTTCAGTCTGAGTGTGTGGCAGGCCCCTAAGGGACATATCGAGGGCCACCCTTCCTATGAGGAGAATGTGTTGATCCTGCCTCGGACCCTGCCACGTCCTCCCTGAGTATTTCACGGAACCTCCCAGGCAGGTAAGCCGAGCCACCCCAGGCCAAGGTGTGTAGCAGCCCCTGTTGCCCTCCCACATGACTGCCTTTGCTTGATGTGCCATGCCTTATAAACCTTCCTGCGCCCCAAGAGAGCTGCACCTGCTGCTGCCATCTGTCGGCCATCTGGGAAGGAAGCCAAGTTGTTCCCACTTAGTTTGTTCAGCCAAGGATGGAGTGGCTCCATGCTCCTGCCCAGAATTCAGGAACCCGCTGCTTTCTGGGTGGTAGAACATGGTGCTCCCTTGGCTGTTATGTGGGGTTTGCAGTCTGCACTGCTGACAGGCACCACATGTGACCAAGGCATCACAAGGTGTGGGGGTTGCATCCCTCCAAGCATCCTGGGCCCTGCTTCTGGCTTCTCCCCCGGTATGTGCAAAGGTGTTCAGAGAACAGAGATGTGCGGCAAAAGCCCCTTGCAAACCACAGGAGTCGGCCCATTTCACGGTGGCTCATTTTCAAGTGTCCCCCAGCAAGCTTATCAAGGACTGGCTGATGCCCAGAAACCGAGGGAGTGGGTGTGTTTTAGAGCTGTTCAGACCTGCCAGCGCCTATGCACAGCTGGGACATTTGTGCACACCAGCATTAGCTAGTGCAGGCATATGCACTTATAGGTAGAGACCTACTTAAATTGCAGCAAGAAAAAAGTGACTTTTTTGCAGGCATTTTGCAGTGCATGGAGCCAATTTTGCAGTCTTTTTATGGTGAACGTCCCCCCATCCCACCACTGATTGACCAAGGGGCCCTGGCAGTCCTGCCCTTCGCTGCTGATTGGCTGAAGGGCCAACTACTCATCTTCAGACTGCAGCATTGCATCTGGCTTTTTACAAGATGGTACCGAAACCCTTTTGTTTTCTTGATTTGTGCCTTCACTGAGTCTGTTACTAGCTCAGCCTCTCTTCTCAAACCACGTGCTCTATGGCTGCAGGGATTGCCGGGCTTTCTTTGTATTCTGGTAGGCTCTTTTTTTGGGGGTCGGGGGAGGATTCCACGGACAATTGTAGGAAATACCATTTTTCATGGTGATTGCAGAAACCACTGCAATTTAAGTAGATCCCTCCTTATAGGAGTATCTTGGTGCATCTGTATGCTTGCATGTGTACACTTGTTTGTGCGTGTGCATGTGCATGTATATGCTGGGCTATTTACATGCTTTGTGCATTTTATTAATTTGATTTCTATGTCATCTCCCATAAAAGGCTTAGGGCAGCTTATAATAACAAAATCGTAAAGACAAATAAAAATAATAATTCCCCAAAGAACAACCAAAGGTTAACACTACCCTGCAGGTGCCTGCTCAAGTAAAGGTCATTCAAAAGATGTGCAGCTGGGATCTAACAGGCCTTAAGGGGAAGGGAGCAACAGCCTCCCATGTGGTTTGGCCAAGAGAACTGGTGCACAGATGGTGCTTGTTGGAGGTTGTTCTCTGGTAAGCTTAGGAATTGTGATTGAGCATAGCGGAGGAGAGCGTCCATTATGTACATAGGACTCAGGCCATTTAGGACTTTATAGGTCAAGACCAGCACCTTGAATTATGCCTGGAAGGTTACAGGAAGTTATTGCAAACTCTGGAGCATTTGGTTAATCGTGCTCCTGGCACCCTACCCGTTCTGCACCAGCTACCACTGCCAAAGTGTCTTCAAGAGTAGCCTTACATGGAGAGCACTGCAATAGTCTAACCTTGAGGTCGTGGAGGCATGGAGGATGGTAGTGAGATCTGAATCTTGAAAGAAAAGGTTGCCAGATAAAGTTGGTGAAAGATGCTCTAAACCACTGCTGAAACCTGAAAATCCAGGTGTGGCAAGGGTTCCAGGAGCACCTCAAGGCTGTAGACTTGAGTGAAGAGAAGAGGCAAAACCGCTTAAATGATAGATGTCCCTATCTCCCCAAGTAATGAGATCTGCCAACTACCATCACCTCTGTCTTTTCTGGATTCAGCTTCATTGGTTCATTTGCATCCAGTCCTCAACTGGCACTGGGAAAGGACTCAGACTGGGGGACCAGGGTCAGAAGAGGAGAGGTAGAGTTGGATGTCATTAGTATATTGATGTCCTCAGATACACACTGAACATATCTTGGGGGACCCAATAACCAAAGTCCCAGAAGGAGGATGAGCACTCATCCATCATCACCCTCTAGGATCTCCCTGTTAGGAAAGAGCAGAACCAGTTAAGAATGATCCATGGAATACCCACCAGGTCGTAGGTGTGCTATCACTATGAGCAACTCCTGGTTAATTGTACCAAAAAGCTGCTGAAAGAGCCAATAGAATCAACGGGTGTGACTTATCCTGCTGATCTCCAGGCAAAGGACATAAGGACAGTCTCTATGCTATATGGAGGAAAAGAAAAAAAAATCTTTGCAGCTGGCACTGCCATAGCATAGCAGTCCTTTAAAAAACCATCTATGCCTGTATCTATCAGCTTTGGGACTGAGAACCATCTGAGCTGTAACCACCTACCCTACCACTCCTCAGTTCCTCCCTTCAGGTCAGAAGGCCAGGTCAAAATGGTGCTATTTCACTTCCTCTTGAACCCGATGGGTATGTTTTTACTAATTCTGTAGTCAAGGGGTTGTAGACTCTGTGTGGGGTGAAACATATAGTTCAAGAAGAAAGAACTCTGCCTAGTCAAGGAGTGTTTGGAGTAGTTATATGTGCATTTTCCAAGTGTCGGTAAGGAGGACTAGTTGTTTTGTTGGAAGTTCAGGTAGCCTCAAATATACTGCTCCAAGATATGATTTATTTTCTTGGCTTGGTCATTCACCTGGCAATGGCAGGCAGACAAGAGGTAAGTGTGAACTCCCAGTAACTGTATAGCTTCAAACCAGAATTTGGAAACAAACGGCAGTCCTCAGTTGGATACAATATATTAGAATAATAGAATCATCATAGAAAATTAGGTTTGGAAGGGACATCGGGAGGTCACATCTAGTCCAACCCCTGCTCAAAGCAGGACCAGCCTCAACTAGATCATTCCACCCAGGGCTTTGTCTAGCTGGGTGTTAAAAACCTCCAAGGATGGAGATTTCAGCACCTCTCTGAGTAACCTGTTCCAGTGCTTCACCACCCTCCTAGTGAGAGTTTTTTCCTAATATCTAGCCTAAACCCTCCCTTGCTGCAACTTGAGCCCATTGCTCCTTGTTCTGTCACCTGTTACCACTGAGAACCATCCAGCTCCAGCTTCTTTGGAACCGCCCTGCAGGTAGTTAAAAGCTGCTATTAAATCCCCCCAGGATATTCTGGGAGTCCTGAGACTGACTGTGTCTTTTGCAGAAGGAAGGAACGTGCATAGGATGAAGTGGACTATCTCTGTAACTTGATCCATCACAGGTAGGATTGTAGGAAAACTGGTCAGACCATGGTGAGTCTGGGCAGGGTGGGAGATGTTAGGGTTAGGGTTAGAGTTGAGGTTGGGGTAAGTGAGGAGGAAGCGAGGAAGGATTGGAGGAATGAGCAGAGATTATTGGCCTTGTAGTAAGGGCACATACGTCACAGGAGTAAATAAAAGGCCTGTACCATCTTGTGCAGCTGTGGCCGCCCAAAGTAGCAGAAGTCCAGACAGTGCATTTTTTCCAGTCAAGGTTTCCATTTAGCAGAACTGTATCTTAAACAAAGTATGGTCAGCTTAGTACAGGGGTGGGCAAAATACGGATCCGGCCCACGGGCCTTAAACAGCAGGGCCTGCCTGGCCCTGCCCCCCAGGCGGAAGCCCCACCTGGGGCTTCTGGCCTGGGAGCGCATGGCTGCCCCACACTGGAACCTCAGGTAAGGGGGTGGGGGCGAGGGCAGGGGATGAGCTGATGCAGAACATGGGGAAAAGCTGCCCCTCCCCTGCCCTGTGGATAGTGCTCCCTGCTGCAGCCGCTCACAGCCCACGCGGGGCTGTCCTGAGCAGGCACAGGCAGCTCCATGCAGGCTGCGAGAGGCTGCAGCACGGGGTGTCACCCACAGGGTGGTCGAAGGGCTGCTTTTCCCTGCGCTCCGCACCAGCTCTTTTCCTGCCAGTGAGAAGGGGGCCAGGGCTGTGCGCTGCCCCCCCGCCTGTACCGCAGGGCTGGGGGGCACTGGGAATGAGCAGGCGCAGGAGCACAGGGCCTGCACTGGTGTCCCAGGGCCAGCGCCGGGAGGGCCCAGAGCAGGATGGTAGAGGTGTAGGTTCCTGGCCACCAGGGGCTCTATGCAGCTGGGCCAGCTCCCCTCTCTCCCTGCTGGTGCAGCCTGCGCTCGGCTCCACAGACCCCTGCCAGCCTGCGTCCTGCCCTGGGTCCCACCGGTGCTGGGTCTGGGACATTGGTCCCAAGATGGTGGCCAGGGGGTTAGGCATCTGTCAAGGGGCAGGGCTACCCATGTGGCCCTCCATAGCTTGCCAAAACTGGGTAAGTGGCCCTCCACCCAAAATAAATGCCCGCCCCTGGCTTAGTAAGACCAAGAGGCACCACCTTTTTTCCCCTAGTAAAGATAACCCTGTCCTTGACATTATGTGGTTGCTTTGTGAAGACAGACTCCTCTGAGGGTATTTCTTCCCTGGTGGTTGCACAGAGCAGGGAGAGCAGATCTGAAGGTAGTGCAGTACTGCTGAAGTTATGGGGCTTTAGTATAGGGCTAAGTTCTGGATTGTCTCCCAGTGTGTCATATTCAGCCTTATGTCTGCTGTCCCATTTTGGGGCCTGGGTTTGGCATGCTATTTGGAAATCAAACCATAAAAAAGAGTCTGTCAGAGCTGAGAGCCTTTGCTTTCCAAAAGTTTTCTAAAATTCTGTGGTCAGTAAAGAACCAAATTGTGTGGTGAACCCCTTCCAGGTAATGCCACCACTCTCCATAGGCCACTTCAGTGACTAGGATTGAAGATTTCATAATTTTGTTCTGTGGAGTGCGCTTGCGGGGAAAAGAGGCACAAGAATGTAGTGCCTGTTCTGGCCCTGCTGTTGCAAGAGTACTGCCTGTTCCCTGTGATGAAGGCATGTTTCTCCCACAAGGGCCAAAACTGAATCTGGGTAAGCCAATTCAGAGGCTGAAGTAAAGCCCTGCTTTTGATGCATGAAGGCCTGTTGGGCCTCAGGAAACCAAGATGACTGATCATTATTATTATTTTTTTTTTTAACAAAATGATGGCAAGAGGGGGGACAAGCTGGGCAGAATTGGTGATGAACCCCAGAAATCTCTGCAGCTGCCTGAAATATTGGGGCACCTTCCATTTGTGCGCTGTCTGTACCTTCCAAAGGTCCATTTTCAGACCTTCTGGGGATAGGATAAAGCCAAGGAACTCAGTGAAGGTCTGGCCAAGGGCATATTTCACGAAAAGGCCATGTTGGCTGTCTTTCCAGCACCATATGGACATATGACTGGTCTTGTACAAGGTCTTCCAAGAATTTTAGGATGTTGTCCAAGTAGGCAATAACAAACTTGTCCAGAAGGTCCCGCAGTACATTATTGATAGCGTTGGAATGTAGCTGGTGCACTGGCTAGCCTCTTGAAGATTTCTAGGATAGGTGATTGCACCATTTCTGGAGGGAGCTTATTCCACAGTCTGGACACCCTAGCTGTGAAGTTTTCCCTAATGTTGAGCCTGAAATGGTTTTCCAGGAGTCTGTGACCATTACCCCTAGTTTTCCCCAAGGGTGCCCTGGTGAACACTTGTTCACCGAGCCCTTAATGTACTCCCCTGATGTAGTGTTAAGCAGCTACCAAGTCCCTTCTCAGCCTTCTCTTTTTCAGACTGAAGAGGTCCAGGTCCCTCAGCCTTTCCTCATATGGCTGGCCCTGCAAGTCTCTGATTATATGGGTGGCCCTTCTCTGGATTCTCTCAAGCTTTACCACATCCTTGTTAAAGTGTGGCACCCAGAATTGGACATGGTACTTTAGCTGTGGTCTCATCAATGCCAAGTAGAGTGGAAGAATCATTTCCTTGGTTTTGCTGGAGATGCATCGATTGATGCATTCAAGGGTATTATTAGCCCAGCTGATATGGTGTCACACTGCTGGCTCGTGTTCATACTGTTGTCTATTACTATCCCCAGGTCCCTTTCATTCATAGTGTTGCCAAGCCTGTAGGTGTGCAAGGGGATTGTTCGTCCCTGGGTGGAGCACTTTACATTTCTCAATGCCGAACTTCATCTGGTTCCAATCCGCCCAATTTGCCAGCCTGTCTAGGTCCACATGTATCTGCAGCCTATCTTCAAGTGTGACCATACTTCTCTGTAACTTGGTGTCATCCGCAAACTTGGCCAGTGAGCTCTTTCTTCACTGATGATGAAGATACTGAATAGTACTGGAACCAGCATCAACCCCTGTGGGACCCCACTGGCCACTTCTCGCCAAGATGACACAAATCCGTTCATTAGGATTCTCTGGGTCCATCCCACAGCCAACTTCCTATCCACCTGTCTTGCAGTTAAGCCCGCAATGCTCCAATTTTCTCGTGAGAACATCATGGGATACCAGATCAACTGCTTTTTGAAAGTCAAGGTATACAATATCAACCTCTTCTCTCTTATCCAGGTGGTGATTTACCTGATTATAAAAGGAGATGAAGTTGGTAAAATAGGATTTACCCACTGAGAATCCTACCTTCTGCAAGCCTATAACACACTGCATATCTCACCCCAGGTAGGACTTGAACCCACAGTCAGCCAGTGCCTTATCCATTAGGCCACTAGGGCTTATACTATAGGTTGGGAAGCTATTTTGTATTTGTCACCATCTGTCATTCTTACCAGGCTATATGTTCCACTGTAATCACATTTGGTGAATATGCAAGCAGTCTTTAAGCAATCTGGTAGCTCAGGGTTTAGAGTAGGGGTAGGCAAGTATTTTGGGCAGAGGGCCACTTACTAAGTTTTGGCAAGCCATTGAAGGCCATATGACAGGCAGCCCAGGGCAGATAAATATTAATTTTCTAAAATTATTAGGGGCCCTGCGGGCTGAATAGAATGGCCTGGCAGGCTGCATGTGGCCCCCAGGCCGCATTTTGTCCACTCCTGGTTTAGAGGTAAGGACTGTACTGATTTTGGATGGTGATTTGGTCCAGGACCTGATAGTCTACAATGAGGCAGAGGCTCCTGTCCTTTCTGATGAACAAGGTAGGGGCCCTGGCAAGAGATATGTATTTTCTTATAAACTCCCAGGCCAGGTTGTCCTGAAGGCAGGGGCAGATCCTGAGGTGGGGTGGGGGCGATGAAGTGATACAGTTGTACCCCTCTTTCATTCCTGCGCCACCCAAATTCTAGCTAAAAACCTTAACTCAGGTCTGGTAATATTAACTCAGGTTAATGAGGAAATGACTGACAGTGAAGTATTGGAGGCACTGGCGAGCCACTCAAGAAGGCTAGCTTTGGTTTAAAAAACTGAATAAGAAATGTGTATTTAACTGCAATGACTACAGGGCTAATGAAATAATATCTTTTGACTATTTTTTGCCTAGTTTGTGGTGTCTTTTAAAACTTTATACAGTATCTAGCAAATTAGTGCACAGTCTAATAGTTTTATTTGTTTTTGCTTTGACCTTAAACTAAATAATATACTACTAGCTCTTTAGTATATTAGTAAAGCATCTAATTCCTCTTGAACTAGAGAAAAATGTGTGTTGCGTTATATGTGATAATCAGTCACACCATCTGCACCCCTCTTTTCAAAATCCTAGATCTGCCCATGACTGAAGGTACTCTCAGAGGGCAGCTAGTTCCTGCTCAGACGTGGTGTAGAGTGGTCTACTGAGATCCAACTCATGAAAGCTTATGCTCTATTATAGAAATTTGTTTAGTTTAAGGTTCAAATATACACTATCTGTTGGGATTCCAGCCTGAAATCATAGGGTGGGTCAACCATCCAGGGCTTCTAACAGTGTTTCCTGCAAAAACTGGATGTAAAACACTTCATAGCTTTTCCACGGGACCAGGAGACCATAACAGGCAAGCCAAAAGGATCTCAGGATCAGGGAGTAATGTGGGATCAGACTGCCCCAAAGCAAAATTTCCCTGTGTTTGCAGATTTCCACATCAAGGGTGAGGGTTTCCAACTCCCAGGGAGCCTGATGAAAGAGGGGAGCTATAAATTGTCTCAACTATTCCCAGCCTGAGCTGTTATCATAAAAGGATACATAAGGCTTGGATGATAGTTTCATTAATGAAATTTCTAGTTGCCCCAAAGTCCGGTAGGGTAGATAATACCAGCAGTAAAACAGGCTCAGCCTGGGATCTGCAAGTGAACAGGTAACTTTATCTGAAAGGTCTGCAGTTTGGTTTGGCTACAGGTTTCACCTTTATTGCAACCCCAAGTCAATACCCCTTGCAGGGCTGGGTGAGAGAAGGTGGAGGCACGTTTCCCTTCTTGTAGAGCAATAGTCAAGCACATGTCCTGATGTCCCACAACAGAAGCAAAAATTGTGCTGGCAGTGTCATTCCCACTTGCTCAGGGTAAGGTGGCAGTCCTCACCCATCTACTGGCACAGGTTCAGGAGCAGAGGACAGGGACAAGGAGAAGACAAAGAGTACCTCTTTTCTTCTTTCGTTTTCTGTAGAGTGCAAGACCGAGAATGCAGATCACTAAATCCACAAAGTCATGAGGTTTGGAGGGCACTTCCACCTAGGCAAGTTCAGCCTTCACCTCTTCTCATGGACCCTATCAATTAGAATTCAGCGCTGTTGCAGTTGGTGTCTGCCACACAGAGCTAGAACAGAAAAGCATCAGCAGCAGCTGTACTCTGCTCCTCGTAGAAGTTCCACAATGCAGACTCTGCTGTACAGCCCCAGTGGGGCTCACTGTTGTACACAGCTGCAATGGCTTGGAGAAATGCCTCCCAGTTCTGAAGGACTGGGCTGCTATGCTCCAGGAACAGGGAGACCTGGACCAAGGCTTCCCTCAACAGGAGGTCTATCACAAGGTTTACTTCTGCTTGGTCACTGGAACAAGCTCTGGCCTGTGCCAGAAATGAGACAGCAACGATCAAGAAATCCCACAAAATGCTGCTGGTTCCCATTGTACCTTTCAGGTAATGGTCTCAAGCTCCGGGTTCCAGGTGGGCCCAGAACACACTCTCTTCTCTCAGCTGCCATGTTTCCTCCAACCAGGAGGTCTCCTGAAGACAGGCAACTGGGGATTGAAGGGTCTGGTTTGCAGTAGTCAACTGCAGCAAGTGAAGCTCCAAGACTTGTCAGGTAGAGGCAAGCTGAATCAGCCACTCCTGCATGGCCAGTAGGTCTCCTTGAGAATTGGCATCTAAAGCAGGTGGGTCTTAGAGCACCATCAGGGGAGAGTCATCCATAACACGCTCTCTTCGCCAAAGGGTAGTCCAGGCAGACTGGCAGCATCAGGTCATGGGTGACTAGACGTGGAGACATAGGAAAGTGGGAGAGGGCAAGCAGAGTGCAGGGGCAACCCAGGAAATGAAGAGGAAAGAAAAGTCCATGAATGAGCTGGGTCACAGAAATCAGACCATTAGAGTGATGTCTGCAAGCAAGATGAGCCAGAAAAGCAGACAGCCAAAAACCAAGGGTGCAGGCTGAGATCAGGAGAAGCCCCGTTAGCCAAATGCTCCCCACCCCATCCCTGCAAGTGTGTCGTAGGAACCAGCAGCTCAGGTGTTAGTATCGGGACTCTAGCACTGATGGGGCTTTTGGAGGGCCTCATCCGCGTTTAGGACCAGCGGCAGTGGGGCAGAAGGCCATGCTGGCCGATGGGGATCTAGGTCTTTAGGTGAGGTGCAAACACAACAGCGGGGTCTTAATAGCACCCAGCGGCTGCCCCTGTCTCCGCCCTCGGGCACGGGCACGGGCACGGGCACGGGCACAACACACCGCGTCGGCTGCGTGCCCGCCCCGAGCAAGACTGAAAGGGCCCCTGCGGGATGCGATACCTCCGGGCTGCGCGAGATGCCGCATGCCTGCCATGAGCCTGCCCGGCGCGTGCTGGTGCCGCCCTGCAGCCCAGCTCGGTGCCCGGCTCGTGCAGGTTGAGGCCACCGGGCCCTACCAGGGGGAAGTGGGAGATACGCGCGCGCGGGAAGGGCCGCGGGTGAGGGAGGGATATGACAGGTGCCGCCCCTCCCCCACTCCTGGGCCACCCGCTGCAGCGCCGTTTCCGGTCCCGCGCTGACGCACTTCCCCGAGCTACCTGCCCCCGCCCCCTCCCGGGCGCGCCCCCGCCGGGCAGCTGGCTCGCGAGCGCGCCTCGTGAGCGCGCCCCGGGTCCACGTGGCCCCGCCAGCTCCAATCAGGGCCCGGGGATTTGGGTGTGGGGGAGGGGTGACGCGCGCTCTCGCCAGCGGCTGCGGCGGGAGAGAAGTGGGAGCCGTGAGCGCCATCGCTCCCCTCAGCGCCGCCGCCATGGCCGAGGAGAAGCCCAAGGTAACGGCGCGGGCGGCCCCGGCTCCTCCGCTCTCCTCTCCGCCCCGGGGCCGTGCGGGTCCACCCGGGAGGCGGGTCCCGTCGGGCCGCGGGGGGCGGGGCGGGGCGGCGCCGCGTTCGAACGGCCGTTGGGGCCGTTAGGACAGTTGGGCTGGGGCGGCCGCTTCGCTCCCGTCTGCGGGCTGCGGCCCGGCCCGGGCACCCGAATGCCCGCGAGCGGGGCGGGCGCCCCCGGCCGCCCAGGCCGCAGGAGGAGGAGCCCCACGGGGCAGCGGGCGCGGGAAGCGCGGTCGGGAGCAGGTCGCCCGACCTCTCAGTCACGGGCCGGGCTCCGCACCTCGGGGCGGGGGCTCCTGGCTGCCTCCCCCGGGCAACGGGAGATGCCCCATGCAGCTCCCTTCCGGCCCTGCTGCTCTAGGGCACCAACACTCATCCTGCAGAGCCCGAGTCGGCCTTGAGGGATGAGCAGTTGCACGGTGTCAGGCTTGAGCCTTCATTATGGGTCTCCCATGCAGTGATGGCTCTTGGTGCCACTTTGCCTCAAACTAACACTGAAACTTTCAGTTCTGTGCGAATTAGATAAGTCCATGGAGACCAAGGGGCATTGCTCGAAGCTGGCAATGGAAGTCTGCCGAGGTAGCAATCTTGAGCTGAACTAAATGGGACTTGGCGGTGGGCCTCGTGGAGATAGATGAAGCAGATGTCATATTTCAGAGAGCTCACTCTTGAATGAGAATAACAAGGGATGGGGCTCCTGCCTTTCCAGGGTTAGGTTAAATCTTCCTGCTCTTGTGATGCGCAGAGATCCCCCGACCAAGACACTGCAGGCCATGCGTGTTGCCATCCGAACAGTTGTTCTTAAGTAAGTGGTGCGTAGTACTGTGCCTGGCAACACTCCTTGTTTCTTGGGGTGATGGAGGGGGCTCTGCCGCTCCTGAAACCTTCATCTTTCATTCTGGAAGCCCACTTCGAACTGTCTTTCTTCCTGCATTGGGCACTTGGCTGATGAGGTTTCCTCATCTGTAAAAGAAAGCAGTCTAACAGTGACTTCCATTTGGTGGAGTGAAAAGGATGAAAAGTTTAAGCCAGTGTCAGCAGGGGTTTGTGGCCGGGAGCCAGAATAGCCCAGCTTGGCTCTGAGATGAGATGGGCTGGTGCTGGGACCTGGCCACCACCCCAGCAGCCACTTCTCTGCCACTGCTTTTTCTTGCATCTGCTGCAGCTCAGCAAGGTGTAGGAAAGCCTCTTGTTGGTTGGCCACAGTGCAGTATGGCCTAAGATGGACAAGTCCCAGCCGACAAGGCTGCAACTCCTCAGGCATAGCCAGGCCTTCCTTTCTTTCTTACCCACCCTCCACTCAGTCACCCACACAGTCGATTGGGTCGCCAACTGGCTGGAGGGCCGCACCCAGAGAGTGGTGATGAATGGGTCATTTTCGAC
>NW_017728910.1:44957011-45010274 GCF_001723895.1 Crocodylus porosus | reverse complement strand
CTACTTCACCATCAAGGTGGCTTGGGTCTGGAACCAACTTCCAAGAGAAGTGGTGCAGGCTCCTACCCTGGGGGTGTTTAAGAGGAGGCTAGATGAACACCTTGCTGGGGTCATTTGACCCCAGTACTCTTTCCTGCCATGGCAGGGGGTCAGACTAGATGATCTACTCAGCCTTCTGACCCTAGAAACTATGAAACTATAAGGGCTCAGGGCAACTTACAGGCAAAGAAACACAATAAAATACAAACACAGGAAGGTACAGCAAAATAACCCCCTCCCCCAAATTCAGAAGCAATCCATCTCCATACAGCCCTTTCACTACCCAGCGTCTGAGGAGAACTAGGGTGTGAATTTAATACTTCCATAAAAGAAAATAACAATTCCCCTCCTCCCTTCCCATAGTAATTTTTTTTTTAAACCTCCCCTCTTTCTTCTATCTCCATCCCAGCCAAAAGGTAATGACAGAGGATGCCCTTTGGCAGTTTTGGAAGCTCTGGTGGTTGGTTGAAACTTGTCCTTGAATCCCTGTCAGAGAACTTATTGGGAACACTTGTCTGAAGAATTCTTTAGTGCTTTTTTTGTTGGAGGTCACCTGAAAAATAATGCCACCAAAGGGAACTTTAATAAAAACATCCATATTGCTTGCAGACTCATATGCTTTAGCAAGCTAGAATGTTGCAGTGAGGAGGCCTTGGTCAGGAACTTGTTAATGTATGCATTATAAAAAGGCCGGACTTCACAGAGCGTAGGTTTTTTTTCTTGATTCTTTTTGGCCAGTCTACTTATGTGCACAGAGCAGGTGATGCAGTCGTACAAGTGGAGATTGTGGACTTACAGTCCTTGTGTAGGATGATATGCAAGTATCAAAAGCCCGGATCCTGTGAGCTTTTGAACTTTCATTCCCCAAAATCTTCAGCCGTCCTTGCTCCATCCATGGGGAAAGAAGGACTTCCTAAGCTGAAGGAAACAAGAGGACCCAGGAGCACTGGTTTGGATTGATCAGGCTCTACCAGTACAGCTGTTGTGCTGTGCTTCTGATCGTTTTCTTCAAGTCTGGCTTGGGTTATTCTATCTGCGGTCATCATCTAGAGACCATTTTAGAGAAGACTGCTGCGTGTCTTGGGTTTATCTTGCAAGAATTTTGAGCAGGTTGCACCTGGGAGGGTGGGCCCTGGGATGACTGTGTCTGCCTTTTTCAAGAAAGAGTAAAATCCCATGTTTGTAATGGCAGAGGAAGTAACCCAAGTTGTTGGTCTGGGCTGAGGCTTATTCACTGACTTTGCCCTTCTGTGCTGGTAACTCAAGTGAATGTTTCCAGTAAAAAAGGAAATAGTTGAAGAACAGGGAAACAGGAGAGAAGCTAAAAATCTAACAGGAAGTCAGTGAAAATATAACTAGGTAAAAACTGGAAAACAAGAAAACAAAAAGTAAAGCAGGAAAGGGAGGGGGGAAAGGCCAAAAGGAAACACTACAGTGGTAATAATACAAGGTAAAGAAGAGGCTGTCAGTGGCAGAGCAGCAGATGTGGCAAGGAGCACTGGCCAGGCAGTAGAAAGCAAAGCAGCAAATCAGGCAGGGAGCAGAAAGGGAAATAGTTGGAAATCAGGAAGGCAAGGGCAGCAAAGTAAGGGAAGGGAGGGGAGAAAAGGTGGGGCAAAGGAAGAATGTAAAGAGTCAGGTCAGGTAGGTACCAGATGAGTCAGATGTCAGGCAGGTTGTACTGTATCATAAATCCAATGTCTGTATTGAGTCCATGATTTTTTCTGTCCAGTTGATTTATAAAGTGAGGTTTGTAGGCTCATCTATGAAAAATGTTTTGTAAGTTCCCTTTGGTAGAAATGTCATCTAGGCAAACACTGGTGCTATCATGAAGTAGGCTGGAGAGTGTTGTGATGTCAGAAATTGTTGTTTGTAACGGTCCTGTTTAGTTTAAATGCATTTAAATGCATTTTAATTGTTCAGGCTTCCAGAAAATGTTAGAAAAGTACTATGGAATGCAAAGGTATGCATATCAGTTGTTTTTATTTTAAGGTAGTGCCTAGATTCCAGCTAAGACAAGGGCCGCTTGTTCTAGGCAAATGTGTTGATAGTCCCTTAACTCACAGCTTAAGTAGACAAGCTGGACAAGGGGAAGGGATAGAACATGAGAAAAGCAAACTGCAATTGTTTGCAAACATGTTAGTGTTAATGACTTTACAGACTTACAGGAAATTAGCTAAAGGGAAAGAAGAAGAGAGAATCCTTGAATGGAAGGAGGGGCTGGGAATATAAAAAAGAAGTGGGAGGGAGGGGGAACATGGAGAACAGTTACAGTATGGTGGAGGTGACAAGATGGTAGGGGAGGGCAAAGTTTGGGGGTGGAGCACATGCAGCTAATCTACAGAGGAGAAAGTCTAGCTAAGGGCAAAACAAGAAAACAATTTGCTATCCCAGCAACTGACAGTATGTGCTGCAACTAGTTGTGTTTGCTGCTGCTAGGTTCTTTGGCTGGCTTTGTCCAGGCATTTCTTTCCCAGATCCACAAGCTTGAAACTTACTGCCCCCCAAACCCAGTTCTTACTTACTGTCTCCTGTCTTCATTTTCATGTCATTACTATTCTTTAATCCTGGTTTGTCCCTGTTTCTTTCTTATAATGGGCATTGATTCCCCTCCCATAAATTAATAATTCAGTTGAAGTGAGTTGAGTGTGCATTCCTATTACTGCTGAGCAGGAGGTTCCTAGTGCTATATAGTAGTTCTCTTTTGTGCCTTTTGGAAGCCAAGGTGTGAGTGGCCCCTTGTCTCTGTTCTTTGACCAGGGATTGACAGGAAGAGATGGATTAAGAGATTTGTGAGAGAAGGACTTGCATTCACAATACATTATTTTGCACTGTTTAGAAAATATACTACATCCCATGCTAGCAGTCTGGAAGTAATGTCTCAAAGCATGGGAAGAGCTATACTGAGTCCTTTTACTATGAATGTTGTGATAATATACATGATCTAGGCATTTAGGGTGGGATTTGCAAAAGTGCAAGGAACGGATGTTGCTTCCGTGGAAGTTACTGGAAATTGCATTTAATTTTTTATTTGACTAACCTACAAATCTGACACTTGTTAAGAAGTAATTGTAGTTCTGTAGTGCAAACAGGAGCTCATAGTTTATGAAATACTGACCTTTGTAAGGAGACTGATCTCTGTTTATCCCTTGATCTCTTCAACTCGCCATTGCCCTTCTCAGCAGCATCCCCTCCCCCTAGCCTTTCTCTCCCTTTTCCATAATTTTGCATTTAAGTTCTACTTTCCTATGAGTCCTATAACTTTATTCCTTTCTATTTATTACTCTGCAAGTCCATTTATAGCATCTGACAAAATAGACTATTGCCTGTGAAAGCTTTTGCCTTTTTTAATGAGTTAATCTCTGAAGTGCCACCCTGACCTACCTTCTGCATCACTTCAGACTAACTTGGCTAACAACTTTTAAGAACTTCCTAAATGTTGTAAAGCTGTAGATCTTTGCAGTTTCTAATACATGTAATACATTCTAATATATGTAATGCACTCACTTGTACCAAAAGTTCTCTCAGTTTACAGATGGAAATGTTGAGATCTATTTCCTTTTAAGGTGTTTTTGAAGTCTTTGCTTGCAAGTCTCAGAAGAAACCACGAAACCAGAATTCTTCCCCAAATGGCATGGGAAATGTTGAACTCTTTATAGGAAGGAAAGCTCCTGATATTTTAATAATTGGCTAAAGGATTATTAATCTGCTGGATTCTGTAGGAAACTTTTATGCATAAATACTGATACCTATTTTCACTTTCTGTTTTGCAGGAAGGAGTAAAAACAGAGAATGACCACATCAATCTGAAAGTAGCTGGTCAGGATGGATCAGTGGTCCAGTTCAAAATAAAAAGGCACACACCGCTAAACAAACTAATGAAGGCTTACTGTGAGAGACAGGTACATGCATTAAATGTAGTATTAATTAACTAACAAATGTAGTAATGAATATTGTAGTTCAGTACTGCTGTTGAATTAATGCTGACTAAGAGTCTATCTTGTGGGGAGACTCATAAATTATAGAAACATTACAACTTTTTATGACATACTAAATACTAGTATGTCAAGGAATAAACCCATTATATGGGAACACTATAGAAAACAGGTTTAGGAGCTTATCTTAAGGTTCTCAGGCTTGAAAAGATTGGTTTTATTTATGGCTTTAACTAAACAAATATTCTTTCCCCACATCTGCAGTGAAAGAAGTAGGGTTAATTTGGTTCAGAGAAGTCTGAGGTGGGCTTTGAATTAGTTTTCAAATACCCGAAGGGTGATTATAGAGAGGATAGAGATGGGCTTTCTTTTGTAGGGGACAGAACTAGGAACAACAGATCTAAGCTGCAGTGGGGGAAATTTAGGTTGAAGATTAAGAAGAGCTTTCTGGCTATGAGGGTGATCAGGCATTGAAACAGGCTTTCTAGAGAAGCTGTCGAATCTTCCCTCTTGGAAACTGTCAGAAGCTGGGCTGACAGGTACCTGGCTAGAATGGTTTAGTCAGGGATGATTCTGCTTTGAGCAGGGGGCTGGACTAGATGACCTTGTGAGATCCCTTCCAGCTTTACTTCCCTATGATTCCTTATATATGTCTTGTTTTCTGTAATATCTTGTGATATTGAAGCCAAGAGTCAGAAGCCCCTGAGTTTTAATCCTCACTCGGAAGTGAGTTATTTTATGGCTGTAGCAAATCATTTAGGTTTTAAACCATTTACTGTTAAGAAAGGGGGCCAAATTTAGATTGCACAGGCCACTTTGATATTGGCTTTTTCTAACTTTTGAGTGTTTCACTTTGCAGCCTTAACTTTCTTCTTAAATTTTTTTTGGAAAGAGTGATCTGTCCAAAGCCTAAAATCAGCTTTGCTTCATATTTCCCTGGTTTTATTGAACTAGGGAACTGGAATGGGTGAGGCTGCCTGGCAAAAATTGGAATATGGTTTCTTGTCTTGTGCCGGCCAAGACTTCATATTTCGTTAGTCAAAATGTAGCTGCTTCAGTTTTGGGTCAGTGGTCCCATTCTTTTGAGTAAGCGAAAAATGAAAACGTATGTTTTTCTGCTGCTGTTATATAAAGACATTTTTAAATATATGTGACTCTTTTTTTCCTTCTCGCTCCTTGACACTTCTTATTGTTCTGTTTTGGGAACTGGGGAAGTGTTTCCTCCTTTTTTGGTTTTTCTCCTTGCTTTCCCCTCCACCGCCTTGGTGTTAAATGTTACTTTCTCTTTCCTTGGTAGAATGTATGCAGGCTAGATTTTGATGCACTTGCTCTCATGGAACAGAAATTAGATTCTGATCTAACAGTGTTCATCCAAAAGGGGGGCTGTGTTCTGAGACCTCAAACTAAACAGTTTTGACTATGGGATCATAGAGTAAGATTTCTTTTGTCACTTTAAAGCTTCAGTAACCATACTGTATTAGGTTCAACAGTAAGATATCAACATCTCATGTCAGTAACTTTCAACTTTCAGGGCTTGTCAATGAGACAGATTAGATTCAGATTTGATGGACAACCGATAAATGAAACGGACACACCTGCGCAGGTATGGAAAAACACTTAGTAATAACTGTAGCAAAACTCCTAACATTTTTGGATGACGTGCCTAAAGCAAACTTTAAGGGACATTTTGATTTAAAAAATAAACACTTCCTGTTGTATACTTTATGCAAATCTTAGTTGCTGTGTCTGTGGGAGGGCTTTCTTTTTCCCCTTAACTTTTCATGACTGCTACCACTTGCAGAGCTGCATCAGTTTGTGTGTGATTTGTAGTGGTGTAATATACAAATAGTTGTCAGAGTTTTTAAGAATTGTATTTTGAACCCTGCTTAAAGTAGGTTGGGACAAAGCCACAGCTGAAATGCTGGTGGCCAATGATGCTTTATTTACAATGGTGAGAACTTGCCGGTGGTTGGTTTGGAAGGAGGACTTCTCGTATTGGCAAGATTATAATGGGTAATTCAGGAAACGGAACATAGATGTTTTAGGTGGTGTCAGTTGGACTAAGGAGCCCCTCCAGTGATTGGTCTGGCCTTCTAAAGCCAGGAAGAAATTACACATGAAAACTAACTCATAAAAGAAAGAAGATCTAACTTGAAAAAGACCTTGACTAGCTGGCATCCTGGGGTGGCTTGCTGAGAAAGGAAAGGGGTATCAACCCTAAGTGGTGGAAGGAATTGCATTCTGATTTTAGCACTGCTGCTTAACAATGCTGTTTAAGAATGAGTGTAAAGTTGATACCTTTTAAAAGTATGTAGTTGTGGATTTGTGTATTTATTTAACAGCTGGAGATGGAAGATGAAGATACCATCGATGTATTTCAACAACAGACAGGTGGAGTGTGTTAAATATGCTGTCCTTTTGGGAAGAGAAGTTAAAAGACCCTCATCGCACCTCACTTTTGTCATCTGTCCTTGGATTTGCTATTAAATAGTAAATAAATGAACATGCCAATCACACAGGATTCTTCTAAAATTTTAGAGGACATTTTCCAAAATTGTTTTCCTGTCTCTGACATACTGCGTGTGCAACTCCAAACTGTATCTGCAGGGATTAATCTACATCTTAATTTGGGCCAATCTGATTTAACTTTTCAGTTTAATTAAAGTAAGGGTTGTTTGTCTGCTGTTTTCTTGTTTCTACAAACCTGTGGCCTAAGGTTTCCAGGGCATGGATTGTTCTTTCCTGGTTCGTGTTATATTCTTGCCCTACTGCTTAAGTCTAATCATGTAAATAATTCAGTATATTCTCACTTTGGTAGTGAGCTTGATAGTTTCCTCCTAAGATATGGCTAAGAGGAGGAAAGGAAAAGTTGATTAAAAGCATCTAGTGTGTGTTGTAAACACAAGTACTTTAAAGCTATTAAGCCTATGATACAAGGCCTGTACATGCAGATATAATGCTTCGCATAGAGTGAAAGTTTAAAATATTGTAAATGTACATGTGCTTTGTCATAATGTGATAGCATAGACTGAAATGTAAACTTTGAGAATTAAAAATTAAAATTGGCTAGAATTAATGTCAGCAACTGAGCTGTTGCCAGACCTAGTGCTGATGGCTGAGCAGTAGTATATTCTGTTCCATAAGGAAAATACATCTTGACAGTTAAATATCAATTTACTGAGGGATGGACAAAAAGTTAAGCAACTCGTTCCCTCGTCCTGTTTAATACAAGCATAACAACTGTATCTTTATTTTATCTTGGTACTTGTAACTATATGGCCTCAGGATTCTTTTATTGCTTGTTTCTGGTAGTTAAAATTGGTCTTATTAAAAAATCAAATGTTTTTCCTTGTTATGTATAAGTTTGTGGTCAAGGTGTATGCGCAGAAGTGCTATTGAAAGCTTGATAAACATATAAACCATGGACAAGTAATTTAAAGTTCTGCTGAGAAATTTCTGCTCTGCTGCTTTCCAAAATGTATTGAATTTTAAATGCATTTGTGTGGTGACTTTCAGTTCTATATGAAGTTTTGGGATCTATTCCAAATGAACGTTTTTAAAAGGTCATCCTATTGCCCTAAAATAGGTTGTCCGTTGCTGCTTGAGGAGGTCATTATCTGCTTTTTATATTTACATGACCAATTTGACAATGCTAGATCATCTCCTGCTTGCTTGAAATCTTGCTGAAAAAGTTCTTATTTTCTTTTTCATTTTATTGTATATGGACTAGGGTGGGATATCTTGTTAGATCTCATTGTTTTTTCACCAATTTGTACATTATTTGTTGTCCTTTACTACTGTATACAGTAAATATAGTTTGGTACTCTGTCTCTTGGCTTCTGTTTTTATGCTGCTGCATTTCAGATGACTTTACCGCACGTTAGGTCACTGAAGTGCCACTGCTTTATTTGTTGGCATGTCTTGTATAAAATTCTCAGCTGGGACACTTCTGATTTATTTACACTTAAATAGGATCAGTGAATGCGCGCTTCACAGTATTTCTGTGCTCACAGACACCTAGAATTACTGCAACGTAGTGCTCCCTTGCTTGGTAATTCAATCTCTGTTACTGTTAACTGGTAAGAAATATCAAATAAATTACGTGTATTAAAGACAATTACTTGCATAAAAAAAGTGCATAATCTGAAGGTGTGTGTTCTAGTTGTTTGAAAGGTCAGCACAGTGTACCTAAAAATAACCTCTTATGGAACTACCTGTTTTTGTAGAATGCTTTTGTTTGTGGGTTGGATAAATACATTTTGTTTGTACCCCGGTTTGGAGTAAACAACAACAACAAATATGTGTGATCCTACTCAGCTGAAAAAGACATTTATGGAAAGCATTGTCTTTCTGTTTGAAGTCCTTAGAGAACAATGGCCTGTATGTTTTCCTAAAATCAGTAGGAATATCACTCAGTGTACTAAACCAGGTATAGCACCTAGCACCCGAAAGAAATTTGCGTGGTATATTCTGGTAGCAATGTTCCCTCAGCACAGTATCTGCTTTGGTGTTTTCTGCTCGGTGCTTCATACGCCTCACTTCATTGTGTCATGTCTTCAGAAAAAGAGCTTATAGTGCTATGGGTGCTGGGCATTTGGCTCTTTAGAAGAAAAAATAGTCTTTAATGTGCTTAAAATGGGCCTGCCCTGTCGTGGTTTCTCTTTTCCCCTCCTTCACTCTGGACTGGTTGGCCTCTTAGTTGGCTTGTCACAGAAAAGGAAGGAAAGGCTCACCCTGCCCTTGTTGGAGGGGAAGGGGAAAGCTCTCCCTCTGAACTTCCCCAAGAAGCACCCTTATTTGGTCTCCCTTTCTTCAGAGGATGCCCTGCAGCCAGCCCCAGTGTGGCTTCAGGAGGGGCAGCTGCTGACCGTGGCTCTTTTCAGTCCCTGGCTTCCCCAGTGATCCATAGCACCCTCACCTCTGGGAGCTCCTTTTCAACCAGCTCCTGGGGAAGGAGGGTGGTGGTGCGGGAGCATCTTCTTTATAAGATGGTTATCAGAGTGCTGATGTCTCAAGCAGCACAGCAGACTGCTTCAAAACAAGCAGTCTTTTTTGTGTCATTCTAGTTCCCTCTGTCCTCATTCAGACTTCACTTTGTCTGCCTTGGGACTTTCTCTCTGTCCACACTGGGACCATCTGCTCTTCCCCAGTTCTCTTGGAGCTTCTCTCATTCTTGTCAAGCCCAGTCAGCCAAATCTGCAACCAAACTAACAAAACTATAGTCTTAACTTGGGGACAACAACTCGCCCAGTACAGTGAAACATGCTACGAGTAACTGGTGAAAGAGCAACTTCTGGCCTGTTGTCAGGTCTAGACTGTCATCTGCCCCTGGGATGAAAAGGGGGCATCTAGATATCCTACATAGAGAATTATTTACAAGTACTATATACAGGAAAGCATGCCTACACTAAGCACCCTAAAGTACTTCCCGCTGGATTGGCAGGCTAGAATCCAGTTCACCTAGTTTCCTTCATCATATGACTGAAGCAGAGAATTTACCTTGCAGCTTCTACCGTTGAGAGCTGTAGGAGAATATAAAACATGGTAATGAGAAGAGGGGGCTTGTTTTTTCCTCTGCCCTGAGAAAATACTGCTCACTGCTGGGATAATTAGGTTTCCTTTCCATCCCCATCTCCAATGCTTTTTTTCAGGCTTATTGACTATGGTTAAGGTTCTACCTACCTGTGCTCCTGTCTTAAATCCACAAACTAGATTACATCTCTGAAGCTTTTGTCTGCATGTGTACAGTAACCAAAAAAAACCATTGAAAGTTTTTAGTGAGATCTTAGGCTGTTTGTGACTAACCATCAGCTTTAGACACTACAAAGGAACTAGAGAGGGAGAAAGTTTCTCAATCAAAAAGCAAGAGCAGAAAAGGCGTGGACAGACATAACAAAACATTTCAAACACCTCTGAAATACTTCAAACGACCAGATCCAAAAGTGGCTGAAAAGCTTCAAAAGTAGATCTTTATACAAGGTACTGTTTTGAAGCATTTCACTTTTTGGTTCTGGTTTCATAGGGAAAGGAGGGAGAACAGGTAGTCATTCTGCCAGTCAGCCATCCACCAGCCCTACTCCAGGTCAGGGTTGTGCTGGGTCTCTGTTGGGACCCCCATCTCCCAGAGCTGGGCACACTTATCCCACTGACTCTCAGGGAATGGAAGTGAGGTGTTGCCCAGAGCTGGACTGTCTGGCCCCAGTCCCCTCTACATCTACTCTGCTGAGGTTGGGGAAGGGAGAGCTGGAGGGGACCTACAGCTAAGTGAGACTTTCTTTGATGGGACCAGGAAGCCCCCACTTACTTCTCTTCAGCTCTGCTCTCTCCACTCTACCTGTTGCTCTTTGAGGAGAGGGGGAGCCAGAGTAGAGCTAAGCAATAGGCTGCTGCAGTGTTTGAAACATTTCTGTTAGGAACTGCACAACAGCAGTGTGCGCATCCCTGGCTTAAATGTTTCCTTTGTGAAACATTTCCAAACACGTTTCAGTTGCTATGTCTGCACCCAAAGCAAGTCAGACTGAAAGCAGAAGCTAGATTAGTTTTTCAAAATTGGTTAGCCATTGAAGCAAGTAACGAAAGGTGGGCATGGATTCTACAGCACTCAACTCCTTTATTACTAATTCAACTGGTGATTGCTGAGCTGGAAACAAGTACTGGAGTGAAATTCTGGGTGCTGTGTTTCAAGGAAAGCAGATATGGCACAGGTTAGCCACCCCTGCTCTAAAAAAGCACAGGCAGCTTTTGTGCATGCCACATGGCAGACTTAGGAAGAGACATGCAGCACAGTGGCAGATAGGGCAGGGAGCAGAAAACAGAGCAGCAGATGTGGCAAGGAGCACTGGCCAAGCAGTAGAAAGCAAAGCAGCAAATCAGGCAGGGAGCACTCAGGAAGTATGTGGGCCTAGTTTGTGGCAGACCTGCCAAAAAGATTGACCCCCACTGGATTAGAGAATCCTATTAGTCCTGTAAGTCAGTGGGATACCTCATGTGCTCATGCATGGTATCACAGCCTTGCCCTTGCACAGATGCAGGACTTGCTGGCTGTAAATCATCTGAGACAGATGCCTCATGAGGTGAGCTGTTTTGTTCCTGAGTATATTCGGCCATTTTCACTGCTGCTGCAACCTATCATTGCAATTAGTGTCTGCCTAAGCACTTTGGAATCCTTTGGGTGGAAGATGCGTTGGAAGATACTGTTAGAAATTACAAAAAAAGGCTATGAACCTTTTTCTCTTGGTTTACCAATACCCAAAACTGCACCAGCAAAGGAGTAAATGGGGGGTCTCAGTTGTGAAGAAACTGCAGGAGCAAAACCTAGAATTGCAGAGCAAATAAAAGAGAACATTTGCTAAGTGATATGCCTTCACAGCTCAGTGCCTCACTGCAAACTCCTGTTGTTGCCCCTGAATGTTCCAGGCCTAAAAGGTGCAAAAATTAGTGTTGCTACAGTTGCCAAAAGTAAAATGCCTCCCCCGCCTCACCTGTGGATAAGATGTGGGAGTACTGTACAGTGTAATTCATTCATAGCCACTACTTAAGGCTATGTATTTGAGACACTGAATACACGTAACTGGAGATCCTGTGGCCTTTCTCTTGATTGGCTCTAAAGTGTCCCCTTCTTGGTAGTTTGTTGGGATCTGGGGTTGAATCCTGCTGTGGTGCACAGAGCCACCAGCTGTAACCACTACCGTGTGCCCATGGACATGGCTCCCCTGCCAGGCTTAGGTGATGTCTCAGTCCCCTCTAACAGTGTGACTCCCCTTCCAATGTCTGACCCCTTAGCTTTGCCCACCTGCCTAGTGACACTTGCATGGCACAGACCCCTGTGCTCTGGGCTCCCTCACACTATTTCTGTTATTCAGAATGAGGAGTGTTGGGAAAGAATCAGTCCAGCTTTTCTGTTGGCTGTAGCCTCTTCCCTGCATTCTCATTGTGGTCCATCCAGTTCTTACTGCAGCTGCTTCACTTGTATGCCCCTTTCATATTTCTGCCCTCCCCAGCCCATGAATAACCACCTCTCTCCCCTTCCCATGAAAGTGCATGCGCACCAGAAAGGAACTGGAACCAAATGTAAGCAGGGAAATGCATGCCTCTTTTGGCTTAGGCCTCACCTGCATGTATGTGTTGCTGCTGCCAAATACTGTCTGCTTGTAGTAGCCACCACTGCCAAGAAAGCGTGCACATCCATGCACATGGTTCCCATGCACGTGCTGTGCTGCTACAGCATGAAGTGGCCCCCAGGAAGGCACCGATAGCTGAAGGGACTGTGGCAGCCATAAGTCATGGCCCTGTCTACATGTGCCTTCCATTGAAGGTAGGCTTCAGTAAATCCCAGAGAAGTGGAAAAGCAGAGTTGAATTTAGATGCTCTTGAAGTTTTTCCAGCAGACCAGGCTTTAGCAATCTTTACTGCCATCACCTGAGGCTGGCATTAGCTGGATTCCACCGCATGGACAGGGCTTACAGAAGAAGGATTTGAGTTGAATTGCTATCTTTCATCAGGGCGACAGGAGGAGAGGTTTGAGGTGGCTATTTTTTTTTGTCTTAAAGTTTGTTACTGACAAGTGCATCTCTCTAATTAAAACCTAGCTCAAAGAATTGGGTCAAAGAGAAGGACTGTGTGGTGTGGTCACTTAATTTTTTTTTTTTTTGAATGATCTTCCTCCCCTTTTCCTTACCCTTTGTATACAGATTACTGTATTCCAGCGGCGTCAAACTCTTCCGGCCCTGTGGACTGAATGAAGGGTGTGGGGATGCTCTGCAAGCTGCATCAGGCCCACGGTCTGGCACAGGCACCTTACAGTGATCCCTCCAGCCGGCCGGTGCTTCCTGCAATGCCCGTGGCACTGGGCCCAGCTCCAGCCGCTGCGTGCAGAGCATCAGACCGGCTCCGCGTCTCGGGCCAGCGTTGGCCCATGCCACAGGAGGCGCGTGAGGTTGGGTCTGTCCGGGGGCGATCTGGTTCTTTGACACCCCTGCTCTATTCCTTTCTGTGTAGTACTGTCTGCCGGTCCACACGCAGCACCTGCCTAACGAAGCAGTCGGTAACAGCCTTTCTCAACCTCTCAGGCCCCTTGGAATATCCCGGTGCCGAGCTTTCCCTAGCGTCTTGAGGCCAGAGTAACCGGGCTGTTGCAAGCCGCAGGGACGTCCCACCGGCCCCGCCCCCTCAGCGGCCAGAGCGCCGCTCCCCGGCCGCGGGCAGTGACGTCATGGCCCCTCACATCTCACGCCAGCACCCCACCCTTGGGCGCGACAAGGCCCGCGCCGCCCCTCCCACCTCGCGCCCGGCGGACTGCCATAGAGAAGGGCGGCCCGCGCGGCGGCCTGACTAGCCACCGTCGCGTGCGCTCTCTATGGCGCTCGGCTGGTCCCGGAAGCGCTGAGGTGGCCGGCTCGGCTCCCTGCGGCGGCGGGGTCGCGGGCGGCCATGGCGGGCACAGCGCTGAAGCGGCTCATGGCCGAGTACAAACGTGAGTGGGCGGCGGGCGCGGGCGGTACCCCGGGGGGATGGAGGTCTTGGGCCCCGAGGCCTTCAGCCTACCGTATTTCTGGCAGACGCGCGCCCCTCGCTTCTCGGCGCCCCTGAAGCGCCGCCCGCAGCCTTACCATATTTCCCGGTGACGTGTGCGCGTGGCTTCCCCGGGCGGTGGTGGTGCGGGGGCAGCACGGTGGAGGGGGCGTCCCTGCGGGCTGTCACCCCCCCCCCCCAATCCCCTCGGGCGTGGGGCGCCCGCAGCACCGGGCTGGCCTGGCTCCTCGTCCCGCCGCGCTGCAGGTGGTTGTGGCCTGCCGGAAGGCGAGGTCCAAACGCAGGCCCATGTAGGCCCTGTGTACCCCATCGGGCTCACCAGGGCATTTTTGGGGAGTGGAGCCAGGCACCGGGCAGTTCTGCCACAGTGATGGAGGCCTGACAGCTGGCATCAGGAAGGAGCTCTGCCTGCAACAACAAGAAACATGCATCATCCCCATTATCTCCAGCCGGCCCACCTGCTGGCTCCAACCCAGAGTCACTGCTGGGGAGACATTGTTGCTCAGGGCAGGGTTCCGCCTGCTGTCCAGGCAGCGCTGCTGTTGAAGAAAGCTGAGAGCCACAAAGCCAAGTGCAAGTGAGATCAGTGCAGTTTTGGACTGAGACTTCAAAACATTCATCACCCCCTGCCCTCCTTTGAAAGCAGCCAGAGGGAGGCAGTGCCAGCAGGCAGTGCAGGCATCCCAGCAGAGGGAGCCCCCAGGTTGCTTTGCTTCGCCCTCACGGCTGCATTGTTGCTCCGGATCCCACCGTTGGCAGGTCTTTAAATGCATGTCTGAATAGAGCCAGGCTGATGCAGATAGCCTGCAGAGATGTTGCTCTGTGTTTTTTCTTGTTGCTTCTAAGTTGGGACAGCAGGCTCGACCTGCGTGGTTTGCAATATATGTTGTTGCTGGGCCTGTGGTATTTCCGTTCTTAATTTTCTTAGTTCTTTGTGACATGGAAAAGGAGAGGACCCTTTCCTCAAAGAAGAAAAGGTCACTTGCTGCAGGTGTTGGATAGATGTTGGACAGAAGGCAAGGGAGATATGCACCTTTAATAGACTAACTCACGGCTGCTCAACCTCTGTGGCTGATGGGCCGGATGGGCAGTGGCTGGTTCATGGTCCTTATCTGGCACCTGGGGCAGTTGCAATGGGAACCCATCTGGCTTTGCGGAGTGGGGGAAGGGTGCTTGGCACCTGATGTTGCTGCAGGGAGGAGGGGACATGGCCCATGTGGCCTGGCCCCGACCTGCTGCATGGTGGTTGGGGTTTAGGAATTTGGCAGTGAGGGAGAGTGGCCATATTAACTGCCACTGTTCCCCCACTGCCAAATTTCCCACTGCCTGGCAAGCCTCACAGGCCACATTTGGCTTGTGGGCTGCAGGTTGAGCACCCCAGACTAATTAAACAAGATCTATATAGAGAGAGAGCAAAGCTTTTGTGAACTAAAGTTCACCTCCTCAAATGACAGCATCTGATGAAGTAAACTTTGGTCCACGAAAGCTTGTGCTGCATGTGCATCTATCTTGTTGCGTTAGTCTATAAAGGTGCATTTCTACCCTGTGTTCTGAATGACTGCAGACTAACTGCGAGCTACCTCTCTGCTTATATATGGTGGAGTCACAGGTCTTCTGCTTGTCAAGTACATGCTCATTTTCCTAAACCTGTGGTTCTCAACAGTTTTGGACTCAAGGGACTCTTTGTTAGACTTGAGGCATAGCTTTTGTGACTTAAGCAGCACCCCATTTAAAAAACTAATGTATTACACTGTTTACCTCTTGGCAGTGATGAGCAAGGGCAGCAGTGAGGCAGAGGGGAGCACTGAGAGTGTCCTGGCACTCTGGTTGAGAATTGCTGTAACATGACAAAATTAGTATGATAAATAGAAGTATCACTGCTTCCAGAATGGCCGGTAAGCAGCTTCAGGACCTGTTCTTCATTAAAACAAAGAAACCTTGGCAGTGTCTTGCTTGGTGGTCCAGATAGGAAATGCTTAGATAATTGTTTTTCTCCAGTAGGAGGTTGATGCCAGTGAAATCATCTGGTCGCATCAATCCATTTTATTTCTTGTGAGTAACTATACTCCAGATGGGATGCAGGAACTTATATAGGCCCTTGTGTGTTTTCACAGTGAGAGTGAAGATTGACTGGGCATGAAGAGTAAACTATTTGTGCAACTGCACATTAGCAACAGGTTAGTAGCAAGGTATGGTGCAGCTTCTTCTGATGCTCTTGACAGTCCTACAAATGAAAGTTCTCTTATCACCTTTCAGAAGTGCAGATTAAAAAAAAAATATCATCCACTTGCAATTGGAAGTCTCAACAGTTTTTTGTTTTGTTTTTTTTAAGGAAACATTCCCAGTTGGAAGGACTTAGCAAATTTCTGTTGGACAAAGCTGCTTATCCTGGTTTCAGTTGTTTGCCTAAATGCTCTGTCCTTGAAACAGTGGTCTTAGTAGTCTTAAAAATTGAGCAGAACAATAATAATGTTGAGCAGAACAACAATACTGCCAGGCATTGTATGAATTCCACAGCTCTGCAGCAGGTCCTGATTGGATTGTACTAGCATCATCTCCTATTCTAGTTCTGGGTCTCCCTTGAGATGAAACTGGCAAACTATAATAGAATGTAGTCTTACGAACAACTAACATCATTGGCAATATTAATATACCATGGAGTAATGTTGCCTCTGGAGGCTCAAGCTGGAAAGTTTGGTATGCTGAATCTCAGCTTTCATGTCTCTCTGGAGCATCCTCCATTTTAAAAGATGTGGAGTTCTTTGCTTACTGTAGTCAAAACCATACGTCTGTGCAGATAAGTATTTATAGGTAAACTGTAAACTGTCTGATGCATTTTTTCCATCAGGGAGACATAATTGTACTAATAGGCTGTCTCTGTACATGTTTCTTACCAAAAGAAGAAGCAAATCTGAATACTAATTTCTCTTTCTTTCTTTTTTGCTGTATGATGAAGTATTAGAAGCAAATGAACAGTCATAGTACTCTATAGAAGTCACATTTCTATCTTACCCCTAGAATTTTTAGTTTAACACAGCTTTTGGAAGTGAAACATAATTTAAAATTTTACTCATAATCCTAGTCAAGTCCCTTGAGATGTTCTGTTTTCATTGTAAACTTGTATGCTTATATTTTTTATTTGAGTTCCTTATCATTTTTGCTTTTGTTTTTGGGCCTACACTTTATATAAAGTAAGCTACTTTACTTATTATGTTAGTTATCTTCTGTAGTAGTGATGTAGTTGTGTTGTAGCTGTGATGGTCCAGAGATGAGAATATGCAACTAGCAGGATTTGTTTGGCAGTATCTTTTTAGTTCACCAGCAGTATAGTTGGGAGAGATGTTAGACAAGCTAAGCTTTTTGGCAGAATGCATACACAGTAGTTGGCATCTCTGCCAAATGCATAGTTCAGCCAATAAAAGATAGGGCTGAACACATCCAGTTTCTTGGTTATCTTCCATGGAAAGAGCTAACTCTGAACTGTGCCAGAGCCCAGATGCATTGCTTTTCAGGCCATGTCACAAAGCTCATTTGTTTTCTCTGACTCATGGATATTGCAGGGAGGTGAGTAGATAGGTGAGGGTGACTGAAGGCAGATTTAGTTTTTCTTATTTTGGTGGTGACTTGCATGTTGATTGATTTATATGGCAGATTCTTGTGTGAATCCCTCCCCCCCAAGCACCCCCTCCATATACCGTGTATTTAATAACAGAACAGTTAAGCTTGTGATCTTTAATTCTAGTGTTCTGAAGTTTTTACTGTGTAAAATGTGAACTTGATTTAACATTATTCTTGAGAGAGAAGCTTTCTTTTGTTTGAAACTTGTGTTTGAAGATTAGAGTCCTCTTCCCAGCTCTGCTTCGGGTTGGCTGTGTGATCCTTGATGCATCTTGCTTCCCGTGTCTGAATCTCCCTGTTTGAAATGGTGATCCTTTTGAGATTGCATTTCTACAGTCTGCATCTAATAAAGCAGTAGTGTTTGATTATGCATGATATAAGAAAAATATTTCCTTTCTATTCATTGAGAGATTCATTGCTACTAGTTATTGCAGCCATTAGACATACACATACAGTGTAGATATGTAAATAACATGTGGCAAAGACTATCCATAGTTAGATCAGACAGTATTAAAAAGTACTTAGAGGGGATATGATCCTTCCTATTTCAGGACAGAAGCCAACATTGTTTCAGCCTGATAGCTCTTAAAATTGGAGAAAGCCCATCTGGAGCTGAAAGAGAAAAATCTTGCACTGCAGCTGGACAGGATATAATCGGATGCTCTGATGAAATAGCAAGTGATGAATGTTTAGGCAAGGTCCCTGCAGCTGGTAAATGTTATTTTGAAACCTGCCACTGAAAATGCCCTTCCATTTCTTGAATAGTATACTTAGAGCTTATCCCTAATTGGTTACTGAAACTCAGCCCCTAAAGAAATACTGTAACATGATCATAGTGTCATAAAAATGCTTCAGCTTCTGACAGTAGTGACAAGGGGGATTCACTTGCCATGACAAGGAATTGTAATAATAAGTGAGGTGGATGGGCTCAGTGGAGGGAATGTTTCTACTGTGGATAAGCTGGCAGGGCAGGATGGTACCTTAGGCTAAAAACAGACGACCAGCTTGAGGGAGATATTGGCTTAGTCTCTGACTGCCTGGCACCAAAACAGGCAGGATCTAGCTGCTTACACCAAGGCTTAAATGGTAATTAAGTGGAATTAGCTGAGGCAGAGTGTTAATTTGAGTAATTCACAGGTATTTAAAGCAGGCATTGAGTTTCATTGTCTGTATAGTCTGGATTTGGTGCACCCAAAGGTGTTTATACCCATGCTCTGGGCTGGGTGGGGGGAGCCTTTAATTAGCTCAGCTCTGAGATTCATGCTGATTAAAAGTACCTGGCGTGTCACATGTATTGGCATCCCTGCACTGAAAAATGGTGGTGGGGGGTTTTGAACTAAAGCTTGTTGAATGAGCTTTAATTTAAAGCTCCCTGCTGCCATTTTCAGTGTGGGGATGCTGATATGTGCGACTCCAGAGGCTGCTGGAGCATGGGAATTTCTGTGCTCCAGCAGCTTAATTGAGGCTGCCCTGATGTGCTGCCATTACAGTGCATTGGAGCAGGCTCCCTGCACATGTATAGGAACCCCAAAACACTCTGTTTTGAATCAGTGGTTGTCTGTTTTCAGCCGAGAGATTGACTACCGTTGTTAACCTACTTAACTAGATGCTATAAATGGACTTGCAGAAAGTAGGAGAATTTAAATGTAAAAGATAAAGGAAGGGGCACTGCTGAGAGGGAGGGAAGAAGGTGAGGGTTGAATAGGCCAGTAGGGATAAACAAGGCAGTTAACCCATTAAGGGATATAGAGTTTAAAAAAGGTAGGTAATGGGATAATAATCTGTAGTCTCACTGTGCTTAACACAATCCAGTCTGTGGATGATTTGTTCCACAACTTTGCCTTCAAATTGCCTTTTGCCTGTCTTCAGACTAACATGACTAACTCTTCTTGTCTTTGATAAGAGTGAGGAAAATATTGACTAATAAATGCTAGATAAAATACCTTCATCTTCAGATCATCCCCATTTCTTCCGCAGCACTGGGAAGTATCAGGTTCTGGTTTTCCAGTGGGGATGTTGAGGCAGAAGTGGGGAGTGACTTGTCCACAGTAGGTTAGTATTGGAGAGGAAGGACAGACCCTTGGTTTCCTGAAGCCCAGTTTGGAGTCTTGTCAGGCACCAGCACTTGAGCAAATCTGTGCTCTTCATGCTTTCCAAGCAATGCATTTAATAACTAATTGGAAGCCATGCCAAACTGATGAGTGCATAATGAAGTTCTCAAAAGGCTTCTGAAAAGGCAGACTGTTTACACACCTAATTGGTCTTCAGTAAAATACATATTCTTGGTAACATTGTTTCATCTTGGGCTTTTTACAAACCACTGTGCTTTAAACTCCCTGCATCTTGCTTTTTTTTCCCTCATGAATTTCTTTTCTGATGTGATTTTTAACAGCTGCTGCCTAACTTAGTGTTAGGGATTAATACTATGTGCCACTTGGGAACTGGAATCCTTGGGCTTCACTTAAATCAGTAGGAGCCAATCTTTCTGGCAGGCATGCCATAAATTAAGGCCTGCACCACCCAAGTGCAGTTCTTACCTTCCTGTGCACAGTCTGCTTTTCCCTACCCTGTGGTCCCTGCTTGATCTGCGGTTCTTCCATCTGCTCCCTGGTGTATCTGTCATTCCTGGGTCCGCCATGCACACAGAGGCTTCCTATACTGCTTGCAGCACACATAGGTTGGCCACCTCTGAAACTACTAGAGCTGGAGATAAATTGTGGAAATGTGAAAGGAGGGTTGACCCTTCTCTAATAGCAAAGCAAAAACATGGTTTCTTAGTTTCATAGTTGGTAGAGTCGGAAGGGACCTAAGCAGATCATCAAGTCTGACCCCCTGTCATGGACAGGAAAGGATGCTGGGGTCAAATGGCCCCAGCTAGGTGGTTGTCTAGCCTCCTTTCGAAGACCCCCCAGGGTAGGGGTGAGCACCACTTCCCTTGGAAGTTGGTTCCAGCTCCTAGCCACCCTGACAGTGAAGTAGTGCCTTCTGTTATCTAGCCTGCATCTACTGTCAGTCAACTTATGGCCGTTGTTCCTTGTTATTCCTGGTACTGCTCGGGGGAACAGGGACTCTTCCATTGCCTGCTGGTTCCCTTGGCCAGTTTATAGATGGCCACCAGATCCTCTCTCTGCCTTCTCTTGTGGAGGCTGAACAGGTTCAGGTCCTGTAGCCTGTCCTCGTAGGGCCTGCCCTGCTGCCTCCGATCATGCGAGTGGCTCTCCTCTGGACCCACTCCATGTTGTCCATATCCCTCTTGAAGTGCGACACCCAGAACTGGACGCAGTACTCCAGCTGCAGCCTGACCAATGTTGCATAGAGGGGGAGGATCACCTCCTTGCATCCATAAATACATCATGAGTAGGTCCATGACAAGGTGCAGTTAGCCTTGCTGACCGCGTCTCCGCATTGGCAGCCCATGTTCATCTTGGAATCAGTAGTGACTCCAAGATCCTTTTCTGCCTCTGTGCTGATGAGAAAAGGGAGTTCCCCAGCCTGTAGGTATGGTGCGGGTTCTTCCCTCCCAGGTACATCACCTTGCACTTGTCAGTGTTGAATCCCATCCTATTCTCGTCAGCCCACCCCTGTAACCTGTCTAGGTCTGATTGTAGCCTATTCCTTCCTTCTAACGTGCCCACATCCCCCCACATCTCAGTGTCATCAGCAAATTTGAACAGGGTGCTTTTTACCCACTCGTCCAAGTCACTGATGAAGATGTTGAGCAGTGCGGGCCCAAGGACCGAAACCTGGGGGACCCCACTGCCCACATCCCTCCAGGTTGAAAATGACCTGTCCACCACCACTCTCTGGGTACAGCCCTCTAATTTGCAATCTATCTGAATGTATAGATGTCGACACCACGGCCGCCTAATTATTTAATGAGGATGAGGTGAGAGACTAGTGTCGAAGGCCTATGTCCACTGCGACACCTGCATCCAAGGCTTTTGTGACCTGGTTGTAGAAGGCACGCAGGTTGGTGTGACAGGACCTGCTTCTAACGAACCCATGTTGATTGCCCCTAAGCATAGTCTCCTCTGCTGGTCACTTGCAGATGTGCTCCTGGATAATTTTCTCAAAGAGCTTCCCCAGGACCGAGGTAAGACTAACAGACCTATAGTTTTCTGGGTCCTCTTTCCTTCCTTTTTTGAAAATGGGGATCATGCTGGCCCTTTTCCAGTCCTCTGGCACCTTGCCAGAGCACCACAAGTGCTCGTGCCCGGTTATTGAGATTATGTCAATTCAAGGCCTGCATCTCTAGCTGTCAGAGTTGGATATTCCACCAGCTGAACAGCTGGTGCCTTGCATGAGCCTACATCAGGACTGTCAAACTTGTTTAGCCCCTGGGCTGAATCTGGATCCAGACCCAGGTCTGGCAGTGGAACAAGCAGCAGTGGCATAAATAACATCCGGGAGCTGCGGGGGTTAATGCAGTTGTCACTTGCTCTGCTGCTGAAATGTGCCCCAAACAGCTCTATACGGCAAATTTTGATAGCAAGCCCTGCCCCTGCTTATCCCTGTCAAACTCTTGGCCCCTCCAGGAGCCCTGCAGGATGTGACATGGCTCCAGTGTCTAGCTCTTTGATGCATCTGCCTTGCAGCGATACACATCCAAGGATTATTTACTGCTCTGTCAGCTCGGAGTCCAGCATCTGAGTGCTCCTTTACCATTTTGATAGCAAAAATGCTAGTTTAGAAGTGTGCTTACACTTAGGGGAAATAACACAAGTATTTCCTCTCTTGACTTAAAGGCACCATGTTTTCACAGCCCATACTACAGCCTCGATTACTGACATTATGCACTGTCTTGTCATCAAACACTCTTGGTGAGGCAGAGCGATAACTCCTTGAACTCCCTTGCTTGTCTTTTTTTCTTCTTTCATATCCCCCCTCCCCACCTAAATACTCCCCTTGTAAGGAAGTCTGTTATTAGGGATCTTTTCTACTCAGAGAGGTGGAAAACTAGAAATCCTGTCTGTAACTGCCTGTTCCTAGTTTTCCAGAGGGTTAAAATCATTCATAAGCCTAAGTTTAAATCTATTCCTAAAATTTTATCAGGAGACTTCTGTGACAGGCTTCTATTCTGATCTTCATTCAGCTAAAGAGCTAGCTCCTACTGAAGCCATTCTCGTTTTTACTCCAGCAGGGCATGAGAAGCCTGGGGCACAGAGCTCCATTTCATACCAGTGTCTGAAATGAGATGCTCAGGTATTTAAGTCTACTGTAACTTGGTGAACTGGGAACAACATGAAGCTACAAATGAAATACATATTGATGAAGTAAAGGTTTGTTTTAGCCAGGCTGTGGCTGTCCTTAGCCCACAAAGGTGCCTTAACTAGCAAGCTGCTTCAGCCTGTTCTGTGGTCATCTCCCTGCCTCCCCACCTTGTTTTCCAAGCCATAAACTAGGTTATTTGTGTTCAGCGAGGGGGTATAACAAGCCCTGAAGGCAGTTATTCCCATCAGATCTTCTTGCTTCTTTTCTTTCTACTTCTGGTTCATGTCAGCAATGTAGGTGCCATCCATTCTGAATGAGTCCAGTGACAACCTAGACCAGGGGTAGGCAATGTTTTTTTGGCCGGAGTGCCAAAAAACACCACAATGCCTACTCAGAAGGTGCCAGAGTGCCGGCATGGCAGAAAAACAAAATGAGGGCAAGGGGTACATGGCAGGATGCCCTACTTGTCCCCCACCCTGCCACCCCGTGCCCCCTGCCCTGCGCCTCCCAGCCCTGCTGCCCTTGCCCCCCAACCCGGGCTCTGGCTGTCAGCAGCTACCCCAGCTCTGGGTAGCTACTGGAGCCCAGGCTGCTCCCAGCAGGGCTTGCAGCATCCCGGCTCCCGGCTGGTAGCAGCCTGGGCTCCCGGCTGGTAGCAGCTCGGGCTCCTGGCTGGTAGCAGCTCCCCAGAGTCGGAGCCGGCTGCAGACAGGAGGCTCCAAACAGCTGTGCTGGGCTCCAGGCTCTGGTATCAGCTCCACACCGGCACTTACACCTGCGCATAGGAACAGGCGGTAAGGGAGGGGCCTGAGGCAGCGCAGCCCCGGTCTCTCCCCTGCTCCCAGCACAGAAGTGGTGGTAGGCTTTTGGAGCCTGGCGCAGCTGTTTGTAGCCAGCCTGGGCTCTGGGCAGCTGCAGCAGGCAGGCTGCAAATAGCTGCGCCAGGCTCCACAGCTCTAACATCAGCTCTGTGCTGGAGGTGACTACACGGACACCTCAGGGCAGGCTGTGCTGCCTCGCTGTCCGCCCCAAGGTGCCCTTGCAGTCGCTGCCAGCGTGGAGCTGATGCTGGAGCTGTGGAGCCCGGCGCAGCTGTTTGTGGCCTGCCTGCTGCTTGCTTGCTGCAGCTGCCCAGAGCCCGGGGCTGTGCTGGGAGCAGGGGAGAGACCGGGGCTGCGCTGCCTCAGGCCCCTCCCTCACCACCTGCTCTGATGTGTGGGTGCATGCACTGGTGTGGAGCTGATGCCGGAGCCCAGCACAGCTGTTTGGAGCCTCCTGGCTGCAGCCGGCCCTAGCTCTGGGGAGCTGCTGCCAGCCGGGAGCCTGGGATGCTCCCAGCAGGCAGCTGGGATGCTGCAAGCCCTGCTGGGAGCAGCCCAGGCTCTGTCACTAGTGACAGCTACCCAGACCTGGGGCTGGCTGTGGAGTGCCAAGCAAAATGGCCTCGTGTGCCGTGCTTGGCATGAGTGCCAGGTGTTGCCGACCCCTGCCCTAGATATGCATTGCTTTATGCTGTTTCATACAGGTGGACAGATAAAATATAGCCCTCTTTCAGTATAACTTGAATCTGGTGTAGAATTATCCCATAGAAAATTGGGGGTAAAACCGCACTGGTGTAAGTAATGCAGATATAGTGGTCATGTCTGCAGCTTATCCTGGAGTAGCTTTTTACTTGTTGCAAACACATGGGTACCTGCTCCCTCCCCTTAGTAGTATTATAACAGTGCCTGCTTTTGTGTACAGTTACCTCTGCATAGCAGCATGTTTGTCTACTCTGGATTCTGGTGGACACTTTGAGTGTACAACACTGATGTAACTTAAATTGGTGTAAATGCATCCTTTGCCTCGGTGGTGAGGCGATAGAAGTAGGATTCTCTTCTTGTTTGGATTTCATTCACTCTCCGTGAGAATTCAGGACATTCCACCTTTAGAAAGGAAAGCGCACATTTGTCCTGGGTTTGTGGAACAGGTGATTTTTTTCCTCCTAAAATTCAGATTGTTGTAATCTAGAAAAGTTGTCCTTGCTAGGCTTAAGATTTTAAGCTAGGTTGGCTAGCAATTCATTTCTTGTATTGTTTATGGAAAGCTGTAATATATTGGTCCTTCTGTTCGGGAAGTCTTGGTAGGGAGAGTAGAATATGATAGGAGGAACTAGACTGTTCCCAGGCTTTCCCTGATGTCTAGCTGTTCTTTATTGTCAAGAAATGGCATGCTAAGGATTAGTAACCCAGTTGAAAAGATAAACATCCTCCTCTTGGAATTTTCAGTAATATGAAGAGATTCGTATGGGTCCATAACAATCTTTTCTCATTTTGAATTTTACAGAGTTGACTCTGAATCCACCGGAAGGGATAGTAGCAGGTAAGAAGTTAAATAGATTTAATATATTATAGGTATGTGCCCTTTCCTGTTCCTAGTAAAGCAGTACTGTTCCTTTCTTTTAAAACAGGGCCTATGAATGAAGAGAATTTCTTTGAATGGGAAGCCTTAATCATGTGAGTCAATACTTTGAATCTACATTTTATCTGATTACCATACTCCATTATGACAAGCTAATGTAGACTATCATTTTTTGTGCAAGAAAACTTGGGTCATGTTCAGAGGGGATACCATCAGGCTGCGATCTCCTTTTGAATGTTTTCTGTGTTGGTGGATGTGTTACTGAAGTGACTGAAAAATATAGTGCTGGCTCAATATTAGCAGAGCCACAAGAAATAATATGCCAAGTATAACACATGAGGCTCCCTAGAGATCGCAGCTAGAATCATGACTTTTAACATATACATAAGTCACAGGATGAGTTGCCTGATTCACCAACTGTATAAACTGGTGGGGAAAGTTGCTGAATTTACAGCAAAGGGGCAATTCAGAAGTAGCAAGTAGAACAGAATGGACAGTGTAAATTAGGTTTATTTTGGCCTCCAGCATAAATTTTCTTTTTAAACTCTCTAGCTCTTAACCAAGATGCTAGTAAGATTTAGCAGGCTTAGGTCCAGATCCTATTCAACCTAGTAGATCCTACACTTGATCTGAGCCTTCAAGAGGCATTCCACCCAAGTAAAGTCCCTGAAGAAATGATAAT
Organism: Crocodylus porosus; assembly: GCF_001723895.1. NCBI lineage: Eukaryota > Metazoa > Chordata > Crocodylia > Crocodylidae > Crocodylus > Crocodylus porosus. The sequence continues at coordinate 44,984,858 of NW_017728910.1, read as the reverse complement.
GCAAAAGGTGAACGAGTTCTCCTCCATCTCAGGTTTTTGTGTGACTTAGTGTTAAGGCTGCAATGATGGCGTGTTACAGAAGTAGATGTAGTAATGGATTTTTCTGGGACTTGAACAGACTGGGATAGTACCTCAATAAAATACTTAGGTCCACTTAAGCACCTAATAGATGCAATAGGATCTAGTTTTCAGTGTTTATTGCTGGAGAGTTTACAGAATTCTTAGGCATTGTCTACCAAGATCACAGATGTCATCTTAGATTTCTGGAGGAAGCTCAGATAATATAGGGTTTGGTGTGATATAATTAACATCTTGCATTTCACCTAGAAATCAGCTGACAGTCGGCACAGATCAAGTGACACTGGTGTTCCTTATGGAAAGGTGCTGTATAAGCAGGCTGTCCCATTTGCAATAGCTTGCAGATGTACTTCTGTGCATAATGCCCTGCAATTATTCTAGTCTGGAGTGAACCGCTATAGCTTATTATAGCTGGCCTGAAAGGAAAGAGTGCAACCTTCTTGCTGTCAAACTGCTTGTCATGTAATCTCCACAGTGAGTGTTACATACCTGCAATAGCTTCTGACTTTTGCTGGAGAGCTTGCAGAAGTTATGGCCTTGACTCGGTGTTCAAAGGATTGCAGCAGGAAACAAACAAGTTACATCACATCAAAGGGAGTCCCTGTTTAAGAAACTTTTGTTGACAGCTCCCTCTAAATGGAGTCTAGTGACTTGGTAACCTTCTTTGGTGGTAGCTGGGTGACATTCTTTCTTGTACTTCAAGGGCTGGCCTTTAAGAAGTTGTGGGCTGGAACAGCTTGGCTCCAGTCTGACACAGGGCCAGGTGGCCTTAGTGGGATGTCAGCAGTGAAGGGTTTTTCCTGTGCCTGCACTGGGATGAGGCAACTAGGAGCTATTCCCTCTCTCAGCCCACTGCTTCCCATCCATGGCACATGTGCAGCTCCCAGCTGCTGGGGACTTGTGCTGGGGCTGGGCCATATGTTGTTGACCCCCCTAGTTGATGCTACTGAACTCTGACAGCTCTGGTAAGAGAGGATGGAGGGCAACAGATGACATTCCCCTACATGCATTCCCCCCCATTTAGCGGGTCATGGTCTTGTTCAGAGAACGTCATTTTGTGTTTGTTATGTGATCATGCAGACTCTCCCTTTCAAAAGTCTCCCATGCTTTGAAAGAGAAGTTATAACCTCTTCCAGGGTTGTTGGAGGCCATTTAGGAATGTATAACATCTGTTGTCACGGCTCCATTCTGCTACCTGTCCCAACCCTGGGGTCCCATTCACCACCCTGCCTGGGTAACACCCCCAGCTTCAGCCTCAGTGTAAAATTTTTCAATAGAAAATCTCTATTGTTGCACTCCTATTAGGTACCTAGATTGATATGCCAAATGATGGATATAAATATCTACCTTGTAGACATCTAAACCCCAAGATGCTGGGTGTGATGTCTTATACCTTGCCTTACATTAGGATGTGGTTTGTCAGTGTTATCAGAAGTAGTATCTCAGTAGTTGTAAGAATGGACCTCCCAGTCTGAAGTAATTTATAAATAGTGTCTTGATTTGATTGAGTATTGAAATCTCTTAGGGCTCAAAACATTCCTTGTAGTGGAGAAGTACTGATAGCTTGGAGTTTCTTTTTCTACACAGGAGTGCCTTGCTGTTGAATAGAACTTGCCCTGAGAACACATGCTGAAGACATTTGAATGTGTATGTTTAAATATAAAAGCATTTGTTTCCTTTGTTATCATAAAGCAGATGTAAATAACCAAAGGGATTCCTGCTGACATAGAAAATGAAATCCCCTTTAGCGTAGGCTTTCAGGTGTGTTTATTGTGGTTTTTGCCAGTGCAAATTAAATATTATTACGGTCTTATTTGTTTTATTTGGTGTGCCCCGATAAAATTGCAGTTTAACACCTGCTAGATCTGGAAGGTAGAATATAATAATCAGAGAGGTTCCTTTAGCTTAGTCCTCATCTTGGTTGATTTTTCTTTTTTACAAAAAAACCCTTTTATTAATAGAAAATTTTAATGGCTAGAGAGAGCAAATATATTTACATGTAAACCTCTTCATTATGTGCAACCCAAGATTGTGGTACTGTTTTAACACTGCATGAGATTCAAGCACCTAAAGAAATTATACATACAATGAAATAACAAGTATGGTCTCACATCCAAGCAGATGAAGTACCAAAGGTATATATGCAGTTTAATGGGAAAATAGTGAAGATAAAAGGTATTTGAGATTAGTCTAAATAAAAAAAAAAAAAAAAAAATACTCTTAATTGTAGAGATGTGTGTGTGACTGTGTCTGTGTGTACATATATTAAAAAAATAGAGTGGGTAAAAAGCTTAAACTCAAATGTGGCCCCTATATAAATATAAAAGCTCCAGTAGGTCAAAATAACCTTGAGAAGGGGGAGGTGGGTGTGGAAATTGTTCATTGAAACTGAAGGGCAGGGTGGATTTGATTTAAATCATCCGGTTAAATCATAATTTAAATGGCTGGGCAGGAGGCCTCAGTTTAATCATTGTTTTCTACAGAAAGTGCATTCTTGTTGGTTGATATCCTCTATTAATTTAACTTCTTGAAACCTTGCACTTTTACAGAGAGGTAAGGGCCTGACTGTGTGTATACAGACTTGCAGAGAAGAGGGCTGATGGGTAGGCAATTAGGTCTGTTATCCCTCATCTCCATATACTGCTGTTAACAAGGCTGTTATCTCTGGAGACACACATCCACAGTTTGAGATCTGAAACTTCTTTAATTTTTACTAATCTATAGAGGAATCTCTGGGAACCCGATAAGATTGGGTCCCTAATATAGTCCATGGCCAGTTGTGACATTTATAAAACTTTTCTAATAAAGTTACATGAATATATTATCTCAAATGCTATATAATTAGAAGTTATCATTCCTATTCCATGATGATATTTTTGAGCTTTTAACCTATCTTAAATTAAAACAATCTCTATATAGGTTTATTTTTTTAAAAGCATCTTAACAAAAAATTAAGAATACAAGTAAATAAAAAATCTGATTAACTTTTTTTTAAAGAAACAACTCTCATTTAAAAAAAACAACAAATCATTGATTTTTTTTTTTTTAATCCACCCTGCTGAAGGCATTTCTTTGCTACCTGAAAGCAGTTGAATAAACAGATTTCTGCAACTTAGATGTTGCAGCAAAGGCCCCAGTTGTCCATGTTGTATGTCAATAAGTCTCCAAATGTCAAAAAATGTCATCAAAATACTGGATCATACTTTGACACCATGTGGGGTCCAAGCTGCTTTAGCATGTTGTACAGGATCATAAGTTTAAAGTTTCAGGGGCAAGTACATTTGCCCCATTTAGTTATAGGATTCGGGCTTGTGAACTTCAAAAGCAGAATGCTCTGAAAGCATCTGTTGTTACAGGAACAGTTTAACTCAAAATGATACAAAAACACTCCGTGTTTACACTTCATTAGCCTAAAGGTTGTTTTGTTTTAAAACTGTAAACAGTACAAATTGAAGCCAATTTTTCCAAAATCTGTCTAGAAATGTAATTAGATCTCTGTTTAGACCTAGGCCTGTTGTTGAGAGCAAGTCTTCTTTGAGTGTGGAATTCCCCTTCCCAGGATGAGATTGTAGCTTTTGGTCTCTTTCCAGCTTCTTTCACAAATGAAAAAACAACCATTTACAAATGGACATAAAACAATTATTATAGAATTAACTGTCCTCTCATCAATATGCTTCCCCTGTTATTTTACCAGACACCTGCATGGTGGATTTCATTCCCTTGTCTTTTCCACCTCCCCTCCCTTTTAGAGTCATGGAAAATGAGGGTTGGAAGGGGCCTCAGGAGGCCACATCTAGTCCAACCCCTGCTCAGAGCAGGGTCAGCCCAAACTAGTTCATCCCAGCCAGGTTTTTGTCTAGTCGGGTCTAAAAACCTCCAAGGATGGAGCTTCCCCAACCTCCTCTGGGTAACCTGTTCCAGTGCTTTACTACCCTCCCAATAAGAGTTTTTCCTGTTATCCAACTTCCCTTCAACCCATTGGTCCTTGTTCAGTCATCTGCCACCTCTGAGAATAGTGCAGCTCCATGCTTTTATTGAACCACCCTTCAGGTAGTTGAAGGCTGTTATTAAATCTTCCTCAGTCTTCTTTTCTCTAGACTAAATAAGCCCAGTTTCCTCAGCCTCTCCTCACAAGTCACATGCCCCAGCCCCTGCACCATTTTTGTTGCCCTCCATTGGACTCTCCAATTTGTTCACATCCTTTCTGTAGTGAAGGGCCCAAAACTGGACACAGGACTCCAGATGTAGCATCACCAATGCCAAATAGAGGGGCACCTTCCCTGAGGTGTGAGTTTTTTTTTTTAAAATCCTCCTTTTCCAGCATTCTGCCTAGGTTTCTTGGATTGGTGCTGTGCGTGTGCAAGTCTGTGATGGGGATCTGGCTGTAGCAAATACAGGTGATCCAAACTCCAGCTTTCTTTAGGAAACTGCAAAAGCATCTTCTTTTGGAAGGGACCTCATGAGATCATCAGGTTCAGCCCCCCTTGCTCTGCGCAGGAAAGACTGCTGGGGTCAAATAACCCCAGCAAGGTGTGTATCCAGTCTCCCTTTGAAGATCTTCAGGGTAGGTGCCTGCACCATGCCTCCTAGGAGTGTATTCAAGAGTCTGGTCACATGAGCCGTGAAAGTTTTTCCTTGTATCCAGACTGAAACCTTCTAGGACTTTATGACCATTGCTCCTGGTTTTCCCCTGGGGCGCTTTGGTGAATAGTTGTTTCCCTAGCCTTTCATGCTCATCCCTGATATATTTGTAAGCTGTCACCAAATCCCCCCAAAGTCTTCTCTTTTCTAGGCTGAACAGTCCCATATCTGTCAGCCTTTCCTCGTATGGCTTGCTCTTTAGGCCTCTGATCATATGAGTGGCTCTTTGGACTCTCAAGTTTTTCCACATCCTTCTTGAAGTGCAGTGCCCAGAACTAGATGCTGTACTCCAGCTGCAGCCTCACCAATGCCAAGTAGAGTGGGAGAATGACTTCCTTAGTTTTGCTTGAGATGCATTGGTTGATTCATGCCAGCGTATTGTTAACTAGCATCGCACTGGTAGCTCGTATTCATTTTATGGTCACTAATGACGACCAGGTCCCTTTTGGATGTGGTGCTAGCTAGCATAGCACCACTAAGCCTGTAAGTTTGTTCCGGACTTTTCCTCCCGAGGTGAAGCACGTTGCACTTTTCAGTGTTGAACAGTGTCTGGTTCTGGTCCACCCATCTAACTAATGATGATCTTGGCTCTAGGACCGCAGCAGAACATGCTTGACACTGATGTGGTCCTGGAGCTGGGGCCGCCCGTCAGTTGACTCTGGATCCCAGCATCAGGGCTGCACTGAGGCTGGTCCCAGAGCCCCACCATGCCATCAGCATCAGACTGTATGGCAGGGACTCTGCTATACCTTCAATTTAAGGTGCAGTGGAAACCTGTCACAAAATTACGTGCGACTTGTGGAATCATTTTGTGGCTTATTTCTTGTTTTATTGTGCCATTAGTAGTGTGAGCATGTGGATGTGTTACTACTGAAGTTCTGATTCATTGGTTAATTGAGTCTTAAGTGTAACTTCTGCTATGGGCCTGACTGACTGCAATAGGATAACATTTTTATAAGGTTTATCTTGCCAGCCCTTGCTGGAGTATACATACACCTGCCATGTAAAACTGGCTGGTAAGAGCGAAGTCCCTAGTGGGCTGCATGAAGTTGTTTCATGCTTGTACTGCTTAAGATAGGATTATGCTTATTTGATTTGCTGGACCCTGGGGTTGGCAGTGACTATGTGGGAAGAGCTTGCATCATCCTCTGCCTTGCCATGAGCTTCTGTATCATCCTTCCCAGCCAAATAACGCAAGTATTTGACTCTGGCTGGCACAGTGCTTTATTGCTAGTGTAAGGGGAGCCCAGTCCTTGCATCAGCAAGAAGCATGCTCCCATGGGCTAGGAGCTGTCTTTCCTGAGGGGGCTCCCAGCCATGAGGACCACATGCAGGTGGGACTGAATATCCACACCTGATGGGAATTCCTGGTCTTGATGTGTTCATGGCAAGCCGTGGGGCACTGCTGCAATCTCCCAGCCGTGGAGGTGCCTGGAGCACCCTATGGCTGGCAAACTGCAACAGCTGTGATCTCCCAGCCACTGCCTGGAGTGCCCTCTGCACTCCTGCAACCAGGAGACTGCATTGGCTGCAATCTCCCAGCCCTGTAGTGCATTGTCCTTCTCAGTGCCTGAGAGATCACCTGCATGTGCAAATTTAAAGATGAATAGAACCCTGTTATAAAGTTCTAACACATTTTCGAGCAATAATGTGGCTGGTTGGCCCTTTGTAAAGTGCAGTAGTTAATTTGCACATGTAGCCAATCTAAATTACTGCACAATTAAGATAATTGTGCAATAGATGTAACATGTAGAGGAGGCCACAAGGTCAGATGAGATCAAAGCATGAGGCACTGAGCCTTTGAGTTGTGTAAAGTTATTGAGACCTTTACACAACAGATGATGTGATTGCAAAATGATACCGTGTTGTTGAACATCAGTGCTTTTGGCAGACTGCTTGAACTTAAATGTAGTGGGCCTGAGTAGTTTCAGCCTGAATGCACCTTTCTTTCTTGTGTGCCATATAGTAGTAAATGCCATTTTTGTTTCACTTAGTTTCTCTTTGAACTTGATCCCTGCACCAGTGATTGCCTAAAAACAAAGCCATCAGGACATTTAATACAGGTTGCTGCAACCCAGTGTGCTCCTTTTTAGTGCATCTTAGCAGAAAGGCCCTCAAGGCTTGTTAAAGTAGCATCTATCAGGGGAATAAGAGGCACAAGAAACCAGACACAGTTGCAGAATTTCAGTATGCACATCTTTAAACTGCGGCTCAAATGGGTGCGAGCTCTTGGAATTAACTGCTGAAACACAGGACCGAATTATCTTGACTAAATGTGGAAAGACAAAGAAAGGGAAGAATGACAGGGATAGGTGTAAATGATTCTTGCTGTGTCATGGCTAATGTCTTTCTCTGACTTTAAACATGCTGCTTGTTTTCAGCCCTTTCAGTTTCTCTCCCTCTCATACCTGCCAGTACAGCCAGCCTTGCTGTATTTCCACACTTCTGCAGAATTGGAACATTTGGTCCTTAGGCTTGGTAGATCTCATGTGGCTTCCTGCGGGTTGCACTGCAAACTTTGTTCTGGGATTTGCGTCACTTAGCAGCTATAATGTTCCTTTGGTGTAAGTCCTGTTGTGTTCTGTGCTAAACTTTCCTCCCAATACCATCAAATTCCTGCTTCATGATCTTTCTGCTGGTCAAATCAGGTCTTGCAATTAAGACTCCCATGAGAAAACACATCCAGATCCTTCTGCTGAGGAGAATAATCTAAGGAACTTTTCCTAAACAATTTCCTCTTCTTCTGCTTTGTAGAAGCCAGAGCTATCCAACTGATGGCGCCTGAAACCTTAGCATGTGGCCCATGGGTTTCCTCCCAGTCACTACTCCCAGCTCCTAGTTGCAGCTTCTGCACAGCTGGGAGGGGGCTGAGTGTCCAAGCTGCACACAGCAAAGGTGACAGGTGATGCGCAGAGCCCAGGGAGAGGGGCGATGGGAGTTGAGCTCTCTGTGGTGTGGGCCCCCACCCCAGCTGTGTACACAGCACCCCCTCACCCCCCACCAGCCAGCTGTATGCACCATGTGGTGGGAACCAGGCTGCCTGGAGGGGGAGCTGCCTCCAGGCTATGTATATGGTTGGGGAGAGCTGGGATACCTGTGCAATACCTGGATCCTAAGCCTCTTCTTTGGTGGTGGGGGGAGGTAAAGAGAGGGGTGGCAAGTATACCAGTGGGCAGCCAACATAGGGGGACTTGGAAGAGACCCATCTGTATGGCATGCAGCCTCCAGCTGCTTGGAAGCTGGATATCCCTGGTATAAGCCATGACTAATACAGACTTAGCTGTTTCTTCTCTGGTCTTCCAAGAAGGGTGGGTGGTGTGGTGGAAGTGTGGGAAGTGGGGAATGGGACAATAATTGTTTCTGTAAATTAACTTGGCTATTTTATGAACTAGATGCATGTTACAGTACTTTCACTAGAGGTCTGGGGTGTGTGTGTGTGTGTGTGTGTGTGTGTGTGTGTGTGTGTGTGTGTGTGTGTGTGTGTGTGTGTGTGTGTGTGTGTGTGTGTAAGAGAAAGCAAGCTAAACACCTTAAGCTTGTCAGTACTATATATGGGACTCCAAAACCATTACATTTCCTGAAGCATGGGTTTTGGGTTTTTGTTTTTTCTTTTTATAAAATATGGCTGTAGGTTTTGTATTAAATGGGACAAGTCCTGACATGCAGTTATATTCAATACTGGCAGTTCAGATCTTTTTGGGTCGATTAGAGGAGGCCTTGCCTACTAATCCTTGTTTTATAAGTTGGTTTCTGAGCTGCAGGATTTGACATTTCTGTCCATGCAGCACAACAGCACCTTCAAAGACACAGAAGCTCAACACCTGCCAGCTCTTCCCCTTGGCGTGCAGACTCTGCAGTCCTGGAACATGCCTCTGGGGCAGATTGTTCAGTTATACTCAAACACACCCTGCTAATTAAGCAGAGTGTTGTGACCTTCCCAGTAATTAAATGTACAAACTTTGATTTCTCCCTCCTTCTCCTGCCCCATATTTGGGTTCAGGTTGATGGGGAGTGGGTAAGAGGGAGTTAACCCTTTGTGTGCTTGTGAAAAGGACCCTTTTAAGCAGATGATCAAAATGCAAAGTTTCCTACTGGACTGATTAGTAGCAACTGTAACAAGACAGAAATCCCAGTGGCTAAATGCAGGATTATTGCCAGGTGTTGTTTTGGGCAGCTTGTTTTATAACAGCTGTGGTATTTGGATCCTGTTCTCCTAGCTTCAGGTGTGGGGAGAAGGAGGAAGGAGCTGATATCCAGAGATTGGAGCTGCTAGACACCAGCCCTAGAAAAAATGCGGGACCCCAAGAAAGATGCTAGATGCAAGATTGGAACTCTAGGAAGAGGGTTCATGGAAGAAGGAAACTAAGCTACCCCCCACTACAGAAAGGGGAGAAGGCATCCAAACAGTGAAGGAGCACTAGAGGAGGCAGGAGGAGGGTAAAACCTTGTATGTAGCTAAGACAACACCTGCTTTGTTGCTGGGTTTTTGAAACAAACGTGCCACAGGCACATTGTTACAGGGGTACAGGTTGTAGCTGTGTTGGTCTAAGGACATAGGTAGACAAGGTTCTTAGGATAAATCGCAGGCATATTGTGTAATAGTGAATGAGAGGGAAAGGCATGGGCTGTGGGACATGCTCTCTTTAGTGCAAGGCCATACAGATAAGCTTCTGAATGCCGCAATGATCTCAAAGTCTGTTCTCCCTCTGCAGAGCATGAAGACATAGTTCCTAGCTAGGAAAGAAGTACACATGAACCAGAAGAGTTGGGTTCGACCCTTTTAATGAAGGAGATGGCAGCAGCAGAGTTGAGACTTTAGTGCATTGCCTTGTGCTGCACACATGCTGTGGAGCAGGTTGTACAGCTCTTCATTCTTCTGTAGGCTAAAGGCAAAATATTAATAGCCTCCTGGATCCTAAGTCTCTTGTTCCATGCTGTGCCAGGTGGGAGCCTGTTAGGGCTGAGCGAGGCTTTGGGTGCTGATCCGATTTGGAGGAGATTAGGCCTGATTTGGTGGCTGAATCTCAAAATCTGGACTGAATTGGGGGAACCAATTAAAAAGTCTGAATTGATTCAGAGAGCTTTGGCGATTTTGGGCAGTCCTTGCTTGCTGCAGCAGGGAGCTGGACCCAGACTTGTGCTGTTAAGTAGGGGCAGAGGAGGGGAGAGGGGTTCATGGGGGGACCCCAGCTCCCAGCCCTTTTAAAAAAAAAACCAACCAAACAAAAATCCTGACTCACTGGCTGCTGCAGCAGCCTTGGAGCTTCTGGGGGCTCATGACAGAGCCCCCCCATGCAGCGTGGAGCAGTGGCAGGCAGCGGGGACTGCCGCCCCCTGCTGGGCAGGAGCTGGTGAGTGGGGGCTTTTTTTCCCCAAAATGCTGGGAGCTGGGGCGAGCGGAGGATGAGGCCTGTGTAATTCGGCAGCAGCCGAATCGATTCGGGACAGCGATTCGAATCACTGACTCAAATCACTGTCCCCCAAATCAGCCGAATCCGAAGTGAATACTAGCCACTTTGTATATGCCTAGGGCCTGTGTCTCTGGTAGATACAGCTTGTTTGCTGTACTCTGCTCGTTCACCTCTGGTAACTAGGCCTGTACGACAAACTACTCAGTCAGCAGTAATAATTGCACTGCAGATTGTGGTTTAGTATCTCGGGCTCTGGGAGGGGAATGTGATGCTTATAGCAGGTATTCAAATCCTTCTTTCTGCCTGGCAGTCTTTTGGGGGTGTTGCAGTTTAGCTGTATATGTGGTGCAAAGGGCCCTTTTGGTGGCTGGACAGTGATATGAAGGTGTACTGCACAGCCTTGTCTGCCATATTCAGGTTGCATTCGGTCACACACTTTGTGCTGCATAACCAAGGGCATAGATCTTACTGCAACTTGGCCCTTTCTTTTCTCCACTGTTTGCTGTGTGCCCCTAAAAGAAACTGAGATCTAAAGTAATTGAATGTCTGCAGTCCTCTATAAGTAATTCTTCAGTAGCAAGCCAAGGTGTGTGTACAGTAGAGGAAGACTTGGGGAGACACTTCAGCTCCCAGATCCAACAGGCTCTTAGAACTTATGTGGTGGAGACTTTATACCTTAAAACAGGGGTTCCCAAACTGTGATTACATGTACCCCTGGGATATGCAAGACATCTCACGGGGGTTTGTGAGAGAAATTGTATAATGGCAGATTTCATTTTAATTATATTAATAATTGACCTTTTAAGGGTTTAAAATATAAAATGTATGCTGGTAGGGGTACACAGGCAGCTGGTAAGTCTGGAAGGGGGTACACAATAAGAAAAAGTTTGGGAATCTCTGCCTCTAAAAGAAATAACTTAGCAAAGCCTTTGACCTCATTCTTCTGATGCTTTTAATGGCATAGCATTCACCATGGGGAAAACAGTTTGCTTAGTACCTCTCAAAGGTGACCGAGTCACCTCTGTCCCGAGTTCAGCTCTCATGTTCCCAAGAAGGCATGTTGTGAGTGTGTGCATTACAGCTTACCTACTCAAGCCCCGGAAAGCGGTGACTGAAAGAAGCATAATTTTCCTTCCAAAATATAAACTTGAAAACGAGTAACCTACTTCCATAGGATGTGCATACACACAATCTTGGCCATTAGCCAGCTTTAAATAAGGGAGATTGATGACAACACTACATGTCCTGGGAGAGGTGAAATTTCTTTTTAAATGCCTGTTAGCTTGGTTTTACATGTCTGGTTTAATTTCTTGTAAGGATTCTAGGGAACAACAGGGAATGTTGGTCCGATTCCTTTTTGACTGTTCATGCCATACAGGTTAAATAGTCTTTCTCGGATAAATGTGACTAATCAATGGTTACTATAGATGTGGGCATGTAACCTGCAGCAGGTATTTAATTATCTTCTTTGTCCCTAGGGGCCCTGAAGACACCTGTTTTGAATATGGCGTTTTCCCTGCTATTCTAAGCTTCCCTCTTGACTATCCTTTAAGTCCCCCAAAGATGAGGTTCACGTGCGAGATGTTTCATCCAAACAGTAAGTTTAAATCATTGGGGGGTGTTTTTGGTGGTTTAAAAGCTTTCTTTTTAACAGGCAACTGTCATAATAGGACAGCAGGCATTTCTACCAATGGACTCTTCTACACATTTAACCTTAGAACAGCAGTACATGGTGGGAGGTCTCTCATCCAGTGTCCAGTTTTGTTTCATCATGAGACTTGTCTCTTCTCCTTAAACACACTTTCATGCTTTCCTGGTGCAGTAAAGGTGGGCTTGGCTGTGGTACGCAGGAGTATGTGCAAGTGTACCAGAACTGAATTCTCTGAGCCTGCCCCACACTGAGTGTCACTGGTGCTATGAGGCTTAAAAAAAGTAAAGATGGGGGAGCCCCTTCTGTGCTGTTCTGTAACTTAAAAAAAAAAAAGTCAGTAATGACTGTTGTTAATAGAAGTTGCCTCCACTGGAGCAGATAATGTTTGTGTCCAGACTTATGCAGAAAAGGCTCAATTGTCAGTTATATCCAAGCCAGAGGCTTCTTGACATGATCCAACATCTAGCACAGTTCAGAATCTCCCAGTTATTCACTTCAATATTGAGAGAGTCCTTTAGCTTTTTTTAACTTTCCACTGCAATACTGGGAGATTGGTATATTCCAGTTGTATCACCTTTATGAGACTTTTTATGTCAGTGGCTGCTTAAAAATGTCCTGATGAATAAAACCAGCATTTGTGTCTAAAAGCACACATTAAAAACATCACAAAACTCAGCTCTTAAATCTCATGATCTGAACAAATCCATCGCTTTCAGCACAGGATTGCTGTTCTCGATTTATTAAATGAACATGGAAAAGAAGTTCAAACTCTTTATTACAGTTCAAATTGGTATGGCTTGGATGCATCTTCCAGTTAGGTCAGGGCTATCCAACTGGTAGTGGTTAAATTACAGCTTATTGGTGCCACTTCTCTCTTCCCTCCCCATGCTGGCAGCCAAATTCTAGGTATTGCTGTTCACAACTAAAATCAGTGGCAGGGGAAAGAAGGTGCAGGTAGCAGTGGTATTCACTCCCTGGGTTCTAGAGCTATGTTGACAAGCTACCCTCTTGCTGCCTGGAGGTGTCTCCAGCCTGCATCAAGCCCCACAGTGTGGATCTGGCCCACAGGGTAAAATGAGTTGGACACCCCTGCATTAGGTAATTAACATAATTTCATAGTTTCTAGGGTCAGAAGGGACCTGAGTAGATCATCTAGTCCGACCCTCTGCCATGGCAGGAAAGAGTACTGGAGTCCAACGACCCCAGCAAGTTGTTCATCTAACCTCCTCTTAAACACGCCCAGGGTAGGGGCCAGCACCACTTCTCTTGGAAGCTGGTTCCAGACCCAAGCCGCCCTGACGGTGAAGTAGCGCCTCCTGATGTCTAGCCTAAATCTACCCTCTGCCAGCTTGTGACCGTTATTCCTGGTCACTCCTGGCGGTGCTCGGGGGAACAGGGACTTCCCTAGTCCCTGCTGATCCTCCCCTGACTAGTTTGTAACAGGCCACTAGATCCCCCCCTCAACTTTCTCTTGTGGAGGCTGAACAGGCTCAGGTCCTGTAGCCTCTCCTCATAAGGCTTGCCCTGCTGCCCCCTGATCATATGAGTGGCCCACCTCTGGACCCTCTCCATGTTGTCCACATCCCTCTTGAAGCGCAGCGCCCAGAACTGGACTCAGTACTCCAGCTGCGGCCTGACCAGTGTCGCATAGAGGGGGAGGATCACCTCCTTGGACCTGCTCGAGATGCATCTGTGGATGCATGACAAGGTACGGTTGGCCTTCCTGACTGCCCCCCTACATCCCCGAGCAACTGCAGTATAGTCATCCCTGGTGACCTGGTCCCCTCTTTTCCACTGGGTGTACGCCTCCCTTTTAGCTCGGAGACATTCCCGGATGCTTTTGTGAGCCATGGGGGCTTGTGTGCCCTCCTGCTTCCTTTGATCCTCGTTGGGATTACCTCTCTTTGGGCTTGAAGGATCGTCTCCTTGAGAAGTGACCACTCTCCTTGGACACCTGGCTCCCCTCCCCTCTGGGACCTCAGTGCATCCCTGACTAGTCTCCTTAGCTTGGTGAAGTTTGCCCTCCTGAAATCTAGGGTTGCTGACAGCCCTGAAAGGTAACCCCTGCCCCACATATCCTCTCCTACCCATATACAAGATCTGGAATGTCAAACACCTCATTTCCAGCCTAAGATCTAGGTAGCTGTTTAATCCATATTTTGCATCACACCAAGGATCTTGGCAACTCCTGATGACCCGCCTACCCTTCCCTTTCTTGCATGCTCCCCAAGTGCCTTCTCCATATCATTCCCTCCTCATTCCACGGAAGGACCTATCTGACCTTACCCGTCCCTGTCTGATGCTGAGGGATCTCGCACCAGACTCAGTTGATTTCTGTCCAGAACTGCTATTAACACAAAGGACAGTTTGCAGGGGAGTGCTCGCTGAGGTGGTCCCACATGTCCAAATGGCATTATTTTGCAGGTGAGGCCAGAATGACCATCTATAAAGCTGCAGTCTTGCCTCTGAATGTGCTCTGTGTAGTATAGCAACTTTTTTTTTTCCTCTCCTGCCTATCAGAAATGGTAATCAGCCTTTCTGTTCCTTGTGCTTCTGAAACACTTAGCTGGCCAGTATAACAGGGGCTTTCAACCTTTTTTAGTAAGTGCACCCCCAGCAGCTGGATGCAGAGCGGGGAGGGGGTGGCACATGGCTGGATGCAGGGAGCAGTGGCAGTGAGGGGTGGTAGATGGCAGCAGTGTAGGGGGCGCCACTGCCCTTTCCCTGCCTTGGCCCAGCTCCTGGGAGGCAGCCGTGTGGGTTGGTGGGTGGTGGTGCTTCGTCCCTGCCTGCCCACGCATACCCCCTAGGGCCTTCCCAAGTACCCCCAAGGGTACACGTACCCCCAGTTGACAACCTCTGCAGTAGGAAATTGCAAAGGAAAAGTGGTGAAATGTGTGGATTCTTTCCTGCCCAGCTAACTTTAACTGGTTTCAATGGCTCGTGATAGTTAGGCTACAGAGTTCAGTGGGCTCTGGCCAAAATGAACTTGGTGAAGTATAAGCTAAAGGGGAATCCTTGTACAGCTGCATGTAGCAACAAAGTGGAAGACCCACTTTCATGCCCGGAATCAGCTTTTCGAGTTTTGTCTGGGCTTTCCTGGGAGTTAGTGGGCAATAAGCTGGATGTGAGCCAACAGTGTCCTTCTTGTGAAGAAGGCTAATGGCATCCTGGGCTGCATCAGAAGGAACGTTACCTGCAGATTGAAGGAAGCAATTCTTCCCTTCTATTTGGCACTAGTGAGGACACACCTCAAGTTTTGATTCCCCCCCCGCACTACAGAAAGGATGTAGACAAATTGGAGAGTGTCCAGTGGAGAGTAGTGAAAATGTTTTGGGGGCTGAGGCACATGCCATGTGAGGAGAGGCTGAGGGAACTGGGCTTATTTAGTCTAGAGGAGAGAAGACTGAGGGGGGACTTAATAGCAGCCTTCACCTCCTTGGAGGGGTGGAGTTGGACTTTTCTCGGTGGTGGCGGATAACAGAACAAGGAGCAGTGGGCTCCTGTTGTAGCAAGGGAGGTTTAGTTTGGATGTTATGAAGAACTTTCTCACTAGGAGGGTGTTAAAGCCCTGGAACAGGTTACTTAGACAGTAGGTGGACTTTCCATCCTTGGAGGTTTTTGAGACCTGGCTAGAGACAGCCTTGACTGGGATGATCTAGTTGGGGCTGGTCCTGCTCTGAAAAGGGGTTGGACTAGATGTGACCTCCTGAAGTCCCTTCCAACCCTGATTGTTTATGATTTTCTTAATTGACCTTTAGTAAGGAAAACAATGTTGAAAAGCAGGTACTCTATTGAACACGTTAAGTGTCTTCTGCACAGTTTCCTTATTACAACCCGCATTCCCATTTTGCATGGGAGGAGCATTGATTCAGCCTGCATTGTCATCTCATCTCCCAGCCATGGGTAAGCCAGCCCCAGTCCCCAGCTCTGGACTGTGGGAAAGGGTTTAAACGTAGTAATTAACAGCCCTTATCACTTGCAGAGTGCTTTACCAATTCCAGGCCAGGACAGCTAATTGGATGGAGAGTTCTTGAGATAAGCCTTGCTATTTTCAGCCCTCCTTCCTTGGGGGTGTAGAAAATGGTTGGCTACATAAAATAATTAAAAGTACTAGGGTAAAGTTCTAATGTCTAATAATACTTTTTATGCCACTCACTCTTGAATGAAACCACCTGGCTCGAACAGCCTGACAAACTCCTTTCTGTCAGAGCGCACGTTTAACCTTCTCTTTAATCCCCACAGGGCCGGTGCAGGGAAGCAGCCCATTCCCTGGGGAGGAGACTTAACTGGTGGAGGCATTTGCAGAAAGAGACCTGAATTCTTAAATAATGGCAAATGCCCTTTGTTACACATGTGCAGTGCCTGCTCTAACGCAGCTTAACATTAAGCAAACATGCCCACAAGGGAATCGTTCTTCAGTCATAATTCACTAAAGTCCAAATGAAGCTGAGTTTCTTGGGTTGCTTCAACAGTAATATGACTTAAATTAATTCCTTCTAATAAACACCCAAACCTAGTAAAATGTCTGATTACTTGTGCAATTTGTAAGTATAGGCATACCTCGGAGATATTGCGCGTTCGGTTCCAGACCACCGCAATAAAGCGAGTCACATGAATTTTTTGGTTTCCCAGTGCATATAAAAGTTATGTTTACACTATATTGTAGTCTGTTAAGTGTGCGATAGCATTATGTCTAAAAAACCAATGTACATACCTTAATTAAAAAATACTTTATTGCTAAAAAAATGCGAAGTGAGCAAATGCTGTTGGAAAAATGGCGCCGATAGACTTGCTTGAGGCAGGGTTGCCACAGACCTTCAGTTGGTAAAAAACCGCAATATCTGCAAAGCGCAATAAAGCGAAGCGCAATAAAACGAGGTATGCCTGTACATAGGTCAGGTATCCAGGTTGTAGCCATATTGGTCTAGAGGAAAAAGCATTCAGTGTTCATGGTAGAGGGTGATATCTTTTATTAGACCAACAAGATTTTTGTGAAAAAATGTCTTTAATTGCAAGCTTTTAGTGCCTGATGAAAGGTGTTTGTGCCTGGAGAAAAGATTGTAAAAGTTCTCCTATGTAGAAATAAAAGTTCATTTCTGGGTAGAACTTTCATTTCTACCCAGGAGCACTTTTACAATCTCTTTTCTGATGCCTGACGAAGGGTGTTTGTGCCCGAAAGCTTGCAATTAAAGGTGTTTTTTTTTTTTTGCAAAAATCTTGTTGGTCTAATAAAAGAGATCACCTTCTACCATGAGCCCTTATTGTAAGTACATGAGCACTCTCTTTTTTACTTCAGTCAGACTACTTGCTGAAGGTTATATACATGCTTTAAGTGCTTTGCTGGACCAAGGACTCAAGGATTGTACTCTAGAACTATATTCATTCATGCAAACAAGTTCCGGCAGTCCTCTCATATTACCATATGCTATCAAATGCTCTCTGGTCTTGTGTTTGTTTTCCTTTTTCCTCTCGAGTACCAGTTGCCTTCTGACAATACATACCCTGTTAACTTATGCTGGTTTTTGAAATTGGTGAATTTAGTGAAAATGAGTTTCCATTGAATGTTTTGGGCTCTGTGCTGTTTTCCCAAGAAGTGCAAAAGTGCAAACCATGACCTTGCATCTAATTTTATTTTGGATCCTAGTTGGGCATGGCCAGTTACTAGAGGAAGGTATTAGCATGTACAGAACTTGAGATTTTCAAGTACACCAGGTGACTTAACTGTATGTTGCTTATGCAAGAATCCCTGTAAGGCAGGGGTTGGTGACCTTTTACTAACATGGGCTGCAGCTTGTGTCCTGGCTGGTACCCTGGGCCACTCTAGGATGGTGAGCAGAGGTTGCAGTGAGGAAGAGCACCCTTCCAAGTACGTTTGATCAGCCAGTTAGTGAATCAAACGCTGGAGATCAGTGCATGCTTAGTAAAATGTGGACTGGATCCAATCCCTTTGTGGGACAGATCCAGCTGGGAAGCCGTAAATTGTTGACCCCTGCTTTGAAGGTAGAAAACCCAAAATTTTAGCTTGGCACTGACTAGTAGATTTCTCAAGTTCTCCTGCTGGGTAGTTGGATGGAGAAGACCAGCAGGGTGCTGTGGTGATGAGCCTAATTTAATACCTTCATCCATGGTCTGGAACAAGAGATCATGTTAATGAGATCTGTGGCTGACAATTTAGAAGAGGTGATAAGGACAGAGCAGTAATAATCCAAGTTGGCAGAGAAGCTAGAGACATGAACAGAAAGTGAAGTGAAGTGCAGGTTAGTTTGGAAAACTGCAGTAAATCTCTGGAGATTGTGGAGTCCAGATGGTTCAGTCCTTGGAAATAAGTGATGCTGAAGCATGCTTGGCTTTAATTGACTGCCCTGCCTCAATATGCCAGAGTGGTGCATACAATCAGTGTTTTAGGGCCTGCCTACATGACCTGGGTTCTAACATCTCAGGGTGTGAAACTTGTTCTGCTGCCTTCTGAAAGAAGTGCATCCCTGTTGAATTTTGGGGCAGTCCAGGGAGACAGGCTTGGTGAGGTGTTGTCTATATGAATAATTGCTGTGCTGAGATGCCAGATGCTTCCTCCATGATGAGCTTCATCCCCTCTGCTCCCTCTGCAGTTTACCCAGACGGGCGAGTTTGTATCTCCATTCTTCATGCCCCTGGGGATGACCCTATGGGGTACGAGAGCAGCGCTGAACGGTGGAGCCCAGTGCAGAGTGTGGAGAAGATCCTCTTGTCAGTAGTCAGCATGTTGGCAGGTAAGGAGTGCTGCTGCATGTAGTAGGGATAGCACCTTTTAATTCCTTCTTTTGCTGAGTGGGCAAGCAAAGGTGTCCTAAGCCTTGCTGTACAGGAGCAAAAGCTCTTGGTGCCATAATAGTGGTCTGCCCCATTTTTAAGGTACTGGTATATGAAGCACTAACAATAACCAGACTTGATTAGCACCCTGTCTGGAGTCCTTGATTAGCACCCTGTCTGGGGCAATGGTGCCTCAGGCTTGCAAGAGGGTGAATTGTGCAGGGTTAGGGCTGGAAGAACTTTAAAGCCCTAGGTTTGGTAAGTAACTCACCTGTCTTTTTGTCTCTCATTTCAGAACCCAACGATGAAAGCGGAGCTAACGTAGATGCCTCCAAAATGTGGCGGGAAGACAGGGAACAGTTCAACAAAATTGCCAAGCAGATTGTGCAGAAGTCACTTGGACTTTAAACATGCACGCGCATGCACACATGAGAGACTGCAGTGTTTTGTATTTCTTCAGCTGACAGCAGTGCTCAGAGCTGGTACCAAAAAGGCAAATTTTTGCAAGATCATCGGCCTCACTTTTTTTCCTTAATCTCTTTTACCTCCTGTCCTTGTCCCCGTCCCCCTCTCGCCGCCCCTCCTAACTAAACTCAAGTATATAGGAAAGAGGTTTTATTAGAATAAAAAAGGAATTAGCCCTGTTGCAGAGGCTGTTCAACGCTACCTCACTCTGTAATGTCTCCAAGCTTTCAATGCAAAAGCATGAATTTCTTGAGCCGAATTGAATCATATGTAGCTTGCCACACTCTGTCCCTGAGTGTCTCATGAAGAACACAAGCAATTGTACATTTTTGATCAGTGAAGTAGGTTTGTATTTTCTCCTGAGTTTCAGTGATTCAGAACAAAGGTTAGTGAGAGCATACTAATGGTGGGGAGGTGGTCAGGGCATTCATCTCATAGGGATCTCACTCTGCCCAATCTGCTACCAGTAGCCCTTTGAGAAAAGAAGTGTGCTGTTTCTGAGGTCACCGGCTTCAAGAATTAAGTATGAATGTCTGTGTGACTAACATTTTACCCCTAAAATATTTGAAGAGCATGATTCATTTTTAAGCTCATGATATCATATGGAAAACCAGACACACCCTCTGTGTTAAAAGCCAGAGTTCAAGAAAGGTTAGAACTATAGGAGAGGCTATAAACCAAGAATGCAGTCGGGTTTTAATGTAGGTAGTGACTTTCATTTTTTCTCAGCCAAGGCCACTCAAATTCTAGGTAGTAATTATTATCTGTGGCTGGTGCTCCTGCATCTGGGTGTCTAGAAAAGCCTAGTGTTTTTGTATCTCACTGCTCGTCTAAATAGAGCTTTTGAATTGGCTTTCACTTAGAAGAAATCCTAAGGACTGTTGTATTGCTCCTGAGTTGTACTTCCAGTTTCAGTCAGAGGTACAAAACCAAACTCCTGACTCCCCTGAAACCTTGTGATCACTATGTCCTCTTTGGTACTACCATGTTGAAGCCTGAGGGGTAGATCTTTTATGTTTGGCAGGTCCTGTGAAAGTGTGCTCAGCTGGTCCTGCTGGTAAAGTGAAGCATTTCCATGATATTGTGAGATGTGAAATCCCGTTCTCCCACCAGTGGATATCAAAAACCTATCGACCCTGACCTGAATCTTTCCCTCCTGCTCAGATTATTTATCTTCAAGTGAATACATGAAATATGACCTTTTGACAGGAAATTAGAATAATCGTTAAATTATCAGGAGTTGCTGTTTCTTGATGCTTAACTTCTTTTGCATACTTAAGTCAGTATTGGCGGAGATCTGTATCCTCCTTTGTTAGGGCATGGAAAGAGGTATTTTGCTGAAGAATGCTCTACCAATCCATGCTTGTGTGCAGGGGTTGTGCAGGGCAATGGACTGCAAGGTCTGTTCAAATTTCTGATAAAGACATTCAGTCTTTTAAAGTGCGGGTTCAGTGCCCCTTGCGGTGCTCATATTTTACCTCTTGTCTAGGTCTGAAACTTCGCTAGGCACTGCATCAGCAATAATGTACACGTCTATTGGAATTGCATTTCCTTGATCCTAAGCAGGCTAAGTTTGGGTAGAGGTTTGTGTCTCTGAAAGAAAAGAACCAATAACTCAAATGGCTGAAATAACTACATGGGGGAGAAAGTTTTGCTGAAGTGAAATCGTGTGTATGTGTCTATATAAATGCCTATTATATATAAATGTCTATGTAATGCTGTCATCTTAGTGCCTGGTGGCTTGCAGTTCATATTGCATATGCATGTGCTGCATGTCACTGTTGTCATCTTTCTCTGTCATAGAAGGGAGTCTGGACTGGGATAATTTGTTGGGTTTACCATCACAATAGGGAATAGTACCTGTAAGAAGAAATCTAATTTTGGGGATAGGGAAATGATGGAATAGTATTGTACCTTCCTAGTATTTGAAACCATATGGAAAAATGTAGCTCTTATATGCAGAGTGGAGGCATTTTGTGCATTAGCTAGAGTACAGCTCATATGAGGTGCAATAGATGTTTACGGAGATAGCTTCATGAAGGAGGGTGCTACATGCCTGATTCCATGAGGATTGTGATCAATCAAGGAAGAGACCTGTCAGAACTAGTCTCTTTTTAAAAGCAAGGTATTTTTATTCGTGTATACTCAAATACTTGTTATCCTTACTTTACGGTGGAATTTAATCTGCATATTGAAAATAAAGTGATTTATATTTTCCCCTTTCATAAAAGTATAGAAAGATATTTCTTCAAGTTTCCTTTGTTCAGTGGTTCAGAGTACATCCAAGGTTAATATGCGCCAGACGTGGGAAGAAAGAAAGATGTGCATCTTCAGGTAAAGCCACAAGCGAGATCCGGAAAGCTGCAAAAAGATGTAGGAATTGCCAGAGTGAGTATGGCTCGAAGTAGGTCAAGCCCAGTGTTTTGTCACCAACAGCAATGAGCATCAGCTCCTTCAGAAGATCTAAGAATCCCACATTAGGCAGATGTGGGATAAGTGTGTCCCCATCTCTCCCCCCACTCCCCTCCAAAAGAAGGGCTTGGCTTTATCTCTGAGCTAGGGATCAAATCAGACCCTTCCCCATAAGATGTTATGTCATTCACAATTTTTGCCCGAATCTGTTGTTAAGACTCCAGAAAGAGCTATTAGGTGCTGAGGTCCCACTGCAAGTCAAGGGATTTGAACATCAGCTTCTATTTTGGGCTCCTAGAAATCTCCATCTTTCCCCCCGAACTTCTGCCATCTAAAAATGAAGCTAGACTTGCTAGTTGGCACAGAAAATGCTGCCGTTAAATAAACTTACTTTTTGAAGGCAGAGCAGAACTGCTAAATCAAAATAGTAAAATTTACTTAATTTAGTAGTAAAAATACATGATTTATCAACACAACAGCTTTTAGCGACCTTTTAAAATCTAAATGGAAGGTAAACTCTCAACAATTGGTTTGTAAGACTGGTTCTCCTTATTCAAAGTGATCTCACTTAGGGCTCCTTTACACTTGAAAGTCAGTCCAGAATAAAAGAGTACATGAATTTAAAGCACAGTAATGTAGGTAACTGTATGTGTGGAGACTCTATTTCTAGAATGAAAGCATCCACACATGGAGTTCTTTCCCTGAATAGGTATTCAAGTATTGCATGTCTTGACAAGACTTAATTGCATTTATTCACATTTCTATGTTTATGGTATGGCTAAAAATGACAAAGTATCATATCTACTTTGTGTAGGTAGACAATTTATTCTTCAAAACATTTAAACTTTATTAAAAAATTGAAACCAAACACTGTAGTCAGCATTTTCATGCTTTTCACTAGCTGAAAATAAAACTAGACCAGCAGCTTAGAAAATAACCTTAATATGGACTAGTTGCAAATAAAAAATAAAACTTGTTCTTTAAAATATCACAAATGAATCGAATACTCGACGCACTTCATCCTGAAAAATCAGGGCCTTGTACAAAGTGATTTCATGGAAGAGTAATTTGGCCATTACCAAAAATGCCTTGAATGTAATGCTGCAGCCTTTCTGTGCTAGCAATTTGATATCCCAGGGAGTTTTTTTAGGGTTTTGTAAAGTTGGTCATAGTTTATAAAGCTGTTGGGTGTTTCACTGGGAGGAGAAAGCTAAGAGTATTCATGTTAGCAAGTTCTGTGACACTAGCCCCTAGCAACATTTCTGATCTGTTTGCTTTTTTCCATAACCTTAAACAATTACAATAAAACAGTTCCTTGGGAGTATTAGAACTCAACAGGTGTCATACAGAGATACATGCATGTGAATAATTTTTTAATCTTTAATAATTTCCCTCTCTTGGATGGATTATGGTTAAACTGTTACAAAGCCTAGAGCAAGCTGTTGAAAAAGATGCTATCAGCCTCTCTCTTAAAAGTCTTTTCCGCCCTTCCCCTCTTTGGCAACAGAGCCAGAGTCAGAACACACACAGTGGGAAACGAGACATAAATTATTTGGGGCTTTTTTTGCAAATGTTTCTTTGAAAGCAGTAACTGCAGTAGTAAAAGAGTTGGAAGCAGCCACACTCAAGGGCAGAGCAGGCTCGGGGATTCTCACCAGCTCCTCTTGCTTGGACTGGTTCTGGTTTCTCAAACAGTGCTGTGAGTTGAAGGGAGAGGCCTATAAAATGAAGCAGGTTCATTAGCTGTAACCTCTTGCGTGAACAGGAGCTGCATCAGTTGTAAGATTTCCTCCCATTGTAAAAGACCCCAGTAAGGATGGAAACAAGGGTGGAAACGGATGTTGCCAAACTGAGGCAGATCAACTGTGATGAAACAACTCCTCAGGATACATCTCTCAAGCCGGGAAAGCCTGACGTTCCCCATTTAAGGAGATGCAACTGGGAGATCCCAGGGGTACCTCTCTGTAAGTGGAGAAACCTGGGCTTTCCCCATTTACTGAGATGTCCTGAGAGAGACAGGGTGTGTCTGTAAGAGGGGAGACCCAGGCAAGTGCTTTAGGGGCAGGCTTCAGGTATCCAATTCTGCCCAGAAATTCCTGGGGTGCACAGGACGGGGCCTCAAACCTCTACAGCACCTTTCCAGGGCAGCTGAAAAGTGCGGGCCAGTCTGGCTGTTGAGGCTGTTCTGCCACTGAGCAGACAGGCTTCCACTGCAATAGAGCGACACGATCACCTTTGTGGTGCCCACAAATTTTGGGCATTTGTGGCATAGCAAGGGTATGGATGTCTGTTTGCTTTGTCTTTGTACCTCCATAAAAATGTTAATGGCAGCACAAAGGTGAGGAATGACGATGCCTGTCTGTTTCCACCTAAGGAGCCTACATCACCCAAGAATTGGAAAGCAGAGAAGGTGACCTGGGTTTCTGGTTTTGGATGCCTTGGGCCTGAACTTTGGCACATACACAGGTGGCTTGAAGTGCTGCTCATGTTTGCGCCTTACTGAGCCCAGTGGAAGCTGCTGCCTCCTTTTTAAGGGCTTACTATTGATTCGATTTGAATCCAAGTGATTAAAAGATATGACTTCAATCGAGGCTCCCTACTGGCTGATTTTAAATAATTTGATCTTAATCTTTCTTTGCATCTTCACTTCTTAGTTATTTTGTCACAGGACAGTTGATTCTCTTTAGGAACCCACAGAACATGGATTTGCTGAATGTATTTTTATGCTAAATTTGGCACTTCTGTTTTTCTGAAACAGGAAAATATGGTCTGGCTACACACATTTAAACAGCGATACAGCTTGGCATAAACTTATTTTGGATTTTTAATGTTCACATTCTTATATTGGGAAGCAGTGAACGATGCATTCTTTACTGGATCATATCTTTTTCCATGGGAAAGAAGTATTGTGCTGTCTTTGGGATAGAAATTGACCCTCAATTTCAAAATGCGCAAAACCAGTGTTTTAATAATGTGTTTCACCTGAATAAAAATTACACTTTATGCAATCTGGATAAATAAGGACAAATGAGATCATCTGAACATGTTTTGTATTTAAAGCTGATTTATTAAGACAAGGACGAGTGATCTACAATTAATGGATCAAATCAATTCTTTCAAGGTCCCTTTCAGTGTTCTAGAACTAGTAGCTTTAGACTGGAAGAGGAAAATGAGCTTTCCTACTTTTTCAACACTCAGTTTCTCAGCTTTGAATGAACTTGTCACTGAACTGAACCAATAAAAGACATTCTCTGAAAGAGAGAGACATCATTTCTTTTGACAGTAGCAGCATGTTCTGCAGTTGACTTAACATGTCATCAAACAGATCTCAGCTGCTTAGGTAGAGACTTCCCCCTGTTCAGGGGTTTGACTTTTTACAGAAAGTCCGTAGTAAATATTTCTAATCTTAAACTATTTTAATGACATGCAGCAACATGGAGTTTTAACATAGGTTGTTGTGATTACAGATTTAAGTAAGCTTATTTTTAAAAGGAAAAAGTATTTAAATCAAGGACCAGATTTGAATTTAAAATCTGGTTTCAAGTAAGGTTCAATTTATTCCTTTGGTTTTAGGTGCTGGACAGGGTAGCTCTTTGCTGAATGATTGTAAAGGATGGGTCCTGACTTTGTTGCATCAGCCCCATAACCTGATGTTTTTTGAGAGACCTCCTCCTTGTTCACCTTTTTCAAGCGCAAATCTGTTCCCTCTGTGGATTGGGACTATTTTTTGTTAGGCATTTGTTTTAGGCACTGTACAGCCCAGTTTCAGTGATTCAAATGATATCTCATTTCAGCTGGATTGGCAGATGACCAGTCTAGTTTGCAAGTGGTCCTATCAAACAGCAAGGAAACACTCCTACCTCCTGCTATTAGGCCTTGGGCATTATGTGGCTCTGTTATTCTACAAAACTACTAATCTGAGGATCCTCTATAGCTTCTTACATGGGACTTGACCTCTAGGAGACTTGGGAAGGAAGACAAGTGAAAAGCCAGAACCTGGGGTGTTGAATGATGCAATTAGGAGAGCCTTCCTAGGCCATAGAGTCCAGCCCTGTATGATCACAGGCCACCAAGCAACAAACATCTGGAGCTGCAAAGCACCTGCATCCCATGGAAGAGGCCTGTGTCCTAGTGAAGCTGCTCAGCTGGGGTGTGAGAAGGAAGACCAGGATCACTATAGGTCTCTCCCCAGCTGGAGAGTGGAAGTGCATCTGAGCAGCTGTGGCTGGGAGGAAGAGGTCTGTCTGGGTTAGGATTAGGAGTGCAAGAAACATCAGATCATCTCTCTTCCTTGGAAGCCCTTGTCCTGCTGGGTGAGTAACTGATTTTGCACTGATGCCTGAAAGCTGGGAGGCAAAGGCACCCATCCCTTCCTGAGAACTGCTTAAAGCCAAGGGCGCTCTCCTTGCCAGCGGGGCCTCAAGTATGTGTGTATGTGGTGTCAGGATGTTAATTCTAACTAGCTTGAGTTATGAACTTGCCTACCTGCTCCTCGGCCTCTCCCCTGGCCCTTTCCTACTGGCTTTGCCGGACTGAGATCACTCGTTAGGATCTCATCAATGCCATCATTGCCCCATCCTAGGGGGATGTTGGGCCAGGTGAAGGGAGACTGACAGTAACACCCTTCCTCTCCCCTGCCCTGTTTTACTAATCCTAGCATGAAGCCCTCCCCAGGGTGCATACTCTCCACCTGGCTTCTGTGTCCTCATCCCAGTTTTCTTGTCCTGCTTTTCCTTGCCAGCAACCCCAGAGATACTGGGGGCTCCCTGCCTGCTTCTCCTCACTCCCAGCTGCTGTGTTTTTGGAAAGAATATGACATCTGCTTTCTTTTTACTGCCTCTTGTATAGCCCCTCGCACAGTGGACACCTGGCTTGTGGCTGGGGTTCTCAGGCTTTACTGCAGGGGGCACATCTGGGAGCTTTATAAAGAATGGCCTTGCACTGAGAACATTGAAGAAGCCGATGCAGTTACACAGTTAAATAATGCAACAACTTTGGGACTGTTGTCATCTGGTCACTGATGTTCCACAGAGCAGTAACCAGTCTCAACCATGAAGAGCGACTCCATGCTTGCTCTCATGATGCTCTGTATGCATGCCCATTTCCTACCTGTTCTGAAATAGGCCTTTGCTGTCCTTCAAGTGAGCTAGCTGTATGCATCAGATGTCTGTGTGAGTGTGATTTAAGCATGGCAATCCAGAACTGGAGCTGTACTCTCTAGTTAGGTGGGCATCAAGGCTGGGGCCCATGGAAGTAAAGTTGGAAGCACATGATTTTGGCATGTGAGCATGCTCTTCTGAAGTTCTGCTCTGTTTTCTCTCCTTTTCAAATCTGCCTGGCTGTTCTGCTCCTATAAAAGCAGATTATTACATGAAAAGGAAGTGCTTCCTTGGATTTTGGCTTTCTATTTACACATTTGTGAATAGAGCCCAATATTCTTCTAGGTCAATGGTTTTCAAGCTTTTTAACTCAATGGCCCTTACTCTTAGATGCAAGAGTCCCTCATAAAATGCTAGCTCTGAGCTTTCACTCAATTTTTGAGTATAGAAAAATACCAGAGTAATTTTCTGAAAGACCATAGAAAGACCACAGCAGGTCAGAGTGTTTTTTGCCACTATGAATTCCTATTAGAAATCTCCTGAGTTTTGTCTTTCCTGCTTAGTGCAGGGGGACCAGACCCGATGAACTTGTGAGGTCCCTCTATGAATCTTTGTGATATTGTGTTTGTGCACCTAACAGTGCTAGTATTGCAAACCCTCCCTCAGCATCCTAAAAAGCATATTGCTGAACCCTGGTTGCGAATCACTGCTGTAAGCATTTGCCATTGCAAATTATTCATGAAATATTGGCATCTTTTTCCATGTGTGAATAGTTCACAAGTAGTTCATTGTAAATGCAGGATGCCTGGCTCTAGATAATCCCCATTACACTCACATGCCTGCCTGAAGTTGTCTTGAAACACATACATTATTTATGCCTCCCTTGAGGACCTTCTACTTTCCAGCCCACAAGGTCCTTGGCATCAGTAAGCATGAAGCAGGCCCACAGTGTTCATACTTAACAATCCCTACTTATGTAAGTTATACGCTTTTTAAAAAGGCTCAGTTAGGCTCCGGAGCGGTGAGAGACGCGCGGGTGAAGCCGGCTGTGCCCCTGCTCCCCCGAAGCCCCCCAGACACCCTCTCAGCAGCCGCGGAGCCCCCTGCCGACCCCCAGCACTGCCGGAGGTAAGCGGGCTCGTGGTGGGAAGTGGTTAACTCCTCGCTCCCTGGGAGGAGGCCGCTGCCTGGTGCCGGGCTGGGTCAAGCCCGGCCAAACTGGCCAGTTGTGGCCTTGGCTCCACCACGATCCGCTGGCTGGGAAACTGGCTCCGTTGTCGGACCCAGAGGGTTGTAAT
>NW_017728910.1:44938301-44957000 GCF_001723895.1 Crocodylus porosus | reverse complement strand
CCTGCCCTTTGGGCAGGGGGCTGGACTCGATGATCTCCCGAGGTCCCTTCCAGCCCTGATGTCTATGAAATCTATGAAATTTATTTCTGTCTCCTGATCAGATGACCTACATGATAACATTCAAAGATTACAGATGAATACGCACTTTGGAGCAGGCTTTGGGTAAATATTCCAGTGCTTGTACTTTAAACAAGTTTTCCCCAAGTGTTTATGCTGATAAAGATCAGATTTCTTTTTTCACCAAAAGCAAGTAAGAAAGGATTAGGAACATGATCCACCTGCAAGTCAGAGGCACTGATGGAATTAGGTTCCTACTTCATCTTCCTCCTCAAATTTAGTTCTGTATTACCATTCTTTCTGTTGCCCAAAAAAGAGGAGTCACAAGAGGAGTATGAGAAGCCACTGAGGATGGTTCCTTATCCCATAGCAGAAAAATAGAAATACAGGCAGTTCTAGACTTGCAATGTTTCGAGTTACAACGTTTCGCACTTACAAGATTTATAAGTTAACACCATTTCAAATTTCTGACATCAGTTTCAACTTTATAACACTTGATCTGATGCAATGCCACACCCGTGAACAAATTCGCTGCATCGCCCATCTCCATGGAGAACATCTGTCCAAACTTCCTTGGACGCTTTCTTTAAGAAAGCAGACAAGACTCCAGGAAAAACCTGCAGGCAAGACTCCTGAGAAGACTCCAGCCAAGAACCCTTCAAAAAGTCCAACAAAGCCACCTCAAAGAAGTCCTTCCAAATCAATATGATTGCTATTTTACAATATAAATACATTAATGTAGCTATATTACTCATCTATAGTTGATTCAGTACAAAATTCTGGGGTATTTTTGGTGAAAATAGGGTATCGGGCCTTGGTTCAGGAGCCAACCCCCATTTATAACATTGTTTCTTATGAGAAAATTGGTTCCGTTTCCACTTAAAGTGTGGTTTTCAGGAACCAATTATGTCATAAGACCAAGGACTGCCTGTATCTGTGTGTTGTACCATAACCGTTGAACTGTAGTGTGTAACTGTGTAAGTCAGTAAGTGGTGTGCTGTAATGGACTGACACCATCGGCAGAGCTAGGGTTGTGTCTGCACCTTTTCCAAGCACTCAGCTCTGCACCCTTAATATTCACTTAATGTGAACGGCTTTCCAAGCCTTGTTTGAAAGGACAGTGCCTGTTATCTCTCACTGTTTGTCTCACCCCTGACATAGCACTCCCCCCCTGCACCCTGGGTACTCACTGCGTTGAGGTCTGAAGACTGTTCTGTTTGCATGTTAACAGCTGTGCTGTGGTCAAAGCATTGCCTTTCTGGGCACTACTCATCTTAGTCAACCTGGCGTGGAGCTTCTCCTTGTTGAGACAATTGTTTTAAAAAGTGCACACCGAACACCACACAGTAAGATTTTGACACCATCACCCCAACAAATCACAACCGATTCTTCACCCAAACCCCATGAGGCACTGCTGTCCAGCAAGGGCTGTTTCCCTGCCAACTTTCACCTCTGCCTCCATCTGTGACAAAGCTTCAAAAAAGCAGGCAGGAAGGTTCATTTGACAGTGGGAAGGTGCATCTTCTGCATGCTTTCTTCTGAAAAGTCCTCGGTAGAACCCTTCTCTTCAAGTTCAGAGAAAAACCCCAGAGCGTTTCTGGCACAGCCCAGCACTGGGAAATTTCATTCCAAAAGAGAACAAACTGGGGAAGTTCCCAGAAATTGGGAACAAAGACTACAGTCTTGTGGACAGTCTTAGCTCAGATTGCAACTCACCTGCTGGCTAAAGCAAGGCCACATACAATAAACACCAAGCCAGATTCTGACACGGATGCTTGATCCTGGGAATGAAGGGGGATGGGGACACAATACTTTCTCCTTACAGAATTTATCATCTTGTATGAAACAAAAATCCTGGGGGTAAACTTGAGTTAAGAGCCAGCAGCATCAGTGCATTTTGTGACAATGGCCACCAGGTGGTGGCCAAAGCTTGTTCCTCATTGCTGAGAAATGGTCTTGGAAAGGAGGAACAGCTCCTGGATGTTACTGAGTCAGTCTGAGGTGAAGCATATGGGGATGTGGAAGCTGTGGGAGGGTGCAAGCAGGACTAGTGGGTCTGAGTGAGAGCAGATCCCATGGCATAATCTGAGCAGAGGCATCCATCAATGATAGTGAAGACTTGTGAAGCTGCAGGCAGTCTACTGCAGAGGAAGCCTGGGCACAGGGAGGAGCTGGGATGGGTTGGGGAGGCCAGGCCATGGTAACTGGCTTGAAAGAGTTCAATTAAAATAGTAAACTAGAGTGTGGCAGGGTGTGGCAAGGCAGTTGGTGTGACAGTATGGGGACGAGATCCAGCCTGGCAGCAACAGGCTGGTTCTGGAAACCAGGGTCCACACACGCCTGGGTGTTGGCTCTGGACTCACTCCCCCACCACTTTGGTGGAGGGCTCGGGGAGCTGTTGAAGCCCTTGCTCAAAGCGCCACCCCAGCCTGGGAGAGTTGTGTTAGGTAATGAAAGGCAGCGCCCTGTTCCCAGGCCCCAGCCCCAGTCTGCAGGACAGGGTCAGCTGCTGGGACCAGCAGAATGATGAAGTTGCAGTCTTTCATAGCAAATCCCAGGGTAGGTGGCTTTGCATTTCTATTAGAAAATGTTACCATGCTGCCACTGCATCGCACACACACGGATGCATCAGCACAAACCTTGAGTAACAGCAGTGCAGTTGGGTGAGTTGTTCCAGATTGACACCACTTTATGGCAAGATCAAAAAAACAGCCTGTCGATTTCCAGAGAAGCCACAGGCTTCATCCTGTGCGTCTTGATGCCCATGGCAGGTACCATGTGAGCCACATGAGCTGCCCATGAGGAAGGAGAGCAGCCAGTTAAATCATGTGAACAGCACTGGTCATTCCCCAATTCTCACTGATTTCCTTGTGGAATTTATTTGCTCAGTGGTGGGGAGTGGGGGAGGATGGGGACCAGCCTGCTCTCAGCTGTTCACACTTCATTAATGCTCTTTATGTGGTTACTGAGCCTCTGCTCAACAATTCCCACCTCATTAAGGCTGTTGCCTCCTTACCCAGAGGACTTGCTTCTAATAGCGGCCTTGATGCTGACGGGACCTAGCCAGCTTCAGTGTTACTAAGGGGTGGAGGTAAGCTAGCATTAACCACCTGCCCTGCATGTCAGGCAGTTTTCTGCCTGTCACCTGTTTAAACAGCAAGGTGAAAGTCACCACATATTTTATAAGCAGGGAGCCAACACACACAAAAGGGAAGTGACTTGCCCAAGGTCACCCATTCATGCATGTGGCCAAGACACAAGATAAACTCAGATCTTGAGTACCTGGTCTGTACCTGGGCCCCCAACCTGGCCCTTGCTCCCTGCTCGGCCTGGTAAGCTTCCCAGTGCTACAAGCAACCATCCTGGGGGCATGGAAATGTCCCTCTTGTGCCACTTCAACCTTGCATGTTCACTTGGATATAGGCACCCAGGAGGGGTGTTGGGTTGGGAGCACCCACACCCACTCATCCACTCTTTATGATGACATGACCAAACACTTCTGTTCACCTGAGGTTGTTTCTTCAATTGACTTCATCCCTGTGGCCATTCACACATGTACAGTGGACTGAAGCACATACCCTACACTAACCCAATGATATACTATTACTGTTAATTATATGTATTAGTATCCTTGTAACAGGCGACCCTTGTCATTTACTGGGGGAGAGCTATAAAGCCAGACCCCCTTAAGGGAAGGGCTATTTTGGCCTGGGCAGAGGAAGCTGGTACTAACAAGCAGCCCCTATGCTCTGGCTGGCAGGAAAGGGCCGGCTCAGAGGGTAAATAGGCTTGTCCTCGAGCTGGAGGCAGTGGAGCCCTGATCACAGAGGCAGATGCAGCCTGAGTGGATGCTGCAAGTAGCCCCAGAAGGGGAGTGACTTTTGTTGCTGTTTTCCCTTTTTGCTTCTGGGTGGTTTAAGCAGCTGGCCTGTGGGGCAAAGCCCGGAGTAAAAGCTGTGTCCATCACCCTAAGCAGGGGAAGTCCCTTTAGTCAGGATCTTTTCCTTATTGTTTTGTAATGGACACCCCAAGGCCTGGCAGTGACTGTGAGGGCAGGTGGCATTGCTGTGCAGGTGCCATACAGCGCCCAGTTGAAGATGAGGGGGTCACACTCTGAGAACGAGAAAGGGAGCAAGGGGATTTAAGCCCTTTTAGGCAGGGCAGAGAGCCAGAGCCCGAGCCCTACTGTGGAGTCTGATTCCCAGCTGTGCTGCTGCTACCGGAGAGCTGAGGCCAGACTGAGTGGGGCCAGGGCCAAAGGGAGCAGCTATTGCAGATCAGGCCCTGGCTAAGAGGGTCAGGGCCTGGACAGGGCCAAAGAGAAGCCAAGTGGTGCAAATAAAACTCCTCCTTCAAGGCTCTGGACATATCCTGATTAATTAAATCCCTCAAGACATGTCATGTCATGGCCATCATAGAGGACAGTCTGGTTTTCTGCAACTCTGTCCTCTGTCAATATGAAACCTAATGCCTTTGTGTCCTCTATTTTTCTCTTTAGGGTAAGCAGGGGGATGTTATAGAGGCTTTGAAGGCCCATAGGTTGCATTTAAATAGCCTCATCAGCAGGGATCCTGGTTTTCTCTGATAAGAAAAAAATTCTCAATTTTTGGGTTAAAAAATGTAACCCAAAATCCACATTTTTCTGTGATTAAAATGAAATGTCACTAATACATACATACATATATAAAAATGAAACTGTACTCTGTGTGTGTGTGTGTGTATTAGTGATACACACACACACACACAGTGTGGTTTCATATATACACACAGAGTGCTGTTTCATTTTGATCATGGAAAATTGTGGATTTTGGGTTGTTTTTTTTAACCTGAAATTGGGGATTTTATCAGAGAAAGCCAGGATGCTTGCTCATTGGCCAAAACCAACCCTTTACTGCCACTCAGCTTGAGGGGAAAAAAGAACAGTGTTTCTCTAGGTTACAACCACAGGGGCAAGGGCTGTACTGTGGTAGGCCTGGGGGAAGGAGGAGTTTTGAGAGCACCAGAAAAATGCCTGTCATTTTTTTAACTGAATTATTTAGCACTCTGCCATCAGCTGAAGGACACTAGCTTCTCTCCCAAGGGCCAGCTCCTTGTTGAGCCTCAGAAGTGTAGCTTTGGCCCATTTTCAAGCCCAGAGTTGTGAATAAACCTGCCTCAGCTCATGGGATAGAGACTATTATGCTAAATGCCCCTGCTGCCACCAGTGGTTATAATGCAACGGTGGATATTATGTGCTTAAATGTATTTGAATTGTGGAAAACACATCCAACTTGGGGTTTCCTTTAACATTGGAAGATGAGAAATGCTGTGCGTTGGCACAGATCTACTGATGCTGCTTTTGTTCTGGTTTGTACAGTGGTCTGTATGAGCAGGGCCTGGTCTGTTATGGAGGCTCCTAGTTGCCAATCGTATAGGATGTTTAAGAGGATGGTGATGAATTGAAGAGGGGAGAAGAGGAGCGGGGTAGGATCCGGTGCTTGGCGGGTCTGCGCTGCCCCAGCTGGGAGGCCGACCTGTCCCTCGTGCCCCACCTGCTCAGCTGCCCCACAGCAGAGCCGGAGTGCCCTGTTGCTCAGGTTGGGGAATCCAAAGTTGCTGAACGTGAGGTTGCCAATGTTGCTTCCATTGGATGCAGGACTTGGCATCCTTAACCAGACTGGCCTGATGCGCTGTGCCAGCTCAGTCGGATGATTACCCTCGTGCATTCAGGCAAAGGGATACTGTGGGGGCCTCACTCCTGCTGCAGCCCCCAGGATGCTTCTGGTACAGCAGCATTGGCACCTGATGCACACAGGTATGGGGGCCTGTGTGAAGGCGAGGCCATGGGGAAAAAGCCTGCTACGTGGGAGGTGGCTGGCTGGCAGGAGCACAGCTGGACCTAAGCCAAGCCTGACTTAAGTCCCTAGAAGTGAATGAACCATGTTTCCCTCAGTCTCCCCCACCTTTGTTAAAACAGCAGCTAATAGCAGGGAACATCCTGTAGGAGTCCTATATATGGGAGCCACCTGGCAGGCATCCCTTTGAAAATCCCCTCAAGAGACAGAATGCAAATGCCAATAATTGCAGTGCTGAAGGATATATAAATGTGGGGAGATCTGGTATTGAGGCACCCACAATGTAAAGCATCTACAAAAAAATTATGGGCCATTTACCTGCCAAAGCATATATCATAGCATGGGTGACGGGCACTTCGTTTCAGCTCTGCTTTGGTTGAAATAGTTACAGGCCCTGGCCAAGATCCAGACAGGAATGGTGGCAGCAGGGATAACTGGCTGTCCTCTCCGCCTGGCTGGCTGGCATCTAAGCAGGTTGACCATACGGAGGCATTTACAGCTGTGACAGGCTGGCTGGTAGTGACTTAGCCCAGGGGTTTTGAAAGGGTAAAAGACTTGGAGGACTTTTCTCACTAATCGGGCCCCAGAGACTCACCCTCCGTGTCCCCTGATTGGCCCCTTGGGTCACCTGGAGGGGGATAAAAGGGGCAGCACGGCTGACTCAGGAGAGACCAGCGAGGGACCACAGGGAAGGAGCTTCAAAGAGCTGGCAAGAGCTGGGCCAGTGGGGCAGGAGCAGTTGCCCCAGAAGCACCTGAAGGAGTGGGATTTGCAGGCACTAGTTGGACCCTCAGCAGCGCAGCATACGGCCGGCACGAGAGGCTCCCCGCTGGGCTCCAGGATCCCCTGGGAGAGGCTGCAGCCAGCAGGAGAGGCTCCCCAGCTCCAGCAAGGGTCTGAGCAGTGACCTGAGAGGTCCCCAGCTCTGCTTGCAGCTCCTCCAATCAGAGGCCAGGCAGCTCAACATGAAGCTGGGGCTCCAAGAAGGTCAAGACCCCTGGCAGCTTGCAGTAGCACCAGCACTGGTGACTGGAGCCTCTGCCCCCCACATGGGAGACCTGAGTTCAAGTCCCAGCTGGGGTGGGTGAAGCAACAGGGAGAAGTTCTTGTTGCAGTGGAAAGGGGCCATTGTGTTTTCCCCCGATCCAGGTACCCAGGTCCTATATTCCTTGTCATTTGACGTTTTGTATTTTGTGCCTTTTATATGTCACCAACCCGTATTGTTTGTTCTGCTGTTTGTGTTTTACGTTTTGGGTTAACCCTCTTTTGTCAACTGGATGAATATGTCTATGATTGTAAATGTCTAACCTTTGTTGAATCCTGCCCCCTTGGGGCATTGTAGTGTCCCCTATACCTCCTGGTTCATACTGGTTATGTTCCCAGTACTGTTCTCTCATTAAAAGGTATATGGTTAAGTCCCCATCAGCAGTCTGGCTCTGCTCTGTAAGTGGAGGAGAGTCCCTACACTTCCCACAGCGCTTGTGCACCTGCTTTGATCCCTTCAATTGGAAAGGGGGTACCTCTTGGAGTACCACCCAGGTTGCACAGCCATTCTGGCATTGGTGACCCTACACAGCCAGTGGCAGAGGTGGGGACTGAGTCTGCTTGCTGGAGGAGCAGGCTGCTTTTCCATGTCACCCCGTTCTCAGCCTCTGATGAGGGAATCCATTGAGGCAGCACATTCATCCAGGTAGGTCCACTCTGCCTGTCCCTCTTCTGGCATAGCTGGTTTGTAGGGGAAAGACATTCTTCCCCAGGAACAATTTTGACAAAAGCAAAAGGATTCTTCAGTTTTGTTTAATTGTTTTTTAATTGGTTAAAGCAAATTCAAACAAGAAATGAGGAGTCCTTTCTACAGGACTCCTGTACGACTCTGTTTCTAATCATACAGTTAAAATGGGCGTTAAGCCCTCAGAACAAACCGCTAAGGGAAATGGTGGCTTTTCTTTCCTCTTGCTGCCTTCGGATCCAGAGACTGGACATATGCCTTGCTGGAGGATCTGCTTCAGCCAACACAAGTTATGCAGCACCACATGTGAGTGAGTGATTTCTCTTCTTTCTTAACCCCCTGTAGGTCAGAGTAGATGGTCTTCTGGCCTCTTCTGGCTTTAAAGTTTATGCATCTTAGAACTGGAGAATCACAGAATCATACAAGAGTAGGGCTGGAAGGGTCCCCAGGAGATCTAGTCCAATCCCCTGCTCAAGGCCGGATCATCCCTGACTAAAACATCTAAAACAGGTGTTTGTCTATCCAAAATATTGACTCACAAGATCACAGAAAAGCAGGGCTGGAAGGCACCTCACAAGATCATCTAGTCCATCCCCCTGTTCAGGGATTAATTCTGACTAAACCATATCAGCCAAATGTCTATCAAACCTGCTTGAAAATGTCCAAGGATGGAGATAACACAGTTTGAATCTTCTTCAACAAAATGACATTTGTGAAGGTTTTTTCTTTGGTTGGAGGGTGTAGAGGCTCATTTTTTTTTAACTGTTTTTGGACAAAAGTCTGCATATTTTTAAGCAAATTAATTCCATCACTTTCTCTTCACTGACAATCTGTTTTCCATCAGAAACACGTTTGACTGAAAGTTTTCGATTAACTTGCCTTGCAACATCCCTGGGCTTCCTTTTTCATCATGGCACCTTCATGTTTTTATACAGCACCCAGAGGTCAACAGGGTAAAATCTTGGCTCCACTGAAGTCAGTGGCAAAATCCATGGGCATTGTCCTGGTGACTTTCTGATCCAAATGAAGACAAGACAAGAAAGGAGAAAGTCAAGGGAATGGGCAATGGACTGGAAGACAAGGCTTCACTTGGCCAAAGCTCTCTAGGCTGCAGGCTTCTTTTATTAGAAATATATTTCAGTACCTTGTTGGAGTAGAGGTGGGGCCTCTTTGGGAAGAGATGGGTTTGCAGGGGCTGTAATTAATCCCTGTTTGGCTCCATTTCTACCCTACCAGCTACTGACAGATTATGCTTTTGACCTTCACTTTGACAGACATAGTTGCTAGGTGGATCTGACACATGCCTGACAGTCGGGGCAGCTTGGGCAAGAAGCCTTGGGTCTTAGTTCAGCTAGAAACTCCTTGGTGGAGGGGCAAACCCAAGCATAGCCTGAAGGCAAGGGTAAGGGAGCATCTGCTGTGGTGGAGCATGGCAGAGCTCATCACCGTGTTGACCATTGTAACAGACATTAGGCAACAAAGCGGAGACAGGGATCTTCCACACTAAGCTCACCCCCACTCATCACTGTACCTGGGAGCCCTGGTCAGGGATCAGGACTGCATTGCATTTGGCATCTTAAAGCGTCTCCCTGTAGATCTTGGCCTGGGGGGCTCTGCACATCGTGCTGGGTGGCTTCCTACCGGGGCCCCCCGAATGGTCCTTTGTACTGATATGAGGATTTGTCTTGACTCACATGAAAGCACTGTTTTATAGCTGAGTGCAGCAATTATTTCTGGAGTCAACTCTTGCTTCCTCAGGGCTTGTGGAAGAGAACCAAGGGCTTAGAGCCTCCTGGGAGGTAGGCAGGGTTTTCCCCAGCATGTGGCCTGTGATAAAAGAGCCTGGGATTCCCTTGCCATGAGCACCTTTCATCAGCCAGTATCTGTAACTCATACAGTAGCAGAACTAGGAGCGGGCGAGCAGGGCATTGGCCCCAGGTGCCGACTTCAGGGGGTGTCATAGTGGCGGTCTCCTGGGGGGTCTTTCCTGCAGAAGTAGGTGCAGGGCAGTAGCAGCCCTGTGCCCTGGCCATAGAAAGGTGGGCAGCTGGGGACACCAGAGAAGCAGCTGGGGGTGGGCAGACAGCAATGCTGCAGCAGCTGAGATCTGAGAGTCCCTGGGGCAGAGAAGCCTGGCTATCCCCCTCATCCTCTAAGGGTATGGAAAGGAGGGTGTTGCCTGGGACCAAAACTTGTTAGCAACACCTCTGTTTTCTATCCCTAATCTGTCAGCTCTTCCACTTCCTAACCAACTTTGCAGGCAGTGAAGAAATGCAGGTGTGGTTGGCACCAACCCCTGTGTACTGGGAGGAGTCCACCTCTGGGGAGTTGAGATGGGACAAAGTTTGCAGAGAGGCTGAGTGCCAGCCTATTGCCCTGGCAGCTGAGCACTCAAGGTAGCTCTTGGAAGCACAGTAAGGCCTGTCACAAGAGATCCACATGCAGGGAAATCCTAAAGGTTGCAGCACAACCTCTCTGACAAGACCTCCCCGCTGTGCAGAAGCAAGTTCGGAGCACCTGAGACCCTCCAGTTCACAGCCAGACCCACAAAGGAGAAACAGTTCTTCATGGCAGCCCTACCGGCAGGGAGGCTAGGGGACCCCTGAGGCCCCACACCTGCCACTGTGTTCATGTGGCCATCCTTCGTGCCCATGTGAAACTCCCATTGACTTCAGTGGGGACTTGTAGCTGTAAGGGCTGTCACAGGCAGCTCTGACTGTAGGATCAGGGCTTATCAGTGTGCTCTTTACAGGGCAGGAGCCAGCTGGTAATGTATTTTCTATGTAACATCATTCTAGGACACATGTAGGTGCTGACTGATAGCAACTGTGAAACCATAAATATCAACTCAGTCGCCTGGCCTGTCTGACCGCCTTCACCTCTGAAGAGAAACACACAGGTTCTTCTTGCCTCTGTCCTAATTTTCCTTGTATTTTGCAGCCTGGCCACTAGCACAGGCTCAGTATCTACATGCCTATTTGCCCAAGATGCCATAGTGACATGGGCAGTGGCAAGAGGACATCGTGGACACCTGAAAATCTCAAACTCTGGCCTATTGCTTCCTTCCCAAATCACAATAGTTTAAAGTACTGCATACCTTTTTGGCTTGAGCAGATAGGTAGTATTTTGGGTCTCATAACTGGCTGCTGTCAGGAGGAAAAATTGATGATGTGCTTCTTTGATGTGGTCCTCTTTATTTATGAAAAATGTACAAAATGCCTTTCCCTTGAATGCAGTAAATACCAAACAGCAGAGGCTTGTTTCTTTGTGTCCTTCTAGCTCTTCCCAGAGGACTCCCTCTCTTGGCTTTCTCTCAGGGCTAGGTTTACAGACAGTGCTTCAGTTTGGGATGTTTCTCTTGGATTCTTTTCTAAATGCTTCTCCTTACACGCAGGCAAGTCTCCGTCAAACAATATTGAGCTATATTTGGTCATGTAGCTTAGTTTCTAACTGGCCTTGCATGCAGCCTGTGTTTTAGGGCAGTGGCTCATAGTGTTTCAGCAATCTTGGTTCAAAAATGAGCTCAACTGGTATTACATTACCCTGAAGGACAGCTGCCACACCTGCCAGCTTCAGCAAAATATCACCCAGATTCCATCATAACAGCTATGGAAACTAAGACAAGGTGTTAGTGAGTGGCTACAACCTTTACACCCATTCTCCCTCGTAATGCTGCATAGAAAAATGTGGTTACTATAGGCCTTGCTGGAGTATGGATTAATACAACCATTGATTGGCACATACAGCTCACACAAAGGGCCCTGCTACATGTTCAAATGAAAGCTGGATAGAAACCAGCTATAGAGTTGTTACACTTTTTAAGCTGGACATTTTTATCATGTGATAATTACTTTGCACATGTGGGTGGTCTAAATTTATTGCACAATTAACCAGTTATTTGTGTGATAATTACTTTGTACAAGTGACTGGTCTTACTTTGCATTTTTGAATATATTGTGTGTTTAACCAGTTAATTGCATATGTAGTATAGCAAAATATGTATAGTATAATATATATAATATAGCAAAATATACATAGTATAATATATAGTGTAACAGGGGCCAAAGGCTCTGCTAAAAGCCTCAACCACAGTAGGCCTCACTAAGTATGGAACTAGCCATGACCACATTGCTTACATAGATTGGGAGCCACTAGGAAATATCAGGCTATGTAGACTCCTCACAAGGCCACCAGATAAAGGAGGATTGATAAGACCCAACGGGACATCAAAATAAGGCTCAAGATGACATGGCAAACCTGTTTTCCTATTTGATAAGAAGGTTGCAGCAGCACAGGCAGCATCCTCACACGGCGTAAAGACGCATCACTCAAATTAAGGCGGCCCGACCATAGTGACCACCTCCCAACAACACTGGTGACCCTGACAGCTAACTTGGTAGGTGACATACTTCCCCCTCATAGGGTTGTAATCTGCAACGGCAGATTCCTGGGACTCATTTCCTCCTCTCCCTTCCAATCCCCACCAAGTTTGATGAGGTATGACCTCTCTGCGTAGCAGAAAAAGATAGGCCTGTATGAATCTAAAAAGAACAGTGGGGAGACAAGGACAGAAGTAAGAAAAGTTGTGTCAGGAGTAACTGCATTGAAGGCTAGGAATTAAGACCAACTACACCACTATGCATGGTCTCAGCCTCCCTGCTGGCAACCAATACAAATGGAGAGACTAGCTTGCTGCCATAACTCAGCTGAATGAATATCAGTAAAACAGCAGATTTCTCAAGTGCCATGAGACTTCCTCGATCACAAAACTTCAACAGTTTTCTGGCCTGGACATGCAAATGTGCAAGCACATTATAGTCAGTGGGCTGTATTTTGGAGGAACAGCCTTGATTCTTTTGGGTGCTCCTAGAACTCTTGAACAGCCACGCTCAAGGGTTTGAGGACAGTGTCTCCCAGATGATGAAACAGGCAGCTCAGAAACATTTAAGGGGACTCTTGGAGATGGCTGCCCCATATTCTGCTCAGATTTTCTGGTAAGAACCTTATGGATTTAAGCAACAGGGTGATGCCCTTCTTTGGCTTGATAAAGGAATAGGACGTAGAACCAACGGTTCTTAAAAACCTTTTCTTGCCACAGTGTCTAAGAGTGGATGATGATTTGATGTGGAAATAGTTCGGATATGTCTATAGTTGAGTGGCTAAAAGAGGTTGAGGCAGTTGTTTGGCAGTAAGATAGTATTCTTGTTAACAAGCTCTGTCTGCAGCCTGGGCAGTGAAAGACAGGATCCTGGATATAGTCCCCAAGGTTGCAGCAACGGTTGGAGAAATTGAGGTAGGAGTAGAGGTAACAGTGCAGGAAAGGCTGGCAAGTGGATTCTGGCTGGATGGTTGGTGAATGAGAAAAGGCATCTTGGAGAGGAGAATGCAGAGCTGCAGGTATGTTTGATAAGCCAGGCCTTGGAGGTTAAGAGCCTGTGAGTTAGTTGCTGGTTTTGCCTCTGGGCTTAAAAGCCTGTTGCAAACCATCTGACAGCATAGGCCAACCCTCTCCAAGCCCCAGAATAGATTTTCACCGGCCCAGGCATTTGGATGTTTGGAATGCCCCCAAGTTTGCATTTGAGTTGAAGACAGGCTCACTGATTTTTTGTACTGGATACCAGAAAGGAATTTGCAGTGGCTGTGAATGAATTGAGTGCTTACCCAGGAGTAGACACAGCGACAGTACAGGGAATCTTGGGTGTTAAACAGACCTACAAGGTGAAGAGACTTCCACTTTGATTTGGCTTTATACCATTGGTGAATACAGTTTCATTAAAGGAAAGAACAATTTGATCAGAGCAGACACCTTGAAAAAACTTGAAATGGTTATGGACTTCCCATATATGCACCTCTGACAGATTCTGAACGCAAGAGAAAAGTAGTTCCCATGGCACTAGTGATGCAGGCTGTGAAGGTAGTAAAATAGAAACAACCATCTCCCCCTGTTGAAGGTTGGGATGTTTGGTAGAGTGAGATAACAGATGTCTGGGCTAGTGATTCGTTAGCTGCTGAGACAATGCAGACACTAGTTACCTGGGAAGGGAGTATGCCTCCCTCATTAAGCAGTATCTTATACCATAGGAGGTGAAAGACCCCTTGAGACCAGTCATAGAGGCATTAGAAAAGCAAGGATTAATTTGGCATTGCTCACCTCATGCCACATCAGGCTGGCCTGTAGAAAAGCCAGCTAGAATCTGGAGGCTGACAGTTGACTATAGTGGTTAAACAAGACTGCTAAGCAAGGGGCACTGGTGGTAGCAGCTTCTCCGTAACTGTTGGACGTGGTTTCTCCTGAAATGAAACCGTTTTTGGTTTTCACAGCAGGAACAGTTTTTGGCTTTTGTCCTGTGTCCTAGTACCATACAGCTTTCGATGTCCAAGGGACTCAGTATTGTTGGACTGTTTTGCCTCTAAGTTATTGCGATTCCCCAGAAATATTTCACATGACAGTGAGGAAAATGCAAGAAGGGGTGTTGCAGGTGGGCAGAAGAAAGTAGCAGGTGGATGATATTCTGGTGGTGAGTAAAACAACAGAGGAGCACGAGGAATTACTGCACAGGGCTTTTGCAATGCTGTCAGAAGGGCAGTATATAGCTCAACCTCTCAAAGTCACAGATCAAGTGGAGAGAAGTACAGGATATGAGAATTAAGCTTAGCCCAGGGAGGTCAGTCTCTAGGGGAAGAGTAGAGGATGTTGTGAAATGACCAGCACCAACAGATGCTAAATCCTTGTGGTCATTTCTAGGGCTTACACATTGTTGTCGAGAATCCACTGAAAGATGCATAGATAAGGCAGGACCCTACTATGAGGTTCTTAAGAAACCTCAGTGAATGTGAACATAAGTAGCAACTGAGGCATGGGAAACTGCAAAGAGCTTTGCTGGAGGCTCCCACCCCAGCAGCTCTAAGCAATGATTTTCCCATTATTGCTTATCCTACTTTATCAAATATCTATCACCAGCATAATCCCACAAGATACTGGGGCACGGGGATAACCAATTGCATACTGCTGTTATAGCAGAGCCTTAACAGCTCTAGAAGGTAAATTGGGAAGCTACGAACAAACTGTTGTCCTAGAATACCAGACCATACAGGAGAGGTCAGGATCATGCCTGTGAACCCCAGGTGGAAGCAAGGATGCACTCTGTTTTTTAAGCAGTGCTACAACAGCAAATGTCAGGAAAGCCACTGGTTTGTGGACAGGAGTTTGTACTGGACAGGAGGAAAGACAGTTACAAGGTTCCCTGGGGCACATGCAACAGGAGACAGGCAGGTGCAGCATTTGCTCCAGTTTGGGTGGGAGCAGGTGGAATTAGGTGGCTGATGTGGCAGCAGTCATGGAAGTGTTCAAAATGCTGAGAGGGAAACAGTCTGTTGTTGCTGATTCAGATGATGTGCCCAAGGGTCTTGTGATCTGTGTCCATTGGTGGGTGACTAAAAATAGTCAAAGAAGCTGCCACTGTCAGCCCTTTGGGTGAAGAAACACCAGTGGCTGCAGCCACCTATGCCCATGCAAGGAGCAGACCTAAGATAGACAAAGAAAAGCAGGAAGGATTTCAGGTGTAACAGGCATTGCAAGGGAGATGATCTGTTGGAAGAGTAGGTTTTAAAGTGCCCCTCATAGATCAGTGGTGTTCCACTAAATCGGGGAAAAGCCAGAGAATGACCGAGTTCTGGTAATCCCATGGCAGACACAGCACCTGGTATTGAACTGGGTAAATGGGTCACTTGGAGGACACCCTGAGTTAGAAGTGGCTATAAAAAGGCTTAGGAAGGTAGGACAGTGGCCTGAGATGAGGGAGATGCACATTTTACAAGGGATTGATGTGTGTGTGACAGGACCCTGAAGGAGAGCTGAGTTATGCATCAAGCTCTTAAAGTGTTGCTTCAGTGACCATAATTAGATTTTGTGGACCCGTTACCCACTTCCCCTACACTGAACAGATGGTTGTTTGATTGTGGATGGCTTCAGTCAATGGACAGAGGCTTTTCCAGATGGGGCTTACCCCATAGCATTGACTCTGATAACAGACTGGCATTTATCTGACAGGTATACTGTGATTTGGGCACTGGGCTGTTCTCACCACACACTCCATGTCACCACCAGGCAGGAGGAAACATGGACAGAATGAAGAAAGCCTCAAAGTTTGAATTGTCTAAAGGTGCAATGAACTGGGGACACACTGGGACATGGTCCTTCCTTGGGTAGTGGTGACAACTCATTGCTGACCCAACCACATAACAAGGTTTGGTCCATATGGAGAACTACTTGGAAGACCTGTGCCCAGCTGGGAGACCCTTCTCTACCCCCAGATTGGAAAACAATTCAAATGAACAGTTTAAAATGCCAGTTAGGCCAAGGACTGGCCACAGTATGACAGGCTGTGGAGCAGCAAGAAGTGGATTGAGCAGTTAATAAAAACACTGACACTCAACAATGGCAAGTAGGTGATAATGGGGCAATAGCTAAAACTTACCCTATACCTATGAGAAAGTTCTCTAAGGAAATGTAACAGTCCACACCCAATTACAGACCAGCTGAGACTGTTGGTGTGTCTGATGGATGCAAATGCTCAGCCCCAGTGGAAACATGCCATACAACTGGGAATGTATAAAGTGTAAACTATGTGTGAGCCACTTTTGCTCAGCTGCCTAGTAAATGGATAATGTTCCACCATCA
Source organism: Crocodylus porosus (assembly GCF_001723895.1). Classification (NCBI taxonomy): domain Eukaryota; kingdom Metazoa; phylum Chordata; order Crocodylia; family Crocodylidae; genus Crocodylus; species Crocodylus porosus. Next base: position 44,940,700 of record NW_017728910.1, on the reverse strand, counting down.
CTTTGGCAACCAAAACTGCTCTTTAGAAACCTCAAGTACACTGAGATACCTGAAACATGCTCTTGTGTTGAGTGCCCTCTCTCCAGAACAGATGTATCCTGCAAATCAATACTTGGCTGTGCAGGTGGTGTCACCATCGAAGCTTTGGCTTCTTTGACCATGGGATGATGTTCTAAGAAGAAGGATTTCTGGGAAGAGATGGGATCCACATGATGAAGAGGGGAAGAGTGTCTTTGCAGATTGGCTCACTAATCTAGTGTGGAGGGCTTTAAACTAGGTTCACTGGGGGATGGAGACCAAAGCCCTGAAATAAGTGGAGAAGCCGGAAACCTGGAGGAAACACAAGCTGGGGAGATGCTCTTATGCTTCCCGAGAATCAGGGCAATCAACTAGTTATCTCAGGTGCCTGTACACAAATGCATGGAGCCTGGGAAACGAGCAGGAAGAATTGGAAGTCCTTGCACAGCCATGGAGATATGATGTGATGAGAATAACAGAGACTTGGTGGGAGCTCACAGGACTGGAGCACTGTCATGGATGGGTATAAAGTGTGCAGGAAGGACAGGCAGGGAAGAAGAGGAGGAGGAGTTGCACTTTATGTAAAAGAGCCATATAATTGCTCACAGCTCCAGTATGAAGCTGGAGATAGGCCTGTTGATAGTCTCTGGCTTAGAGTCAGAGGGGAGAGCAACAAGGGTGATGTCGTGGTGGGGGTCTGCTATAGACCACCAGACCAGGAGGAAGTGGTGAATGAGGTTTTCTTCAAACAGCTAGTGGAAGTTTCCCAATCATAAGCCCTGGTTCCCATGGGGGACTTCAATCACCTTGACATCTGCTGGGAGGGCAATACAGCAGCGCGCAGGCAATCCAGGAAGGTTTTGGAGAGTATTGGCGGCAACTTCCTGGTGCAAGTGCTGGAGTGGCCAACTAGGGGCCATGGTCTTCTTGACCTGCTGCTCACAAACAGGGAAGGATTGGTGGAGAATGTAGGAGAAGATGGCAACTTGGGCAGCAGCAATCAGAAGATGATTGAGTTTAGGATCCTGAGGAAAGGAAGGATGGAGAGCAGCAGAGTATGGACCCTGGACTTCAGAAAAGCAGACTGTGACTTGCTTGGGGAACTCATGGGCAGGATCCCCTGGGAAGCCAGTCTGTTGGGGAGAGGAGTCCAGGAGAGCTGGCTGTACTTTAAAGACACTTTACTGAGAATGCAGAAAGAAACCATCCTGATACACAGGAAGACTAGCAAGTGTGGCTGAAGACAAGCTTGGCTTAGCAGGGAACTCTTCAGTAAGCTAAATCACAAAAAGGAAGCTTATAAGAAGTGGAAACTTGGACAAATAAACTGGGAAGAGTACAAAAACACTGCATGGGCACGAAGGGTGAAGTCAGGAAGGTCAAAGCACAGTTGGAATTGCAGCTAGCAGGGGATGTGCAGGGTAACAAGAAGGCTTTCTATAGGTATGTCAGTAGCAAGAGGAGAATCAGGGAAAGTGTGGGCCCCTTACTGAATGGGGGAGGCAACCTTGTGACAGAGGATGCAGAGGTGGTTAAAGTGCTCAATGCCTTTTTCACCTCAGTCTTCACAGGCAAGGTTAGCTGCCAGACCACTGCACTGGGCAACACAGTTTGGGGAGGAGGCGAGCAGCCAACAGTGGGGAAAGAACAGGTTAGGGATTATTTAGAAAAGCTGGACATATACAAGTTCATGGGACCAAATAGGATGCACCCAAGGGTGCTGAGGAAGTTGGCTGATGTGATTGCAGTGCTACTGGCCATCATCTTTGAAAACTCATGGCAATCAGGAGAGGTGCCAGATGACTGAAAAGGGCAAACATAGTGCCCATCTTTAAGAAAGGGAAAAAGAATCCAGAGAGCTAGACCAGTCAGCACTTGGAGGAGAAGTCGATTAGCAAGGATCCTAGTTTTTTCTGATTAAAAAAAAATCCCCAATTTTTGGGTTAAAAAGGTAACCCAGAATACACATTTTGGGGGGATCAAAATGAAATGCCACTATATATAGCTATGTATTAGTGGCATTTAATTTTTAATCATGGAAAAATGCAGATTTGGGGTTTTTTTCTAACCTGAAAATTGGGGATTTTTTTTTTTTTTTTAAATCGGAGAAAACCAGGATCCCTGGTGATTAGGAACAGTCAACATGGATTCACCAAGGGCAAGTCATGCCTGACCAACATGATTGTATGACAAGGTGACTGGCTCTGTGGATTTCATAGATTTCATAGACATTAGGGCTGGAAGGGACCTCGGGAGATCATCGAGTCCAGCCCCCTGCCCAAAGGGCAAGATCTTCCTGGACCCTGGCTCTATTTCATAGATTGCATAGACATTCGGGCTGGAAGGGACCCCGGAGGATCATCAAGTCCAGCCCCCTGCCC
>NW_017728910.1:44876567-44937306 GCF_001723895.1 Crocodylus porosus | reverse complement strand
GAGGTCAGCATTGATGGAGGGTAAGGGATCCCCCTCACCCAGATTTCCCTGTCCCATAGCAGGCATGGGCATCCTGTGTGACTGATGAAAGACTGACGCAAAGTACCTATTTAATAGGTTGGTTTTTTCCACTGGAGACCTGTGGTATACCTTAACTTTAGCAAGGCTTTTGATACAGTCCCCCACAACATTTTTGCAAGCAAGCTAAGGAAGTATGGGCTGGATGGATGAACTGTAAGGTGGATAGAAAACTAGCTGTAGCATCAGGCTCAGAGGGTAGTAATCAATGTCTTGATGTCTAGTTGACAGCTGGCATAAAGTGGAGTGCCCCAGGGTTCAGTACTGGGGCCGGTTTTGTTCATTGTCTTCATCAATAACCTGGAAGATGGCATGGAGTTCACCCTCAGCAAGCTTACAGATGACACCAAGCTGGAGGGAGTAGTAGATGCACTGGAAGGTAGGGCTAGGATTCAGAGTAACCTAGACAAATTGGAGAATTGGGCCAAAAGGAATCTCACAAGGTTCAGCAAGGACAAGTGCAAAGTCCTAGATCATCCCAGCCAAGGCTTTGTTTAGCCGGGTTTTGAAAACCTCCAAGGACAGAGCTTACACCACTTCTCTGGGTAAAGTGAGAGTCTAGCAAAAGGCAACAAAAATGGTTTGGCAGCTGGGGCACGTGATTTATGAGGAAAGATTGAGGGAACTGAGCTTAGTCTAGAGAAGAGAAGACTGAGAGGGGATTTAACAGCAGCTTTCAACTCTCTACAGGATGGCTGCAAAGAGTATGGAGCTGGACTGTTCTCAGTGGTGGCAGATGACAGAACTAGGAGCAACAGTCTCAATTTGCAGCAAGGGAAGTTTAGGTTAGATATTAGGAAGAATTTTTCATGAGGAGGGTAGTAAAGCACTGGAACAGTTTACCCAGAGAGGTAGTGCAATCTCCATCCTTGGAGTTTTTCAAAGCCTGGCTAGACAAAGCCTTAGCTAGGATGATCTGGTTGGGGATGGTTCTGTCTTGTGCAGGGGGTTGGACTAGATGTGACCTCCTGAGGTCTCTTCCAACCCTCATTTTGTATGATTCAATCTGAATTTAAGTACATATACTTAATCTACTTTCCCATCTATCATGCATATTGTTAATCATAATGTAGCTCTAGCTTATATAGATATAAGAACAGAGAGAGGCAATTGTTATTCTTGTATTGCAAGCAACGATCCTGGCCTGCATCTGCAGATTCTTTATCTTAGTGCAGCCAGATATGCCAGCAGATGGTTTGGCTGACACCTACTGGTTAAATAGCACATATACTATTATTTGGAAAGTCTGGGCTGAACTTCAGACATACTGGATGCTAAAGCACTGTCATCAGCACCATATTAATTTTAAAATGCAAAACAAGTTATATAAAGAAGGTGGGACCCAGTGGAGAAACCTGTTTTGTACCTTTGTCTTATCATGGACTTGGACCGAATTGAGTATAACTCACATTTAGTTATATGGCTCAACAAAAAGGATTCAGAAGCAGGCAACAAAGAGGATCAAGGGCTTGGAAGGCAAGTCATCTTGAGGAGAGACTGAAGTAGCTGGGCATGTTCAGCTTGCAAAAAAGTCACTCAAGAGGGGACATGATAGCAGTTTTCAAATACTTGTAGGGCTGCCGTAAAGAAGAAGGAAAGCACTTTTTCTCTTTTGCTGTACAGGAGGGGCATTGAAATTACAGTAAAGTCAGTGTAGATTGGATATCCAGAAAATCTTTTTCACTGTGAAAACAGTGAGGCAGTGGAATAGACACTTAGGGGAGTTGTGGACTTGCCATCACTGGAGGTGTTCAAGAGGTTGGACAGTCTCTGGTCAGGGATGATTTAAGCATCGAGATGCCTATGTTCTCCATGGGGATTTCCCAGTCTTCTAGGCCTCACTTTTTTCTCCTGCACCCCCTTTCTCCCTTCCTTTTTCACTACATGTGTTAGGGTGTTTTTAAGCCTTCCCAGAGGCACTGGGTGTTGGCTACAGCCAAGACTGAGGACTTTGACTGGGCTGTGCCAATGCTCCTGCTAGGACCAAAGCTGGAGGTTCCTGGCTAAAGGGTCTTGCTCCTTCTCTCAGGGTCAGACCGATTGCCATGTTTGGGGTCAGGAAGGAATTTTACCCCATGGTCAGATTGGTCATATTGGTATGGACTGGTTGGGGGTCTTTGCCTTTCTCTGTAGTAGGAGCATGGTTCCCTACCTGGGATTTGTTGAGCATATATTGACAATTTTCTATAGAAGCAGGACGTTGGCTGCTGTGGTTCCTCTGCTCTGCGTGTGGCAGGTTTAGGTGCTAGGTCTGTGTTATGTCAGGCGTGATGATAGTCTTAGGTAGAGTTTAGATTATGGTTTGTCTGGCATAGTTTGGATAGGGATGATCCTGTCTCAGGCAGGAGATTGGATTAGATGTGACCTCTGGAAGTCCCTTCCAGCCTCACTTCTCTATGATTCTGTGAATTTTTGTCTCCCATGAATGTAGTGTATGGGGTACACCCATTACACACTACAGGGACAAACCCAGCCAGGCAATTGGGAAGGATTTGCGTGAACATCACTGGCCTATCTAGATCAGGGCTACAGTTGTATTTTTGTCAACAAGCAGGGGAAGCCCTCTAACTGAGATCATCACTTCCCCTAATGGGACATTGCACAACCTGCCAATTCCTTTGTTTACACCTATTATAGGATTGGATTTAAAAATACAGGATTTTATGACATGCATGAAGGAGACATTAGTCCCCATGGCTGATCTGATTCAGCAACAGAGTCAAGAGGCACAGAAAGAGGTGCAATGCACTGGAGGAGGGGCAATCCAAGAGAATGTTTCCCTACATCCCATATTCAAATCAGTATAATACTTCTGATGGTACAAACAGTGACAATGATTGTTCCAATGCCATTAGGCTGCTGCATGTGCCTCTGACATGCAAGGGCCAGGTTCCAGTGACCACAGAAAGGGGCAGTCAGCAATGCCATAAGATTAGATGATAGATAAAACATGCTGTTGTATACTATAGATACTGCTGCTAACATTTACTAAATGGCTATTAGTATATTCTGTGCATTTCATTATCCTACGCTTTCTGAATGTAAAGTTCTTTAAATAGTTAGACTGGTAATGGACCTAATATACATGAGTATATAAAATGAGAGATTTAGATGGGTGAAGTTCACTTGTCACTTGAAGGTGCCTGAATGTGCCAGAATTAGCTGAGCCTGCACGAATGACTGTGATCCATTACACAAGGGATTGCAGTGGGGAGGCATCAAAAGGAAAACAATGGCAGCGGTACATGGGGAAGAAGCAATCATTAAAGACTGGGGCTAAAATCAGTATTACACATTGCACGGGCAGGGTGATTGCAGGTGGGACTATGCCGATGCTGGAAGACCAGCAGCATGGAGACTTCTTCTGGAGGGACGCCAGACTAGAGGAATCTCTTTTAGCCACCATGGTTAACTAGAACCTCACCTGGATGCTTAACTAGTAGTTTGTCATAAATAACTAATATAGCAATGCAGCAGTCATGTGATGTAGCAATATAATAACCTGCTGCTTTATTATGTCTCCTTCTGGACTCAGATACACCTGTATATTTCTTTCTGTATTTTCATAAACATCACTTTTTTATTTTGCTTAGCAATGCTATTTCTTACCTCAGCATAATATGTATAACCACTAATGATGTGGTATAATACCACAGTACATGCAGCATGTTCCCACTCTTCGAGCAGTACAAAAATACTAATAACCTAACATTCCCAGGCCCATTCCAAGGAACTAAAAATAAATTGGAAGAAAACTGTATGGTTGTATGAGGGAACATGCAGATCAAAGGCAGACAGAAAAGGAGCATGATAGTAGGGATGGGTATAACCGAATGGCCCACTGGATCATCTGCTATCTATACATTATGCTTTTCCAGGATGATGGAAGGCAATGTAGGCCTCTCTGGATTATGGATTAATACAACCATTGATCAGTACATATAGAACTCACAAAAAGGCTCTGCTAAAAGCACTGACCTCATTACTGAAATGGATTTAGGTACTACCGCATTGCTTACAGAGACATGGATTACAAGGCACTGGGAAAGTTAGGCTGTGTAGGTTTCACAAAGCCACCAAATAAAGAGGGATTGGTAAGACTAGACAGGACACCAAAATAAAGTGCAGGACAACCTAGTAAACATGTGTTCCTACTCAGTAGAAAGGTTGCAACGTCAGGTGAGAACTAGGATGTGTCGAAAGATGTTTTTAGTGTTTGGCAAGAGTTAGGATGTGCATACTGCACACATGAAGTTATTCTGATCAGTGTGTAAAAAAAGGTCTAGGAACCCCACTTTGTACAAGGTTTGGTGGATGCACCTGTGAGCTACCCCTGTGCCTTATTGCATGTATCCTAGCCAACACTATGTACCAGCTCGTCATGTGCATTTATCTTCAGTTGCTTTGTAGACAGCATATCTGGCCAAGCTTTTTTCATGTGAACTGGGTCTGTGGTTATTCTTTCTGTAACAATGAGGTCTTCACACACTGGCTGTAGCAGCAGCAGAGATGGCACACACAAACCACTCAGACTAAGGGAGCTGACCCCTGCATTCCCAACAACAGTTATTTGCAAGGGATCCTAGAGCAAGCAATTACTTTGCAGCTATACTAAAATCTTCTTGAAACTGAGGAAAATTGGCTAATAAAATGATAGAATCATAAAAAAAAAAAAAGAGGGTTGAAAGGGCCCTCAGGAATCACATGTAGTCCAACCCCCTGCTCAAAGCAGGGCCAGCCCCAACTTGATCATCCTAGCTGAAACTTTGTCTAGCTAGGTCTTCAAAACCTCCAAGGATGGAGAGTCCACAGCCTCTCTGAGTAACCTGTTCCAGTGCTTCACCATCCTCCTCGTGAGATGGTTTTTTCCTAATATCTAACCTCAACTTCCCTTGCTGCAACTTGAGCCCATTGCTCCTTGTTCTGTCATCTGGCACCACTGAGAACAGTCCAGCTCCATCCTCTTTGGTACGACCCTTCAGGAAGTTGAAGGCTGTTATTAAATACTCCCTCAGTTTTCTTCTCTCCAGATTAAATGAGCCCAGTTCCCTCAGCCTCTCCTCACAAGTCATGTACCCCAACACCCGAACCATTTTCATTACCCTGTGCTGGACTCTCTCCAATTTGTCCACATCCTTTCTGCAGGTGGGGGCCCAAAACTGGACACAAGACTCCAGGTGTGGCTACACCAGTGCCAAATAGAGGAGAAAAAAATCATTTTCCTTGATTTAGGTGCATCTCATTTAAAATAACGCTTTTTGTCATGTTTGCCTTTCCTTCAGTTGCTTTGCCAGGTCAGGGACTTGATAGCTCTGTGGATACTTTTAGTCTCACAGAGAAGCGGGGCCATGAGACACTGTACAACTCCAAAGCAAGAGCGTGTAAATAACTGGGATTTTGGTTCAGGGGCCAAAATGGGGGGGGATTCCAGACCAAAATGCAAGTCAGTGGAGATTTTTTTCTTCAGGTTTTTCTTTCAATGAGAAAAAAAAAATCTTTCCATGTTAGGCATCGTACCAAAAATAAAGCAATGGAGGTAAAAGTGTGGGCTCAGGCACCGCTCCTAAGTCAGCAAGGAAGAGTTGCTGATGCCACATATTTTTCAAACACCCAGTATATGAGGCACTCACTTGTATATTCAGGCTTACTGAATATACACAGCTTCAATCTAGGGTAAGCCAGGGTCAGGCTCTGTTAGCCTGGTGCTTAGCACACTTGATTTGCAGGTAGGAAGCCTGGTTTCAAATACCTTACTTGAACATGACAAAGAGTGAATCTGGTCGTGGGGCTTCTGCATCTCAGCTGAGTAGCCTGTGCCCAAGCCTTAGGGTGCTGGGTCTTCCTCAAGCATTCTTTCTGGAGCTACTGTATAAGATGCTTCATGATGCATCGATGTAGATCCCAGAACCATTATGTCTCATTTCTCAGTGAGTGCCCTAACCACTAGGCTTGAGAGTTGTTTTCTCTTACTTGGGCTCAAGGAAACTTTAATCATTCCAGTAAAGAAAGAATAATACCAATAGGAGGGAATGAGAAAACTCCACCCTAGAATCCCTTAGTGGTTAGGGCACTCTTCTTGGACATGTGGGTTCAGATCCCCTAAGGAAGAGGGAAGGATTTGAAGTCAGCTCTCCCACACCTGGGATAGTACCTTAACCAGCAGGCTGCTGGGCAAGAGAACTCCTGCCCTACTTTTGTGTCACACCTGAAAAGGTTTTCCTCTGTCAAAAGCATTTGGCCAGTTCAGTCTGAGTTTGCAATAAGATTTAGACCTGCCAAAACACTACTTTTCGGCAAAAAAACCCAAAGTGATTTGTTTAAGGCAATGCCCCAATCTGTGCCAAAGTTCTTTAGGAAAAAAAAATACCTTTAAGCTCATGAACTCAGAAAGCCCTGGGAAGCGATGGACTTGCAGAATCTCCCTGGTGTAGACAAGGATTGTTTGCTTGATAAGAGACAACTCAATTAAATCCCACTGATATATGATTCAGCACCCCCGCAGGTAGTTACAGTTGGGGACAGGTGCTCGGCAGCTTCAAGACTATCTATTGAGTGATGGATTCATTTTCCTAGCACCTGCCTGAAAAGGTTATTTTTCCATGGCCAGGATCAGGCAGGATGATTTCCTTTCTTGCTGCTTTACCAGGTGTCTCTGCCTTCACTTCATTTGCAGGTTTAGTCAATAAATCAATCCTGGTGAGCTCACTTAGCACAACTGGCCTGAGCAGCAGTGACTGACATAAATTAGACAGGGAGAAATCTTGTCCTACAGGATAGTCTTGTTAAAAAATAGATTGAAAAGCCTAAGGACAGAAATCACTGGAGAAATTTGAAGTGAGGAAGGGGAAAGGAAGGCAGGGAAGATGGAGCAAAAGGAAGGAATTACTTGGGTGCAGACTGCCCTCAGTCCCATGTGGGCAGTGCCACTCTCTGTGCCTCATAGTCTTCCTGGCAGGCTCCCTCCTTCATGAAGAGGCAGTAATATAATGAGGGGTGGGTGATAGGAGGCACTAGCCCCAGGCACCTACTTAGAGGGGATTAAAGGAAGGCAGCAGCTGCTCCCACAACCAGCCCGGCCCAGCCTGTGTCATCACCCCTACGGCTACTGTTGTTCAGGGCACAGACCCTGGTAGTTGCACCGCTGCAAAGAAAAGCTGTTAGCAGACAGATGCTCCCTGCCCATCTCCCTTTACAATTGTCTGAAGTTTTCCCTTGCCACGCACCCTGGGTCTATTCTGTATGGTCCTCTGAGGGTGCCTTGAGCAGGACGCTGCATTGTGACAAGGCAGGGGTGGGTTTGCTCAGTAATCTTACCTTGCCTATGAACCCTGAGGCCTCCTTGTTGCAGGGCTTTTCCATGTGTATGCTTGTGCCTGCCCACTTGGGTCCAGCTGAGCACTTCTGCAGCAGAGCAGGAATAGGGTTTTTTCCTTGGCTCTCCAAAAGCTGCAGTCTCTAATTCAGCCACAGTACTTCTCTCCCCAAATCAGAGCACCACTGACCATCACTTGCATCCCAGCCAGGTTGTCCAGGGGCCAGGGAGTGGCTTTGTGTTGCACAGCAGTTGTGGAGGGGATCCAGGAGGGACATGACCTACACAGACATCTAATAAAAAAGATTCAGAGGTGCAGGGTTTTGCCTCGTCTGTGCCAAAGCTGACCTGCCAGGACCCTTGATTGCATCTTGAACTCAAAACACTCCTGCCTCTGAGAGTCTTAGCTGTTCTCATGGTGCAGCGCTCACATTTAACAGCCTGATTCAAATCTTAAGGGCCTATTTAAAAAAGTAAACTTGGTTGGTTTTATGACACAATTGAGCTCTTAGCAAGGCCAGCAGAGGTCTGAACTGTCTCTGTAACAGCTGATTTCATCCTCTAGTCTACTTCAGCTGTTCTTTGTTATCACTCATTGCTAATAGGACTTTATGCAGTCCTGTTTGGTAGCAAATTGGAAGTGATATCAAATGTGTCTCATTAAAGACTTTCTTCACTGCAGTCTGTGAAGTGCTGCTGATGAAATCCTACTCCACAGACAGTTTATACAGACATTTTTCATTGGGATTTGCTGACTGTTTTTCAGCCAAAGTACAGGCAGGGTTTTCTGTCTCCTTATTTCTGTTTTTAACACAGACAGGCCAGCTTGGCAGTAGGTCTTTGACCTTTCTGGACACACTAAACTTGAATGTGTTGCTTTCTGTTCCTGGGTCTATTTTGCCTGTCTGTTACCTGTTCAGGTTCAGAGGGCTTGGCTTTGTCATGGAGAGATTAAGAGGATAGTTGGCCATGGCCTTTCCTCCAGTTGGGTAGGATCCAGACTGGTGCTTGCTGCCACAACAACTGGCCAACTTCCCCTGCTCTGGCAGAGTGAAGCAGCATTAGAGCAGGGTCCTACAAAAGTAAGGGCTAGATTCACTAGGCAGCTAACTGACCCCTTTAAGTGCCCTAAGTCTAACTCTTAAATGCAGCTGATATTCATAAAATCCCTGCTTAACAGCTGCCTACCCTGTAGGTGCCTACTTCTCTGCTAATGAGTGAGCCCCAGGGCACTAACTCTTGGCAGCCCCAAGCAGCTTGGCCCTTCAAGCATGCCTAACTCCTGGTGGTATTGCAAATTGGGCATCCCCCCGCTATCATGTATATGAGTCCTGACCCTGCTACCACACCTACTACCACAAGGATGAGAGGGCCATGCCCTTCATCATACTCAGAAGCCCATGGGGTAGAGCCCTTGTCTGGGACTTGGGAGACCTGGGCTTACAGCTCTCTTCTGTCTAACTTGGTGCCAGGACAGTGACCCAGACACAGGACTGTCAGGGAGTTTGGGATAGCCCTTTTTCATCCCTCCTCTTGGAGCAGGGATGGGAACCAGGGTCTCCCATGGGACTGCCTTATCCACCAGGCTCAAGAGACAGTCTCTCCCTGGTGAGGTGAAGTTCTGGACCATTGTAATGGGATGAGGGCCCCTAACCCCATTACTGCATGGAAAGTGTGAGGCTGAGTTTGAAAGGAGGAAAATGCAGAGACCCCTTTAAGGCCAGAACTGTTGCAGCCAGAAGGGGCAGAGCCAGAGGCTGCATAAGCTCAGAGCTGGAGAAGAAGGGGTAGTCAGTCCCCTGCAGCAAAGGGGAAAGTAGCTCCTAGGAGGGCAGCCGAACCTGAGCCTGTAATGGCGAGCAGGTCCAGGAGCACTGTTCGTGGGATAATGCAGTGGGATTTGAGGAGGGCCTGGGAAAAGGTGCCCCACTGGAACTGATTGTGTTTGTTGCTGCTTCTGGGTAAAGAGGTTTCAGGGCATGGGACAGCGAGCAGGGAGAGATGAGAGGCTGCTGAAGGCACTGCAGGGGAGTGCATACTCTGCACAGATTGTTTTGGGCTCCCCACTGGTACCTGCTGCTTGGGAGGAAAGTCTATCAGCTCAAGCCCCAATAAAGGGAGATGGGGAGAAGCTCACTTATGCCATCTGGGTGGTATTTTTCAACTATGCCTCAAACTTCCAGTCTGTTCACATATGAAGTGTCACCATCATCACTCTCTGCCTGAAGAATGGTGTTTGTGCCCAAAAGCTCAAAAAGAACACATTTTCCAACTATTTAGTTGGTCTAATGAAAGATACCACATTTGCCCAAAGAACCTTGTCTGCCATCATCACTCCGCTCTTGGGGAGGCAATGCTTTGCTAAATGCCATTGCTCCCATCCCAATTGCTTAAATGGAGCTGTAGTGGGCTGTCCATTTGCACCACACAGTCTTATATTTCCCTGGGCCAACTTGTTCGCAGAACACAGCGTAGACCATAAGTCCACAAACATTAGGTACAAATAAAGGGTTAAACGAAGACCTGTGCATCCAGTGTGGAAATCTCTGAGGCATTTGAAGACCTGAGGGTAGCTCAGGACCCGGTCAACATACTGGAACTGTAGCAAAATCCTCATTGGTAACAGCAAGCCAACCTTATTGCATGGGACATTTCCCCCCACGATTGCACATTGTGGGGGTCTGGCTCCACGACCCACATGCACCACGAAATAGCACAACAAGGAGCCAGTGAGGAGAGCTGTCTTGCGAGGGGACATGGTATCCTTTGTAGAAAACTTGCCGTCTCTGAGACCTCCCCCTGCTCGGAGGCCGCAGATTGAATGTCTCCTGCCCCCGTGGTCTGACCTGCGTTTACCACCCTGGGCAGGGAGGTGAGACCACTGGGGGCCAGAAGCTGCCTTCACTGTGCCAGGTCCCAGGATGCCTATGGCAATAGACTGTGTGAGCAAGGAGAGGGAGGCAAAAGTGAAGCACCTCTGGCTTCACCTCTTACCCAACAAGTCAATGGGTGCCAGTTAAGGATGCAGTGTTTGAATGGGCCTGCTGGTGAGACCCCCCCCATCTCAGAACCTGGATTCCCCCACAATGCTTTGTAGCCATTGTGGGATATGGTGGGACGTTAGGTGATGTTTGTTTTGGCCATTTTGTGGGTCTGGTGCTGAGAGCTTGAGGGCCACTGGACTAGGCCAACTAGTGAGCAGCCGTGGAGGTGGAAAGGGAACTCTCTCTCTTCCTGTCCCTGAGAGAGCAGGACTATCCTTTGCGTCAGTCAGGGCCTTCCCTCTTAAGCTCCTCAGCTTTCCTTTCTTCCTGCTGGTCTTGGGACTGGTCCACAGGCTTAGCCAGAGAGCTCAAGAAAAGACCCACTGGCTGCAGACTGTGCCTTGGCCCCCTGCTGCTGGCTGTCTCGTCCCCAGGTCCCTGAGGCCTTCCACATCTCTCAGACTTTTCTCATTAAGCAAACAGCTGGCAGGACATTCAGGTCTGAGACTTTCCCAGGGATTGGAAGTTTTTGTGGTGCATTCGTTAAATTCACATTTTCCAGGAAACCCAGGACAGTCCTGGAAATATTACAGTTCTCCTGACAGCTCTCATTAGCAGGAGGCAATGCAGTAGCATTGTCCCTAGTCGCCAGACCTTAGCTTCAGGTTCCACTGCGGTCGCTGGGTAATGTATTTGTATTGCATGTACTGGTATTGCTAACACCAGTGCCTGTGACAACAGTTCTGAGGAGCACAGCAACAAGATTCATAGCCAGCTGTAGCCAGCTGTTTGGATGCCATGCTGTCACAAAGCCCAGGGCAGAGCCTGTGAAACCACGGTCAGAGCTGTGACATGAACTTCTGGGAGAGCTGAACTGAATCCAGCTCCATCAAATTCGCCCCTTTTTCCGCTGTTATCAGAACAACCTTCCCAATGCTGGCTGCCAAGGAAAAATCTGCACTGTGAGCAGTTTCTGCAGTCCAGAAGAGAAGAGCCAGTCTCCCCGAGGCCCACCCGGGAGGTCGCTATGGGGGTAGCAGCTGCTCAGACACTGCAGTGACAGTGGACAGAGCAGAATAGGCAGTGCTGAATTGCAGAGGTTCCTAACCAGTGGTGCCTGGCCTGATACAAACCCTTGCCACTTCCTTAGCTCTTCTCGAGGGAAAGTATACTAGATTGCCTACCATGCCCTGAATATCGACAAACTGGGTGGTATTTTGTGGTACCTTGGAAACAAGCCTGACCACCCTCACCTGTCATTCATAGGAAAGTGAAAGCTTCCTAATGTCTGAGCTTCCTGAAAGCTATGTACGCTAGCCCTGTAGGTTTTAGAGCCACCACAGGTTGGAAAATTTAGTGGCGGGAGGGCAATGGCAACCAGTCTTAACTAGCATTCCCCTGCTGCCAAACCTCTGAGCCTTGCCAGGGCCCAATATGCTCTTGGGATCCAGCCCACGGACCAACCTTGTGCCACTCATTCAGCCCTTTGGGGCCAAAAGGTTGGGCATCAGTGCCCCACTGCTCTAGTCTGACCTCCTACTTACCCCAGGTCAGAGAATTTCACCCAGATATTCCTGAGCTGAATCCAATGACTCAAAAATAATGAAGGTGAAGTGGGACATTCCCTTCTCTCTGTTGATTCCAGTGCATAGTGACCTTTTATTCGAAACTGGTGCCTTATTTCGCGTTTGAATTTTTCTGGTGTTCGGTTTCAGCCCCTGGATCTTATCCAGCTTTTCTCTGCTCAATGAACATGCCCGTTAGTATTGCGTATTCTCTCCTCATGAAGGTATTTAGACACTGTGATGAAATGGCTTCTTTCTCCACAGCAGCTTTTTCTCCGCAGCTTTTTTCTCCGCAGCAGGAAGAGGACAGAGTCACGCTGTCCATCACATGGTTGGGTAAAAGCCCTAGGGAGAAAGATGGAGTTGTGCACACTCTTGGAAGGCAGCATTTTATACTGTGGGGCATGAACATGAACCACAGCTTATTTGATAAGAAAATCCAATGCCTTTGGGAGCATGCACTGCTACCACTGACTTAATCTGTTTTCTCCCTGTGGAGGGAAAGTGTAGGCAAGTGGTCAAGCACCATGATTGCCAGTGATCTTGACCCCCTGCATTCATGTGATCTATAACCCATTGCACAAATTTGCCTCTGCAAAAGCATGGCAATGAAAAGGGGATACCTAGAAATTCACAGAACAACCAAGAGACAGAGAACATGGCCAGGTGATGCACCAAGAAGAGCTTTAGCACATGACTTAGTCTCATAGTTTCTAGGGTTGGAAGGGACCTGAACAAATCATCAAGTCCGATCCCTTGGCCTGGGCAGGAACAAATGCAGGGATCGTAGTATCCCAGCCAGATATCTATCCAACCCCTTCTTCAAGACCCCCAAGATAGGGGAGAGCACCACCTACCTTGGGAGTTCATTCCAGAGCCTGGCAGCCCTAACCGTAAAGTAATGTCTCCTGATATCAAGCCTGAACCTGCTCTCAATCAATTTGTGGCCATTATTCCTCGTTATCCCAGGTGGTGCCCAGGGGAACAGAGCCTCACCTATTTTCTGCTGGTTCCCCTGGGGAGTTTATATAGACAGCCACCAGATCCTCTCTCAGTCTTCTCTTGTGGAGGCTGAATAGATTCAGGCCCTTTAGTCTATCTTCATAGGACCTGGCTTGCTGCCCCCTAACCATGCGAGTGGCCCCCCTCTGGACCCTCTCAATACTAGCCATGTCCCTCTTGAAGTGCGGTGCCCAGAACTAGACACAGTACTCCAGCTGTGGCCTGACCAGCACTGCGTAGAGGTGAAGAATCACCTCCCTGGACCTCTTGTGATGCATCTGTAGATGCATGACAAGTTGCGGCTAGCCTTACTGACCGCTTCCTCGCATTGGCAGCTCGTGTCCATCCTGGAGTCAACAATGACTCCAAGATCCCTTTCTGCCACTGTGTTGACAAGAAGGGAGTTCCCCAGCCTATAGGTATGTTGCTTTTTCCTTCTCCCTAGATGCAGCATCTTGCACTTGTCTGCGTTGAACTCCATCTTGTTCTCATCCGCCCACCTCTGCAACCTGTCTAGGTCTGGCTGGATGCTGTCCCTCCCCTCTGGTGTGCCCATTTCTCCTCACATCTTTGTGTCATTAGCGAATTTGGACAGCGTGCTTTCCACGCCCACCTCCAAGTCTCTGATAAAGATGTTGAATAGCACAGGCCCAAGGACCGAGCCCTGGGGAACTCCACTGCCCACATCCCTCCAGGTCGAAAATGATCCATCCACCACCTCTGGGTGCAACCATCGAGCCAATTTGCCACCCATCTGACTGTGTAGGCATCAGTGCCACAGTTGCCTAGTTTTTTATGAGGCTGGGGTGAGAAACAGTGTCAAAGGCCTTCTTGAAGTCCAGGTTGACAACATCCACCTCAATGCCTGCATCCAAGGACTTTGTGACCTGGTTGTAAAAGGAAACCAGGTTAGTCAGGCAGGATCTGCCCGTAGTGAACCTGTGTTGGTTGCCCCTGAGCATTACCTCCCATGCTGGACCCCGCAGATGAGTTCCTTGATAATTTTCTCAAAGGTCTTCCCAAGGACCGAGGTGAGACTAGCTGGCCTATAGTTACCCAGGTCCTCCTTTCTCCCTTTCTTGTAAATGGGGACCACATTGGCCTTTTACAGTCCTCTGGGATCTGGCCAGAGCACCATGATCACTCATACAGCCATGCCAGGGGCCCTACTATGACCTCTGCCAATTCCCTCAGTACCCTTGCGTGAAGAGCATCCGGACCTGCTGATTTATACATGCCCATCCCCTCCAAGAGTTCCCTAACTAGATTGTCCCTGACCCTAGGCACTGCATCATGTCCACTGAGCCTGTCCGTAATCCTGGTGGGGGAGTTATCCCGGTCCCTGCTTGGAAATATGGAGGCAAATACTTGTTGAAGAGATCAGCTTTTTCCTTTGCTACAATCACCAGATTGCCAAGCCTGTCCTGTAGGGTCCCCACGTTACCTGGTGCCTTCTTCTTACTCCCTATGTATTTGAAAAAGGACTTTTTGTTATCCTTAATTCTGGTCGCCAGCCCTAGTTCCATCTCTGCCTTGGCCTTCCTTACCACCTCCCTGCAATCACAAGCAAAAGAGGTATAATCGTCCTTGGTAATTGCCCCTTGCTTCCACTGATTGTATGCCACCTTTTTTGCCCTCAGGCCTTCCTGGATGTCTTTACTGAGCCAAGGGGGCTTTTTAGCACTCTTGCCCCCTTTGGTTCACGTTAGGACTGACTCCCTCTGAGCTCAGAGGATCGTCTCCTTAAGGAACAATCACCCATCCTGGACTCTCATCACATTGAAGCTCTAAGTCCCCCATGTCTCTCTTACTAATTTCCTTAGCTCATTGAAGTTGGCCCTCCTGAAGTCAAGGACTTTGGCCTTACTGCTTGTTTTCACCACCCTGCACCAGATAGTAAATTCCAGCAGACGATGGTCACTAATGCCTAGGTAGTTGAGCACCGGCAGCATCACCTGTGGCAAGGACCAAGTCCAGCAAGGCATTTGCTCTGGTGGGATTATGTACCTCCTGGGTTAGGTGGAAAGACTTCCCAAAGTACATGCTGAAATTCAATGGATAGCTCTGAAAAGGGACATGGGCTTACACAGATGACAGCAAGTAATTCTGCAGTACCATATGGGGCCAAGCTAGGTTAAGCAGAACCCCTCACTGATGTTCGCAGTATGATACAGCTCTGGGAACACACCAATAAACCCATGTGTTTGGATGGAAGAAGAGCAGGACAGCATCTTGGAAACTAACTCCTTCAGAGAGGCATAAGCTTTTGTAGACAGCATCCTACTTTGTCAGATGCCACAAGTGGACGTGCAGAGGGCAGGGGTACCTGCAAGTCCATTCCTAGCATCTAACAAAGTAAGATGGCAACTGGTGAACGTTAATGCCTCTCTGAAGGGGTTAGTCTGTAAGGTGCCACCCTGCCCTGCCTTCTGCCTCACTTCAGGCTAAGACGGGTGCATTGCAGGGAGAGGTGGTTGTGAGGGCCAGGCCATGGCCTGCAAGTAAGTGGTTAACCTTCCTTGAGTGGGAGGTAATTTGCTTGCATTGTTCAAATTCTCGTGACATTTATGTCCATATTTTGGGGGACTGAGCACTGTAACTCACAGCAGAGCTCCCTCCTTCCAGAAGTAAAACCCTACAGGCTCATAGCCTGTCTCCCTCCTGCAAAGCAAACTGTGCAATTATGAACATAAAGCTGCTGGAGCAGCCTCCCAGTTACTTCTTAAAGCCCTGACTTCAAAGGGTTTAAAAGGGGGAAGGAGGCAGCTCTGTGCTACACACTGCTGCAGCCCACTGAGAAAGGGGTGTAATTAGAGCTGGGTACAGGGTGTGATCAAGGGATAGCTCCTTATCCTTGGGCACAGCCCCCTGCCTATTTATCTCCTGCTCTCTGTGAGCAGAGGCCTCTATTTACCAATGTGAAGCCCCATTAGGAACAAAGGCCATGTTCTGTTTGATGTGAATTAAATGCACTCTATAAAGGGAAAGAAAAATGCCAGCTTCCCCTCAGATAACCCTGCTCTTTTCTTCTTCCACTGCTCTTTGATATTTGCTCTGTTTGAGCTCTTCCCCTTTTGTACTGAGACAACTCCTGTACTTCTTGCAGGGACAGCAAATGTGGTCTGGTATCACCATAATGACTGATTAATCAGAAGTTTCCCTCACTCCTCTAGGCTACGCAGCAAGAACCTGGATTCATAAGCAGGTGAGGGCAAATGATTTACCTGCTGAAATGTCTGGACAAATAAATGTTCTTCTCCTTTTTTCTTCATTTATTATTTACCGACTCAGGAATTTTAACCCCCGATACCTCCAGAGATGGAGTTGTTACTATCTGTGCCAAATGGGTGCAGTCTATATGACTTCACATGACATTTATGTACGTGCACCTAGCCAAAAGACTGACCTATCCCATGGTTTCTGTCATGCTCATATCCTGGGCATAACAAAGTGATATACAGATACCTGTAAGGATCAGCAAAAGTTAGGAAGGCTCTGTTTCTTTGTTAAAATTGTGCTAATAAAAATGATCCATTTCCTCATCCAAATCCCTTCATGTGAAAAGAGTCTATAACGCAGGCCTCCCACTTCCACAGTGCCCAATAGCAAGCTATGCCAGCAATACTTTACTGCCTGTGATCACAGCTTTCTGTTCTTTTTAACCCAGGAAACAATCCCATCCCTAACCTGCCTCTATAGGGTTTTCCACTAAGCAACCCTCAAAATCCCACTGGATTCCTTACACCTGTTTCCTCCAGATTGCTGGCTTGAGGATTGATTGAATTTGGCCTGCACTGGACTCCATGCCTTATGCCTGCAGCAGGGTTTTTCCTTAAGAGACTTTTTGCCAATTAAGGTGCAAAAATGAAATGAATTGGGACAGCTGTGACCAGTAGCTCTGGGTGTCATGAACTAATTTGAGTGAGTGTAAGGGTAATTGCCAGATCCTATTGTCAGAGGTATAACTGGGCAGTACTGAACCCAGGTTGGTGGTGGTGCCGGGTGCTGGAGTTTTCACGTCCTTTTTTTTTTCTTTTGCTGTTGACAAAAAAAACCTCACTGATCTTTTTATAGCAAAAAAGGTGGTGATGGCAGCAAACCTCTGACGACAGCCCCTACACAGTGGACTACTGCCCCCTCCACCCTCCCCAGAGAATTAGGGAGATGGGGAGCATGCTGCCCACCCATTGTTATGCTACAGCCTGTTGTATCCCATGAGATTTTCTAAGGCTGAAAATATCAAAAGCACCTGAGTGCAAGGCATGCTACAGACAGGTAACCAAAAAGAAAATGCCTGTTACTGCTCCCATTTCTTCCATAGCTATAGGTATATTAGAGCTGCCTGCCTTGATGATTCCAAGATTGCCCTGCCTGTTCACTCACACGCCTCAAGCACTGTGTGCTTAAAATATATTGTGTGCACCCCATTAAAATAGTGTGGGGCGCACCTAAGACCAAGAGCCTGAGTGCGCTAAAATGTGTCGATGTGACTTCTTTTCTATAAGAAATGGTCGGGGCTTGTTTCTCGGTAGTAGCCTCAGGATTGCCATGGAAGTGCAAGAGACCCTATTTGTATGTCTGTCTGTGCTGTACGTCTAGGGCTGTCATTACCATCATATCTGAGTGCCTCAGGAGTATTAATTTTGAGGCAGAGACTGAGTTTTTGTTCTGGGCTTGCAAAGAGATACAAGCACAGTGGAGTCCATTCCTGGGGCTCCTCCTATTAAATTATGATTTAATAAATAATAACAAATAGGACCATCCTGGGTGGAGGGAGGAGGGGGCAAACTGGGGAGACTGCCCCAGGCCTCATGCTTTGGGGAGCCCCTTGGAGCTGGGTGGAGCAACTCTGTGCAGCCACCAGCTTCATGTCTGGCTGCTGGGTACCCCCACAACCCTCCTGCCCTGCTGCCAAATCCACTGCTTCTGGCTGCTCAGCACCACCCCCCACCGCCAAATCTGCCGCCAGCTTCCTCACATCCAGGGGCAGGACCCTGTATAGGCTGACTTGCCCCTGGCCCTGCACCTTGCTAACAACAGATACCCAATTATTACTATCAACAGCAATTTAAAGTCATAATTGTAGTCTCCTTCTTTTTTCTTTCTCCCAGCATGTTGGTGGAAAATAGCCGGATTAGTTTACATTGTTGGCAGGAAGAGGTGTGATTGAGTCCATGGGGGTGTGGATGTGCAGGTTGTATATACATAAAGCTAAGGAGGTCAGATTAAGATAGAGATAAGACTGGAATTTAGCACTGAAAAGCATGCACTCAGGCTAGGTACAGATATTCAAAAAGTCCAAGGCAGAATCAATCTAAGTTGTGTGTAAGCAGTGTAGTTTGGATCAGTAACGAACAGAACACATGTTCACCCTTTGATGAGAGGAGCAAATCTTAGACCGGGTTCTGCAATTTTTAAACCAGTTTATGCGAGTCAAACTTCTGTTTTGTTATGAATATAGACTGGTTTCTGATCACTTATACTGGTAAAAGTGTAATGTCTGTACCTGGCCATGGTGATCGTTCTTGTTTCTCACAGAAATTAGTTTTGCCTCTCCTGAATCTCTCGCTGTTAGCTGACCCAGTGAGAGCAGTATTTTAGTGGTGGATCCTACCCACTGCATCAAGGCAGTTGCAGAGAAATTACCATCGACAGTCTAATTCAAATGTTCCACTTCCTGCCTCTGTGTTTATTAACTTCTAAATGCAAAAGCTTCCAAGTCCAGTGGGTTTCACTTAACAATTGGCCTATTTCTGAAAAACAGAGTTATTAAAACAGCACATTGCTTCCTCACCAAAGCAAACGAGAAACACAAGCAGAGCAAAGACATTTCAGGAACCCTGATACTACAAAGCCTTAGTGGTTGCTAACAAGAATAGTATTCATAAAAGGGTTTATTCTATGTGATCTTTAAAATTTGGAGCCATGGGAAAGGAATTAAACATTCCAGTTATTTCATTTTGGGGGAGCATTGTGAATTCATCCCCTCTTTTAATTAAAGTTGTGTTGGATAGTGGCTTGGTTGGAGGATTTTTGCCAAAACACATTTCCTTTAGCATATGCTGATTCACCCAAAGATTCCTTCAGTCCAGAAAGGAATTTTCAGTTAAAACACCATAGAGGAACAAGGTAGCCTGGCATTCATCCGAGGTGAGGTTGTGCCAGTTTCAAACCCCTGCTTGGACTGGTTGAGAGGAGGGCTTGAGCCTGGCTTTCTCAGGGCCAAGGTGGATGCTGTCATCTACCATCAAGGTCTCTCACTCTTCCTCGTACATCAAATCTAAAAGGTCTAGTTTTCATTCTGAGGAAGAATGGAAAATACATTTTGGAGCCTTAAGGATCTTTTTTCCTCCATCTTTGCTCATTCTTGGTTCCTGGCCAGGCCTATTGCTAACTGGCAAGGACCCCAGGAGCACTGCACCAGTGTAAGATGGGTCTTTAGGAGCACATCCTACTGATTGCCTGACCCAGAACCATGAGGGACCACTTCCCAGAGGGCTAAAGGGTACATGGTCTCTACCCTACCTGCATCCTAGATCTGCTGTGAGAACAAATGGCTGCATGTGACCAATTCTGTCACTGGATTTCTCAGTGGGAACTTGTGCTTATTTGTACCTTGCTGGCAGTGTACCGGGGCCTTGAATGTAATCTACAGCACCAAGATGAACCTTGAGAATCCCATGTACCTATTTCTCTCCATTCACTGTATAAGGGGTTGTGGTGCCCAACTCAGGTGTGTAACTCCCACTCCCAGAGCCAGTTACCTAAAAGTTGCGTGTGGTAATATTGACCATTGTCTCTGTCCGTCCCTTTGTGAACCCTCTGTTGCAGGCTCTCTTTCTCTAAAATGGGCGTAATAGCACTTCCCACTTCATATGGTAAAGGATGTAGAGTGCTCAGGTACTGCGGTAATTAGGATATATGGGTATAGGAGACAAGACTATCAGGAAGGGGTCTTTCCTCTTATTACTTTGGCCCCAAGCTGTGCTAATGAGCCCCATGACTCTTTTGGACTCCGACAAGAACAACACCCTTGGGGAAGTCAAAATAGCATGGGCGAGATGCAGCTTGCCATTATGTATTCTTTCTTTTTTTTTAAATGACCCCTGCACTTCCATGTCTAATTAAGAATAATGGCCTGTTCAGGACTTCACACTAACATCTGTACTGTCAGAGCACCAGAGAACTGCCAGTATTACAGAGCAAATTGCTCATTTACATGTAAATAGAGATATTTCCAAGAGGGCCTTAAATGCCCTCCGGCCAAAGAGAAGTGCTGCAAACCCAGCTCCTTTTTACCTAGCAGTTTGGGGAAAATGTTTGCATGGACAGAGAATTAAGGAAAATACCGTGATGTGAGTAGGGTGGACAGGCTATACATAAGCACTTAATGTCCTACAGCTTGAAGACAAAGATCCTATTTGCACTGTACACAAGTCAGTAAATAGCAACTGTTTGAAATTTGAATTCTCTTGGGTTATTCATTTCCTTCCACCTAACTGAGACTGTCAGACAAATTCTGACTTGCTGTCAGTAGATGCAAATTCACTTATTCCAGGGGAACTTCAGCTGTTTATGCCAGGTCTGACTTTAGCTCAATAGGCATATAATAGGAAAAAATAAAGTTGTAATTTCTGTAGCTTCAAAAGAGCGGATGCTCTGTGACTGAATAGTCCTCTGTGCTCTCATATGGCCCTTGACAAACTCTTCTGATTGAAAGCACATTGGCCTCTTATCAAGGACAGAGTATTTTACAGGGTGTAACAACCCTCCACTCCTTTCTGGTGCCAGAGGTAGGAGGAAGGGGGATATTTCTTTTACTAGATCTGATGACTCAATTGCCTTCCCTTGCAGCCATTTTAACAGGGAGATGACCAATAGCTTGCACACATTGCAGATTCTGTATCTCATTATATTTTTTTTAAAATTCCATGGTTTTTAACCTGGTTTCATGATTTATGGGAGCTTGACTTGTAATTTTTGACCCCTGAGGGGTGTCAGTACTCTTGAGTCCACAGGCAAATTTCACCTCTCACTTAGTTCATAGCAGGGCTCAGGTGGCTTCTAGTATTTTCTGGATGCCTGGGTGGCCAGATTTGTTATTTGCACGGTCATCTAAGACCCCAAAATATCTACGGTCAATCGAAAAGCAGCAGTTCAGGATGGCCTCCATTGTACTAACCTTGAGAGTACTGACATCTTGTAGCGCAAGTGGCCCTTGTAGTCAGTCATCTCCTACCCAGAAACAAAGCACTGAGTGGTCAGCTGTTGAGATTTCAACAGGCTACAAACTGCAGATGTTTCAGATGGGGAACCCCTTATGGACAGAGACTGGTCTTCTACTTGGAAAGCACTAACCTCTAGCTGTTTCCAGTCAGGAGCCAACAAGTGCATGTCTGTAGCATGGCAGTGGTGGTGTGCCCAAGCCAGATGTTTCCAATGATGCCCTGACCCCCTGCTCCATCTTGCAGATTCCAAATTTTCCGTTGCGGCTTGAGCCCCCATGCAGAAACCTGGGAAAATGCATTTCCCCCAGGTGATCTTGAATGAACAAATTTCCCTTCTCTGAAGTGACAGTAAAGGACAAAATGATTTATTAATGGGGGGAAAGGGAGACATGCTCAGCTGCTCAGTAGGAGCTGAACCCCAAACCTCACCCCCTTGGCGGGTCACTGCTGCCCCTGCTCCTCACCATCATCTGAGGTGGCTGTCCACTGCCTTCACTGGTCACTCCTGGGCAAGCCTGTTCCTGGCCATCACCAGAGCCTGGCTGCTGTTCTTTCTCCTGTTGCTTGTACAGCCCAGCTCCTACACACCCCGAGATGCCCCCACCCCCAGACTCAAGGATCCCAGCTGTTTTAGGAACTGGAAGGGAACAGGTTGTAGTAAGAACCCACTACAGGGACTGCGCTCACAAGCAGTGCAGAAGCTTCAGCACCTTTTAGAAACTGGTAGGCAACCCATCCCGGCCTGAGCCTTTCACGCAGGCTTGTGCCCCCAAGGACTTTGTGCTCACAGGTGCTGTTTCCCTGTCAAGTTTAAAAGCAGACTATGGTGCCATCCAAGATGAACTCCTGTTAGAAGTCTCCCCCAGTCTCTCCTTCCTGCTGGGTTTGAGGGTCACTTCACTGCAAACCTCCACATAGGCTTTTTGTGGGTATTGACCCCGCCCAGAAACCTTTGCCCCATTTTCTTTTACAGCTGGGTTGTCAAAGGTAAGGCCCACTTGCAGCCAGGTGCAGCCATGGAGCCATGTTGGCTTTTGTGGGGTGCTCCTGGTGGAGAGGAGAATTCAGGGCTGGGGACCACTGCTGAAATCCAAGCTACAGGACCTCACTGGGGATGTGTTTGGCAGTGGTGGGGTGAGCAACAGTTGCATTAACTTCATGGCTCCCAGGTTCTGCCACTGCTGATGCTCTCCCCATCACCAGATGTGGATCCAGATCTGACATGCAAGGAGCCCCACCATCCAAATCTGGCCCTGGGGGCTAAGTGAATTTGATACCCTGCCTTACAGCATTTGTACCCTTAGAGCTTTACAGGTTTGGAAGTGAGGGCTGGTGACCACAAAGACTGTGTTTGCCTGGTGCTTTACATTGACACATTTTGCCTCAACACAGCTAGAACAGGCTCCAGTAGCTCCCAACTACCATGGGAAAAATGAGGCAGGTAAGGGACACACAAGTTTTGCTTTGCAGGACATAGATACCATAAGCAGGGCTGCCTGGGCATACCTCCAAACCTTGTGTTAAGGATCTAACCCAAGGTCATCTGCTTACTGACACCCTGGCTTTTCAGCCAGACCTTTTCTTATTACATTTCCTTGGGTTTGCTTATGAAACCCAAGAGTTGCATATGAATCCCAAAAACAAGCCCTTGGGTTTGCATATGAATTTGCTTGAAGTTCATGGCATGTGGAAGCTTTTTGCAAGTGTCACATTTCCCCCTCTCTTGTCACTGATTGTATTCAATTCCCTGTAAGCCCACGACATCTTTGTGACATATGCCATATGTCAGGGGTGGGCAGTTATTTTGGGCCATTTACTGAGTTTTGGAAAGCCATCAAGGGCCGCATGACAGGCAGCCCAGACCAGATACATATTAATTTTTAAAAATCTTTAGGGGCCCCACGGGCCGGATAGAATGGCCTGGCGGGCCACATTTTGCCCACCGCTTCCATATGTGAATGCCTGTGGGGGGAGTCAGCTTCCAGGAGATGGGCCAGGGACATGTAGGGGCAGCTGAGACTCCTTCATACAGTCAGTGTGAAACAGGGAAGTGAAGCTTTGGACTCTTGGGTTTGACCTCAGGAGCTCCAATTAAAAAATCAAAAGAGGTGAAAATCATCGAATATATCTTCCACGTTACCTTCACAGAAAGCTGCCAACTTGTGATATTTGAGGAATCTGGTGAAGCAGTGCTCCATGTGGTGCCTGGGATCTTCTGGGTGTCAGTGTCAGTTTGCCAACTGTCTTCAGCTGTCAGGTTTGTTTGCCTTCTCTGCTGTTTTTTGCCTCCCTGCTCAACTGAAACTCATAGGAGCTGAGAGGAGAAATTCTTTCAGGGCTAGCAAGTCACCGAACTTTGAAGATGGCCCATTCCTATGCAGCAGCCTTGAACCAAGAGATGGCTACTGCCACTGGAAACCAGTTTATATCTGAACTTCTGGGGAGAGTAAGCAATGGTTACCTGGTGGAGGACTCTGATCACCAGGGATCCTGGTTTGCTCTGATTTTAAACAGCCCCAATTTTCAGTTTAAAAAAAGTAACCCAAAATCCACTTTTCCGTGATTAAATTGAAACACCACTAATACATAGGTGGGTGTGTATATATATATACATATATTTTATATATATATACATATATTATATACACACACACACATACATATATATATATATAGTGGTATTTCATTTTAATCATGGGAAAATGTGAATTTTGGGTTACTTTTTTTTAATCTGAAAATTGGGGATTTTTTATGAACCAGACAAAGCCAGAATCCCTGCTGATCACTTGGTGAGGTTTACTGGGAGTTCCCTGACAAAGGGAATAGGAGATTACAAAAAAAGATGGTCTCTTACCAGCTTTGTATGTGAGAAGGAAAGGCAGGAAGGAAACTTGTCTGCAAAGAGAGAGCAAGAGGTAGTTTCTCCTCTGGACTCTGGAAAAATCTATAAGCAGAAGGATGGAAGTGAAGACAACTTCCTTAGAGGTTTTTAACTTAATCTCAGTGAATGCTCCTGAGAGGAGACTAAGGGAGGGAAGTGCATGTGGACGCACTGACAGACAAGGTTCTTTGGGTAAGCATGATATCTTTTATTAGACCAACTAAATGGTTGGAAAAATGTTTTTTGCAAGCCTTTGGGTACAAATACCTCTCTTCAGGCATAGGGAGAATCTGCTGGTGTTATGTGGATATAATAGTTATTTATCGTTGTATTTCTTGTTAGTTAAAGCAAAGGGTGTGTGGTTTTTGGACACCTGGCAAAGCCTGTGGATCTGACTTCAGTTCTGTGGCCATTTGCCTGGGTGCTTGGTTCAGCAGCTGACCTTTGCAGATATTTCATGGGCTGCCTGAAAATAAGGAGCATAAATATGATCGGATGAAAAAAGCCACTTAGTGAACAAAATGACCGAAGGAATACAGCTGACCTTAAGAGGGGGTGAGACAGCCCTTCAATGGAAGCGGAGGATGTTCAGAACCAATCCTGACTGGTACTGACGCCAGCACCCTTTATAGAAAGCCGTGCGCTGTAAGTGGAGTGCAGCACTCAGCGCTGGAGGTTAAAGCCTACCCTGAGCATGACCAAGTTGGTCAGATTTAGAAAACCCTGCATGTTTTGCCCCTGGCTGCCGTGAGGCTAGGATTTCACACTTTGTTTTTAAAGGGTTATGATCATTCAAGCATAGAGAGGCTGGGTTCTGGGATGCAGCCATGTCCTATGTCAGAGGTTTGGCAGCTGTTTGAAACCAGAGTGAAGCAAAAGAATTAGGAGGACAAACTAAGCATGGCATGTTTCTGTGATGCCTAGGTCAGAAAAATCAAGTGGTCAGCACTTAAAGCTTGATCTCAGAGATTAAGGGGTGTGCCCTCACCCTGGAAAGCTACCAAGAAAGCAAACAGCACCTGAGGAGCCAGGGGTCAGCCTGGGAGCATGCTGTGCTGTGCAATAAGGACAGCAGGGCTTGTTGCCCCCATCAAGGAAGGCACCTGGGACAGACCCATAGGAAAAATCTTGAGACTGTTCCCTAAGGGACATGCCTCATGTTCCCTGACGGAGAAGGGGAAGGGGAATTTCCTAATGTTAATACAGCCTGGGCCTCTCACGCGACACCTCTCCCCAAGACCAATATAAGTCTTCTAGACCAGCTCCTCTGCCATCTGAGGCTCTCTAAGGACTAGCCTAGCTGGTGGATGGCCCCAGGATCACGCCTCAAAGGGAAGGTCCCTGGTGCTCAGGGGGGTTCGTTGTCTCCAGCCCGCTTGACAGCAGCAGATGGGTGATGTAGACGTACCCTGTGATAGAGTGTAACATTAGGTGATTCATTCGTGGTTGCCTTCCAGCTATTATCCCAGATCGCCATCCTGCAGAAGGGTATTTTTCTCACTCCCCTTTCAACCAGCAGGAGGAATAAGGGCATGTGTTGGGGCTAGTTTTTCCTATTATGGAGCACAGCCGATGAAATCCTGGTCCCTGCCTGGTCATCTCAGGTCCAGATTTGGTCACCTGCATGGTGTTTTTGCTCGTCTAAGTGCCCAAAATGCCAGCTGTGGACAGGCTGGAGTTCTCTTGGGTGCATAGATGACTATGCACAACTGAGCATGTACAGCAGTAGCCAAGACCCATATGTGTGCCCCTTATGGACCCAGAGCAGCTTTAGATATGCAAAAATGAGTCAGCTCAAAGGACTGCTGGACTTAAACTTATGAGGAGGGTGTGAGAAGATCTCCACCTTTCCTCTCCTTATGGCTCAATGGGTGGGCACTCCCTTAGGAAAATGGAGGTCCCAAGTTCCCCGTGTCCAGAGGGAGTTTGGACTTGGGTGTGTCTAATGTCTCAGTACAGCACACTAGCCACCACAACCTAGAGCAGCTGCTGCCCAGGCTCCTTCAGACACTCCTTTTGAAGCTGGGTCACTAATACAATCATTGGAAAAAATGCTGTGGGCAGTGTAGGGTGAAGTTTCTACCATGATGACAGCAAGGGCCAAGCGAGACCATGAGACCCTTCCCCTTCCAGGCTAGGAGCCACCTCCCAGGCTCTCAGGTGTACTCCCTTCTTCCTGCCCCACGTACCTCCCATGCACCTCAGTTTCAGTGCAGCCCAGGGAGTGCTGGAGAAGGCAGAGTGGTACCTGGCCTGCGGTGTGGAGGTTGGAGCGCTGTGTTGGGTGCTCAGCGCAAGCCAGGTTCAAGTCCTTGTTGTTGAAGGGACAGGCACTGAATCCAGGGTCTTCACCTCTAAGATGAGGGAGGAGCTGTTTAGCAGAACAGGGCTCATTACAATGCCTGTGTACCATAGTGCAGACACAGGAGACCCTGCTTTCTTGTTTACATTGTGGGCCCCTTATCTGCCTTGGCTGGAGGTATAATGCAGCCTGTCATGGGCTCCCAGAGGTTGTGTCTTGCCCCAGGGACCTGACTCTCCTGTGAGGTCTGAACCCAGAGACTCCTGCTCTTCTACATCTTCCCCTATTAAAACTTCTCTTCCTGAGTCTTCTAAGGATCTTTATTTTAATCCAGCCCCTGAAGCCAGGCTAGCAGCTACACGATGCAATTTGGAGCCTTTTGCACTGTGATTTATATGTTTTAATGACAAAGCCTTTCTTTGTGGACGCTGCTTCATGCATCTGAAGTCCTCCAGCTGATATGGAAGCTGCTACACATTTGCTTTGAAAAGGACACCTGCACGGCCCCCATCAGAGCAGAGCTGGCTGGATTCCCCTCCCCCTCCCACCTCCCTTCCATTTTCAAGCACTGTAGAAAACTCAGACAGTCATTTTACACATGAGTGAAAGTCTCGGGCACATCTGTCTCCACGGCTGGCATCTTGATCAATGAGCATGACTTTCCCCAGTTTGCTTGATTTTGGAGTGTGAATGGAGTGAGGGTCCTGTGGGCACAGCAATGCTCTGGGAGCCCGGGAGGGATATACCCAGAAGACTGATCTAGGCACTACCTTTCTCCATGGTTTGTATTCATACATTCTGCATGAGCCCCCTGTCATTTGCTGTGTCTGCCTGCAGCTACTCAGTAAGAGCTATTAATGAAGGGAACCCAGATGGAGTTAATATAGATCAAAGCTCTATTAGTTCCTAACCACATAGCTGCCCGCATGGAAATCCAGATGGTTTGCAGAAGGCAGGCTCAGCGAGCCACCTCCCTGTCCACCTCCAGCCCCTTCCATGAGCTCCCTTTGGGGTGCAGCAAGGAGCAGAGAGGGGTTCCCTCTGAGAGAGGCTCTTCTTTCCCTGCTGGTCCTTCTCTTGCCAGCTTTTGACAGCTTGGTTGGTACAAAGCCCCTGATCACTGGGAGAACAGAGGCTGTGGAAGAACTGGGATTCAGAGGGGAAGGGAAAGAAGCCCAGTCATGAAAGGCAAGACCCTCTTATTGTCCCAGGGCTACCTCAACTCCTAAAAAGTTTTGCATCCCTTCCTAAGACCG
Organism: Crocodylus porosus; assembly: GCF_001723895.1. Lineage (NCBI taxonomy): Eukaryota > Metazoa > Chordata > Crocodylia > Crocodylidae > Crocodylus > Crocodylus porosus. Next base: position 44,909,698 of record NW_017728910.1, on the reverse strand, counting down.
TGGAAGCAGGAAAGATCCGAATGTTGCCAACCACCAAGCTCAACAGCGCAGGCCTATTGTGTGGGGTATGGGACGGCACCGTGGAGCAGATGTCTGCACACAGGCTGTCTTGTAGGTGAAGAACAGGTGTGGGTGTTGGGGCACAGGGCTTTCAGCTCCTAGCTTTGCTTGGGATCTGCTTTGTGACCCATGGGCCAAACACTGAAGGGGCGTCAATGTCTTGGTGGCAGAAGGCTCAGCCTTGCTGCTGGGGCAGCAAAAACCCACCTTCCTGCTCCTACTCTGTGTAGGTCAACCCTGGAAGTGAGGGCATGAGGACACCCTGTGCATGCCCTAGTGCTGCCCTCAACACCTGTATCATGGTGTGCTCAGGAGTAGTGCTGTGTCCCCCGCTGCACCCTCCTGCAGCCCCAGGTCTCTTCACTGCCTTATTTCAGGGGGTGTCTCATGCTGACAGCGTGGGGCTCATCGCTTCCGTGGTGATGATGACCATGGCATGCTCTTTTTTTCCAGGTGCCTAGATGACCAGATTGGGTCATGACAGGCTACGTACCTGCCCAAAATAAGGTGCCAACCTGTGTGCAAGTGGCCCTTTTGGGATTTCCACCACCAAATCTGGTTATCTAGGTGGCCAGAAAAGAAGAGAATGCTGCCTTGAGATCTCTTGGGCTCTGGTGTAGACATAGCTTAATTCTCTCAGGGTTTCAATTCCCTGTAGATATATAGGCACTGCTAGTCCTTCCCTAACTCCCAAGGTGGTTGTGAGGCTGACTGCCTGTGTACTTGGAGAGAGTCAGTCCCCCCTCCAAAGTCCATTAGTCCCTGGACTTCTTCCTAGAGGGTTCAGTTAAAATAGCTATTGATCACAGTCTGGCCTGATGCCCTGGCCAACACCTGCAGGTGGCAAGCGCTATCCAAATTTGTCCGTTGTGGGTTACCTGACCAGGCCAATGCATTGAGCTGGCAGCTTCCTTAGGGCTGTGAAGCCAGATGTTTTCTATCTGTGTGATATATGTGATGGAGGGGAAAAAAATAAACCCCTTTCAAACGTCAGAAATTAAATAAAGCTTGAAAATGAGCAGGCCTGAACATTGTACAAAAATATGACTTTATGTTTGCAAATAGTAATAAGGGATGAATTATGATCTTGGAAAGGGACAATAATGTCCTGTATAAAGAACCCAGAGTACCCCTTGCCCTGAATATTTCAGTACAAAAAATACCAGCAGGGTCTCACTAGAAGAATGTCATCTCTAGTGACATTCATTATTGCAACAGCAAGCAAAAATGTTGGAGCAATGGTTCCATATTTAACTCCATATTCTAGTTTCCTAACCATGACGATGAATGGCAGTAAGGCTGGGGTGACAAGCACAGGAAGGTAATCCGAGTCCAGTTTGCTAAGAGCATTCATTTGGAATTTCTAACAGGACTTGTCTGCCCTGTTCCCATTTGTTTCTAATTAAACTCCCATAGCTCACTCAAAAAATCCTGCCCTTTATTAATTAGCATCATTATTAGCCAGTTTCATAGGCTATGCCAACAAAACAGAAACTTCTAAGGATGCAGACCAGGACAGCTTACTAATGAGATGCAGGCAAAGATCATCCTGTTAATGTTAACAAGGCTTTTTATTGTCCTTTCTGGCAATAAAGACAGCTTGGTACTTTCTGAGCCGATTTCTCTGTTGTCCATCAGCTCTCTCTGCCTCTGGGATGTGTGCTCTGTAGCTGGTATAGGGGGTTAGAGACATCTCTCTCCCCGTGCTTCTGTTCTTTGGAAACACGAGAAAGGTAATGCCCTACCAGGTAAGAGTCGAGCTACTAATCTGGTATTTGCAAGCCACCATGCCATTCACCTTGCTTGCAGGGGATAGCATGATTCCCCTTGGAGCCATGTCTCTCCCCACTGCTATGCATCAAAGATCTTTTTTGCAGGGACTGCCTCCTATCATGTTTTTCATACAGCACCTTGCACAATGGGGCCCAGAACTTAGTGGGGGACTGCAGCTGATATCACAGTGTTTGTGGTAATAATAGTGGTAATAACAATGGCTATATCAGGGCATTAAAATGTTTGTTATGGAGGTCTTTCCCAGTTCACACAGGTGTTATAGCTGGTGAAGACTGGTCATGGCACCAGGCTCTGCACAGGGGCAGCTTTAATAGCAGTGGGGGCTGTCTCATGGAGCTGGCATCTAGGCATCCCTTGTGATTCCCCAGCCCCACTTGCCATTGTTTCCAAGAAGGCTAACAGCATGCAGTATAGAAGTGTTGCCAGCAGGTCGATGGAAGTGATTCTTCCTCTCTGTTCAGTGCTGGTGAGGCCACATCTGGAGTCCTGCATCCAGTTTTGGACCCCCCACTGCAGAAGGGATGTGGACTAAATGGAGAGAGTTCAGCGGAGGGCAACAAAACTGGTGAGGGGCTGGGGGACATGACGTGTTAGCAGAGGCTGAGGGCACCATACAGCGTTATCATGGCTAGGTGTGCAAACATGATTCACAAGATAAACCTGGAGATTTCACATAGGAACCTGTAGTGCCCCCCCCAAAATTTTGAGCTGTTGTGGCCTTGCTGAGCTCTTTGTAACAGAATGCACTCTATTTTTCTATAGTCAAAAAACAAGTGAAAACTGAGAGCTGGCATTGTCCTGGGGATGTCTTGAGTCTCATGTGTGGTGCCTCAAGTTTGAAATTGCTGGAAAACTCTGGGTTAGACAAACACTTGTCTAGGGTCATCCCTAACCAAACTGTCCTCTCTTGAGGATGGGGGCTGGATTAGAAGTGACCACCTGATCTCCCCGCCCCTCCCCAGCACTTCTTTTCTATGATCCTAACCCTTCTCCAGGAGGGCTTTGTGCCACAGGGTCTGGGCAGCCAATCCAGGAGAGCATGGGCAGACAATGCAGTGCTGGGTTTGGGTGGAAACAGTGGGTGCTGCAGAGCTGGACTTCTTCAATCCCTGGTTTGGCCAAGGTGTCTGTGGCCTGCCTGCTGAGAGGCACAGATATGGACTTGCTCTGAAGGCCTTTGTGGAAGGGCTTCTGGCTGCAAGAACCCCGTAAGAAGCTGCCTGGGATGGATGCTGTGGGCAGTGAGCTCCACTAGACTCTCAGAGCATCCGGTGGAAGTGGGAAGTAGCCAGCGCTGGCATGAGTTGTGCCTGCATTGGCAGTGCAGCTGGACAGAAGGTGGCTGCTGTCAAAGCCAGTGCATGAGACTGGTAGATATGCCGCCATGATGCATGACAGTAGAGTATCTGTGTTCAGAGGATGCATCTGGAAGCACCTTATCAGTGGTCCCTGGGGTGCATATGGATGCCCCACCTCTCTCAGGCAACTGAGCAGTCAGTAATCCCACCCAGCCTGCTCCCTCAGCAGCCTTTAGAGCCTTCTGGCTTCTGGCTCCGTAGCAGCACAGAGCCAATAGAGGCCTCCCTTGCTCGCAGGGAGCAGCCCAGGCATGGATGAGGGTGGTCCCAGTGCCTTTCGAGCTCAGCAGCAGAGGGCCCTTTGGGCAGCATGGGGCTGCGTGCTGTTCAGGGAGCCCTGGGCTGAACTGGCTCAGCTGCTGAACATACAGCAGGGAATGAAACCCAGGTTTGACTGCAGGGAGGGCTCATTTTACTGCCATTGTATTTCCTCATCCATTGTTGCTGAGCTTGTGGGGGTCTTCCCTCCCTCCCCCCTCTCCAGTGGCCCCATCCTGCTGTGAACAAAACATAGATTTAGCTTTGTGGCATGAACGAGTCACCAGCAAATGGGCACCTGTGTCCTGCCCCACAGGTTGAGTGTGGTTCATTTTTTGGTGGGCAGGGTGGAGTGGGCTGGAAGCCTCACAATCTCCTCTCTCTCTGTCTCTCTTTCAATCTCCCATGCTGACCACAGGGAGATGAGCCATGATCGCAGCTTAAGATAAAGTTGCATCTTTGCTCGAGACATCTGGTCCAAAGACTAGTGAAGCCAGAGGTCAGAGTCCTGGCCTGTGTACCCCAGAGCTGAATAGCCAAGTTGAACTGACATTGTAAAGAAGAACGTAGTAAATGTTGGCAAATCAGGGCTGGAGAGGCTGATGTTCCTTCTCCCATGGCAGCAGTCTCCTGTGCATACCTGTCTGTCCACAAACCTGCCAGCATGTGAAACAAGCAACTGCAGTATGTGAGAGGTTGGAAGCAGCTGGATTTTGTGATGCCTTGAGCCATAATTGATGGATTGCACTGATATATAGCTTCCCTTCTGTTTTAAAGAACTCTTCCTGACTGAGTGAATAAATAAACTGAGTTTTTAGAAGAAAAAGTCTGTTTTGTCTAATGATAAAGTCCATTTCCTATGTCAGTCAGTAGGGTTGGAAACTTTTAGCTTCCCAGTTCTGAGCATTATAGCCAGAAGAGGAGGAACTGGGACACCTTGCCAATGAGTTGCACTATTTGGTAAGAACAGGAGAATTTGGGGGAGTCCAGGGCTCCTGGGCTCCCTGGTCTGGACAGGTGAGAGCAGTAGGGGTCACACAGGTTAGCCAAGCATGTGTATTTGAGATGCTTCATGTGGTGTGGCTGATACCTGTGCTCCTCCTCCTCCTTGAGGAGGTATTACAGGCAGGTTCTACTCTCACCTCTGCCCCAAGGGCTGTTGTGCAATTGTTCTGTTTCCTTATTAGTAAAGCAAGGTCATGAGCCCTGGTAGTCTGAAAGTAGGCAAAAGATAGGGCAGTGTGGCACCTTATAGAAGGTCAATAAGATACCACCCTGCTTTGGTTTCTGCTAAGCGGGAACTGCTCTCCTACTGACAACTTGAAGGCTTCATGCCACTACTTTTAGCAATAGGGAGAGCTAAAAAGCTCCCAGAAATATAAAGAGAGAGGAGGAGAGGCTGGAACACATGAGCTCCTGACTCCCAGAGCGGTCTTTGGTTGCGTTCAACACTGCATGACTCAATGTTGTGATATGGCGGAGCAGAGAGTCTGAGTCAGTCCAAGCTGGGAATGCGCCACAAGCCACAGTCCAACTGGAAAGACATGCTGTTGCCATGTGAAATACACTTGGAACATGTCCTCCCAATGAGGTTTCAGGATGCCAGAGGTATTCATCATTTGCTGCTTATTGCCGTCTGCTTCAGAGATGCCTCCCATCACCATGTCCCCTGCTGGGATTCATTTGGAAAGCTCATGCCCAGACCACCCATGGCATGTTGCATCAGAGCTGCCCAGTGAGAATTCACAGAAAGCTCAATGGCCTTGCTAGCTGTCAGCAAGTTTCTCAAAACAACACAAGCTAGAGGGCAGCCCTTGGTTTGAGATAGGGTGACCTCTGTGTCATTGACTGCCATCAGCCTGAGGGATAAGGTGTATGGTTAGACATAAGGAAACATACTTCCCAGCCTTTATTTTACCAGTTTTGAAGTGCTCTCGCCCTGCTACCCTAAGTTGGCTCAGTCTCACTCTAAGCAGGATTTGTTATGGGGGGGCTGAGAAGGAGACAGCCAGTGCCTGTCCTGTTTCCCAGTCATGGCCAGAGAAGGATGCTTCCAGGCATACCTTACCTACCCGCTCCTGCTGAAGTGTGCCCAACCTGGAAACACAGCAGCAGTGAAGCGGCTCTGAGACATCCAACCCCAGCTGGATGCTGGAGACAGGACTCAAATAAAGGACTGGCCATTTATATGAAGATTGGGGCTATCCAAAGTTATATTAGACAAGGTTGTAGAAAATGTGGAAAGGACAAAAGTTCTCTTTGGGGCATGAATGAGCCCCTGAGGTATTGAGATTAAGGAGGAAGGTACCTGGTCAGAACAGGGAAGTCATGGACACTGAAGGGGTATTCTCTGCTTGTCTAGGATGCGATACTTTGAAACTTCAGGGTGTTCTTGGCTTGTTCTCCCACTCAAGGCCAGACCAATCACCACATTTGGGGTCAGAAAGAAATTTTCCCCTAAGTTAGCCTGGCAAGGATTGTGGAGTTCTTGCCTTTCTCTAGCATGGGGTAGACCTCTTCCAATCATCATCTGGGCATATATTAACCATCTACTTGGCTGTCACCACAGTGCCCTTGTCCCTGAATGCTGGAGGCTGTGGGGGTGTGGCGGTGTCGGCGGTGGGGGTGTGGTAGCGGCGAGCGGGGAGCTCACGCAGGCAGCCGCGGTAGTGTTGGTGGCAGGGGGAAGAGAGGAGTGAGCGCCGACCAGCAGTCGGCGACCATCTGCAGATGTCGCCCGCCAGCAGTCGGCAGTGGACAGCGGTGATCGAGGACTGCTTGCGGATGCCAATGGTGGTGTTGGCAGCGAGGGGGGGTGGCAAGCAGCAGCTGCCCGCAGGAACCACTGGTAGCATCGGCAGTACTTTTTGCAGGGGGTGCACCACCAAGCTCAGGGGATGCACGTGTACTTGCATGCACCCACTATGCATTACCAATGTCCTTGTCTCTCTGGCTTTTACATATAGTGTCCTGTTGGTGTTTCTGGCTTTGTGCCCTGTGGGCTGTGTGTGAGAGTTGAAAGTGTCGGTTTTGTGGATTTCTTGAGTAAATAGATGGCCTGGGATCACAGGGGACTGGACTCACTGGCCCTAGGAGGCCATTCCAGTCCTGTGTCTCTCTGTACAAGTTCTTCTCCATGGGTTGCTCATCACAGGCCTGCTTGTACCTCTGAAGCAGCTGGTGCTGGGTAGTTCCAGGATGGGCAGGGTCTCATCCATAACAGCAATTACAATGAGAAGGGAAAAGGATGCTCACAGGGGCATGGAGGAACTGGCAGAGTTTGTATAACTCCTTTGTGACAACTGTGTTTTCATTTATTTGTTAAATAACCCAAGTGACTGGCCTTGGCATCATGTACATTGATTAATACATGTATTTGGCTAGGGCCTGAATGGAAAACCCTTATTGGATGTCTAAAATCTTGCATTGACTTCAGTGCTGTGGGCTGGCACCTTCTGGAAACCAGGTGGCTTTTTGTAAGTGCTGGCATAAGGGCTAAGGCCCCAGTCTTTCCTTTAAACACTGAAACACCAGCTTAACTTGACACACGCATGTGCAGGCCTCTTGCATTCAGTTGGTCTGGTTCTCATTTATATGAAGCCACCTCAAACCACTTCAGCTGAAGAAAGGGGCCTGGAAAGGAGTGTTTTTTACCCAATGACTGTTTAAATTAAAATATGTGGGCTCAAGTCTCCCCTTGGCTAGCAGAATGCCCTAACCATTAGGCTACAGGGGTCATATTCCCCCTTGTGCTCTCGCTTTCTAGCCCAATGACTCTTGCATCCCCAGCTACACAGGGCCAAGCCCCAGCTCCAGCCTAGCTTTGGGGCTGGGGCATTCTCTTAGGAGGTGGGAGACGTGGGTTTGAACCTCTCAGTCTAGGGCAGGTAAGAAAGGAACCATCCCATGAGGGCTCCTACCCTTAGACTACAGTATAATGGGAGGGCAGGGCTTTAAGGGCAAGCAGTGGTCACTACCACACCTTGTGAGGAGCCGGATCCTGTCGGTGTATCATCTGTGCTTTGAAAGCACTGACCACATGGGGCACATAGGCAGGGGGAAGCCTTGCTACTGGATCCCAACCAGTGCTTAGCTGTGTGGCAGGTGCCAAGCTACCAAGCCTGGAGCAGTTTTGGGCATGCGTGCTGGCACTGGCGTTGGCACTGGCTGGGTGCCAAGAGGGAGGTTCCTTGTAATGTTTTATGTGCCTTTAGGGTTTAGCCTCAATGGACAGGGTTTTCAGGTTTGGATTTAAGCTCCTAAAATGCCTTCAAAATCCCAAACTACTTGCCTAAGACCTTTGGAGCTGGCCCTACATCCCTCCATGGTCATGATTCCCCAGGGAGTGCCCCACGAACACAACTCTTGGCCCACCCCGAGTGCACTGCAGGCCTAGCCCCTGACTGGGCACTGCCAGCCTTGGTGAGAAACATGGTGTTAACTTGTCCTCTTATATTTTTCATGCACAGAACCCAATTATGAAATGAAGCTTCTTGGCAGCTCTTCCTGGACATCAGCTTTCTATTCTACAACTTGCTTGACAAGGAAACCAGGCTGGGGGTGGGAACAGAGAGAGGAGCAGGGAGGGTGAAGGAGGGTTGCACTCATTACTTTCCTCAAAGAATACAAGTAACTTCTTTGGTCACTGCTGAAACCAAATGGAGCCTGTTGTATTCGGGGAGCTTTTCCATTGCTCAGCCTTCAGCTCAGCTATAATCTCTGGGGCTTCTACAAGGATGCTTTCCAGTGTTTCCTCCTTCCAGCGCCTTCCTTCCAGCAGATCAGGTTTTGCTGTCAAGCTTGGAGGCAGGCAGGCAGTTATTTCCTTGAGCTATAATACCATTCAGAGGAGCTCCCCACAGCAGCTGTGCAGTGCTGCCTAGGCAGGAAAACTGAAGGGGAAAAAATTCCTGTTTGGATAAAGGTAGTGCAGTAACACGGAGGGGATGGCACTCACTTCTGTATGCTAAAATCCAAGCTACACGCAGCAAGGACTCTCAGACTCCAGGGCACTGAGCAATGCCTTCAGCTTCTTCCCCAGTGATTTCCTCCCCTGTGGCTCTGGAGAGGGAAATTCCTTTCTTTACACCTAAAAAAAAAATTATAACAAACCCCCCAAACCAATCTCAAGAGGGTTGGGCAAAAGATAAAAGCTCTGCAAGGCAGTGCAACTCCTCCTCTTGACAACTGACTTCTCATTTAAATGTCTGCAAACACAGGCTCCAGCTAGAACTGCCTTTGTAGCTGCTGGGGAAAGCCTGTTCTGCATCGGGACAGGGCACTGGCCTCTGCTAGGCAAAACAGCCCACAGACTAGCTGACTAGCTGAGGGCTGCTGGTCCTATGCTCCCTTTTTTTTTGAGCTTCCAACTTCACTGCCTATTTTTGTGCTGCCTTTTGAAAAGAAATGCCTCTCACTTAATGCTGACCAACAGGGCAGGCAGAGACTGGAACTAGGTGGTGTCTACGGTCAGCAGAGAGCTGAGATTACCCTCACTGGAGTGTGCCTGGATGTTTCCCAAAATACCTGTGGGGTGTTGGCTGCCCAGGATGAAGGACATTCCCAGGACTGGGTGCCCTTTAACCAGATGACGAGAGAGTGGAGCGGGCTTTTGAGCAGAGCACTCCCTGTCTTGGGTCTGAGGAAGGGAAGGCAGGAGTGTCCCTGTGCATGGACCTAGTGAAGAAGGTCCCCTGATGTCTGCTTTGCTGCTGGTCTGGGCTGTGCTCCTGCACTCAGGAATCAAGAGCTGCCTGGCCAGAGGAGGGAGGTCATGGGAGCATTGCACAGGTAGGAGCTGCTTGTTGCCGTCAGGTGGGCTTTGGTTGAGAGTGATTAATCAGCTGGGGGGGGGGAGCGGAGGAGGCATGTACTTGAAGGGGGGCTCCATCCTAGTGGTTTACCCTGTCATCAGTCAACCCCTTCCCAATCTAAGTAGACCCTGGGGGCTGGGTGAGATGACCCTTGGTGTTTCTTCTACCAGCCCTGTGGTGCATGGGGCTGTAGCAGATGAACACCTCAAATATCTGTTCCCTATGTGATCTGCAAGATACGCCGTCAATAGGGAAGTAAACACAGCTGATCACAGCTATCGATCATGCCTCTCACATCCGACCTCCAGCACTCCTGCTAACATGGGGTTAAATGGAGCTGCCAGATATGCCAAACCCTTGATGTTTGTCATGAGAGCTGCTCGGATTTCCTGTTTCTCCAGATGTGTCAAATATTGTGTGCTGTCCCCTCTGAACACGTTGGCTGGTAGTTTAGCTTGAAATGTGTTTAGTTTTGGGCCCCCTGCTACAGAAAGGATATGGATAAATTGGAGAGAGTCCAGCAGAGGGCAAAGATGGTTCGGGGGCTGAGGAGCATGAATTTTGAGGAGAGGCTGAAGGAACTGGGCTTATTTAGTCTGGAGAAGAGAAGACTGAGGGGGTATTTAATAGCAGCCTTCATGTCCTTGGAGGGTGTTTCCAAAGAGGATGGAGCTGGACTGTTCTCAGTGGTGCCAGATGACAGAACAAGGAGCAATGGGCTCAAGTTGCAGCAAGGGAGGCTTAGGTTAGATATTAGGAAGAACTTTCTCACTAGGAGGGTAGTAAAGCAGTGGAACAGGTTACCCAGAGAGGCTGTGGACTCTCCATCCTTGGAGGTTTTGAAGACCTGGCTAGATGAAGCCCTGGCTGGGATGAGGTAGTTGGGGCTCGTCCTGCTTTGAACAGGGGGTTGGACTAGATGTGACCTCCTGAGGTCCCTTCCAGCCCTCACTGCCTGTAATTCTAAGTCACAGGGGTCAGAAACCTCGGTTAGATGGAGATTGGATTTTTCCTAGGAACCTGCCCTGTAAAATATAGATCGAAGTTTGTAAAGTCGCATTAAAAGTTGCTGGCGTGTTTTGACTTTGCCAGAGTTTAACCACTGGATTTGCTTGCTGGATTTGATCTCTGCAATGTATTAAAGATGACACATCTCATTTGCTAACAAGCTAGCTCTAATACCTCACCAGATATTGTGATGAATAGCATGTGCCCTTGTGGCCATCCAAGCATCTTGGCTAAAAATAAGCAAAGCAGGCACTTGGATATGATTGCTCGTACTGGGTGGCGTTTCAGGAAAGGTGGCCAGTGGTTACATGGGTTTAATTTACTGGCAAATGCAGTTATCTCCCTGGAGGGTACTACTGAGTCAAATATGTGGTGATTGCAGGCATGCAAATGAAGAAATCATTCACTTCCTGAACTTGCTGCATATTGCAAAAGGAGCATGCTGCTGCTGACAGCTGGTTAGGAAGTGTCATTCTTGTCTGAAGGTCTAGAGTCCTGTCCTAGCACAGCACATGCGCCACCCCCATTCACTTCATCCTTAACAGCTGTCTTGTCATTGGCCTGGGTGTAGTATGTGAGTACCACGCAGTCAGTAAAGGACTTCAGCTTCCCAGAAAACTTGGGGACAGTTCTTCCTGCTTAGCAGACAAGGGACAAAGGAGATTACAGACCTAGGTGAACTCCCACAGCTGGGCTCACCTTAGGGGTGGCTGCGTGCTTGAGCAGGGATGAATGGGAAAGACCAGGCTGTAGAGAGCCCAAGTGATAAGGACCTCATGGGGCTGTCCCCTCTTTCTCCCGGGGTCTGTCTTCTGCAAATGTTTGTGATACAGCTTGATCAGTTCTTCAGACAGGAAGAAGGAGGCTCTGCTCTGATATGTAGGGGAGAGAGGGAAGGAGGTGGAGGTGGGGCAGATGGCTGGGAGGACCTGGCTCTTGGCAGATGGTGTGGCATGTATGATGGGGGCAGAGGGAGGATCTTTTGGGGACCCGCTGTCTTTTCTCTCCCTGTTGCAGCTTGGCACAGTGCAGGGACATTGCCTGGGAATGAAAGGAAGGGCATAGACGAGGCAGGGAGCAGCCTTCAGAGCGAGTAGAAGCAAGTCTGGGGCACTTCACAGGGAAGGAGGTCAGGGCAGAGCACCTGAAGGATGAGTTGGGGTCCAGGTTTCCCTTCCTGCCCATCAGGAGGAGATGGGAAGGCAGAACGCATACGCAATCCAAGTTAAATATTTGGTGTGGGGGCAGGAAGAGAGACACAGTGCAGCTCCAGGAAGAGCCTGGCAGAACTGGCATTTCATGAGAGACAGCCAATACCCCACTTTTTGCTCCTAACCTGCCTCACAGTGGTCTTGAGCTCCAGGTTTGGGGCAGTCAGGACCATCCCTGGGCTCCATCGTCTACATCTGCTAGCTGTCTCCTCCCTGTGAGCTGGCTGCTGACAGAGCAGACTTCCATCAGTAGCTCCCTAGTTGCCAGAATTGGTATGCTCTGCGGGAGGGGGAGGGGATACTGCTGCAGATGATATTTTCAGCCAAAATGTTGGTTTAAAATAGAAATAGAATTGTTTGTTTATAAAATATTAACTTTACTAGATTTGGTGGCTGGGTGGGTTAGGCATCTCCCTCCTTCGCTCCTGGCTTCTCATGTCCTTGTCCTTGGGACAGGGTATTTAGCAGAATTTGCAGATTCATTTGAATCTGACATGGCTGTGCTACCTTCCTGACATGGCCTGGACATCTCCCTGTAGCTTCAGAGGCATGAGATTGAGCCTTGCTCTGCATGCAGACTAGAGACTGCAGCCAGGTGTAAGTGGGCACCTGGTCATTTAGGCTGCAAAGTTGAGAGTGGCTGCATGTGATGCCAGCCACATTGCTCCTGTGTGTACTGTGAGCTATAGAAACTGGTGTGCATCAGAAGAATCCACAAGCCACGCCAGCTACTAGGCTTGGGAAGACCTTTCACCTATTAAATGCAGTATTATATTGTTAGCAGAGCTGGCAGCACGATCTGCTATTAAAATTGTCTGACATGTCTAATTATGGGGCCCTGTTTTTCACTACTTATAACTTTGCAAAATTTTAACCATTTGGGCTGCAGTTGTCCAAGGATTTGCCTCTGGCTTTTCCTTTTCTCTTCTGGAAAATTTCATCTGTTTCTGATAATAAACCCCCAGAAAATTGCATTATTTTTAACCATATTAAAAACCTCTGGTGACCTTTTCTTTGAGAAGCTCTTGTGCCCCAAAGCTTTGGAGCAAGTACATGAAATAAGACATGTGTGTCACGGTGGAGCCTTTTGTCATCCTTGGGAAAATCTGCCCAGCTCTTGTCCTTGCTATAAGTCTTTGAAAAATCACAGTTCATTCAGGGTCAAGAGAGACCTCTTAGAGCTTAGCAGCGTGGGTACACTGTGCATGCGCTGTGTATACTCCATTCCCTCACACCTCCTCATGCTGACCAGACTGAGGATGTGCCAATTGTACAGGGTGTCTGGATGTGCTCCATCCCAAGGCTACATGGGCTCCTATGAGCCTTGCTCATAGTGGCTGTTCGCAGCTGCTCTACTTTGGTGTAGGGCTGGGTGCCAAAACAGGGAGCAGGTGATGTGCTCAAGCAGTGGGGAGGGAAAACCTCTTGATTTCAATGAAGAATGACAAAATAGAGACCAGGGAGAAAGACAATGAGTCAACTGGGATGAGATGGTGTCTTGCAGGGAGGTGGGGAGCCTGGGACTGTAACTGGCTGGGCAAAGAGACTGAAAGAGGGGTCTGAAGTGGGAAAGGAGACTGGGAAAAGGGGAAAACTAGGAGGCAGATGCCTGGTGTGTGGCACTGAGCTTAGACAAGGGGCTGGGGAAAGGCAGAGCCTGGGACTGGCAGGGCAAGGTGACTGAGACTAGGACTTAAGGAGGATGGGACTGCAGAGTGGAGAGGCCAACAAGAGAAGGAGCACAAGAGCTTCTCAAAGAAAGCTTTTGGGGCACAAGACCTTCTCAAACAAAGGGTCCCAAACAGGGACAATTGGGGCTGGCTGGGCAATGAAACTAAAACAAGGTGCTGGGTCCAGGATGGAGACTAGGAGCAGCTGGCCAAAGAGACTGGGCCTGGATGAAAAAGCTGAGGTCTGGATGCTTGGACTAGGCAAGTAGAGAGCTGGGGCTTGTGACAGTCGGGGAAGCAACAGGAGTGGGATGGGAGGAGTCGGAGGGCATCAGGCTTGGGGAAAGGAGTCAGAAGAGGCTGTGCCCACCACAGCACACTTCTCCCAAGATTGTGGCATTTCACCAGTCCTCTGCTGCCAGCATTTAGCATGTGCCTCGTCCAGCCCCTTTTACCTTCTCACAAGCGAACACTCTTTGTGTGTTCCTCATTGCCTGGGCTCCAAGGTGTGATCCACAGAAGCACTGAGTGCTTATGGCTGTATCTGATGCCAGTGAGAGTTGTACCATGTTTTGTGCTCTACAGAATGAGGTTGTAAGTAGCTCACATGAGCAGGTGGAAATGTTGATCTTAATCACCGTTCCTTGGATCTCTGCCTATCAATTAGGGGTAACACCCCCTACCTCCCCCATGGAGACAACGTGATCTGTCTTGGCTAGAGGTAAGAGAGGGATCTCACCAAAATACTAAAGCAGCCAGATTCCATGATATTTAAATTGGTCAACCTGTTCCAAAACATTACCGGCTGATGTCTTATTCATTCATGAGATTTTGTGTCATCACCAGCTGCACTTTAATCATTTACAGGGTCTGTAACATGGGAGGTGAACCAAAGATCATGGAGTTTTTTGGTTTTAATTTAAAACTGATGCAAGAAGAATAAATCTTCCATCTTGTTAAAATCTGATGGCAAGCTACAGTGAGCTGGGGTGCAAGATTGTTTCACAGTAGTGCGACATATGAAACACTTCCTTCCCAAATGCAGAGGCACAGAGTAAACTGAGACAGACTGTGGGTGATTGATGTACTCAAGGGAGTTGTGATTACATATTCATCTGTTACAGACAGCTGACTACTCTGCAAATCGCACATGCATCTGGGAACCCAATGCTCGCCTCCCTGCTGATTCAGATCTCTCTCTGCCACATGAGCTACAGAAGATCACAGTTGGCTGATAGAAGTAGGCCTATTATAGTGCTGTGGACCAGCCACAAGAGACCAGCATTGCAACCTCATGCTCACATGTAAAATAAGTGTAAGAATCGTGAGGGATTCTCAGAAGTTCTCAGCCTGGCCGAGCTCTACAGCTGGGCAAAATTGAAAAATGCAGTTTTAGGCTATCGTGGACTAATTGTCAGTTCCCAATGAACTTGGAAAATGATTTCAGGCATGAAAAAAGGGGGAGAAATTTTCAGAAAGTTGAAACATTTTCTTTCAACCTTTTATAAATGAATAATTTTGATTTTTCATTTTGAAAGATGCATCATATCTCAATTCGTCTCAGTGTAATAAGGATGGCAATGAGGATGGCACAAACAGCAAAAACTACCAAAATAACATTTTAAAATGCTTTTATAATTTATTTTGGTTCAGCCAGCATGCCAGAAAGGCCCATTGTTCATGCTGGTCCAGTAACTTTTCCCACACAAGACAGGGCAGGTGGGGGTGGGGAGCCAGGGGGAGATCCTATTTCCCTTATTATCCACTTAGGTATTTAATTGTGATCCTATTCCAGCCTGCTTCAAACCCTGAAAAACCATTAAGCTTTGCACTTGTGCATAGCACCATCATTTTAGCTGTAGGCTAAGCCACAAAAAGCAGTGAGGAGGAGGAGGAGGACTCCCCTTCCTCTTTTGTGTTAATGGGTTTCCAGGGACTCAGGCAGGGTGGAACAGGATTGCACTTAGGTGCAATCCCAAGGTGTTGTTTACTTTTATGCTAGACAGATTTAAGGCCCAAGGCTGAAGTCCACCTACGTGTCTAACAGCGAACAGGATCAGGCCCTGGGTGTTTTACCACTAACATCAGAGGGAGCTGGACCCTTGACTTGGCTGAGTCAGATCAATGCCGAGTCCACCCTACAGCTAGGCCAGCCTTCCAACTCGTGATGCAGGGAGGAGTGAAAGGATTTGGGCACAAAGCAGCATGTGCCATTGGAGGCCAGGTCACCTACATGGCCTTGTGATTACTCTGCAGTCTCTGGCTAGTGCAGCTCCTGATCTGGTGACTGCCTCCTCATCTCATATCACTGCATTTCTCTAGCCCAGGGTGCTGGTTGAGAAGAGAAACCCAGAGATTTCACATAGGAATCCAGAGTTTCCAAAATGCTCTGCCCTGTTGTTCTCTTTCTGAGTACTCTGCAACAGAAGAATCTCTCTTATTTTTCTATAGTTAAAAAGCAAGTGAAAACTAAGAGCTGGCATTTTCCAGGGGTGCTTTGAGTCTCGCGAGGGGTGCCTCAAGTCTGAGAACTACTTCTCTAGCCAGTGTGCTGAAGAGCAGGGTGCTTAGTTACCCCTGGTGACTAAGATGGTGGCAAAAGAAAAGGGCTGGGGGGCCAGCTATAGTGCCATCAACTTCCTGGTCTCCAGAGCCGTTCTAAAACAGAGGCTCTGGCAGCTGCAGGGATTGATGCCACCACTGCCTCTAAAAAAAAAAAAATCGGGCAGCTCACGGGAAGCCCTGCAGCCTAAATTCAGCCTATAGGGCCAAATGCATGTGACACCCCTGCTCTAAGCCATCTTCAGTAGTGCTGATAACTATCTACTGGTTGTGAGCTGGCTATAGACCCCAGGCCAAGGGGGCTGGAGAAGGGAGAGGTGAAGCAGGGAAAGGACATCTTGGGCATGGGTGGAACAAAGCAAGGGGTCCTGCTTTACCCTGCACTCTCTCAGAGCCCCTGTGGGGATTAGGGCTTGTATAAGAGCTGCCCCCCATCAACAGGCCTGTGCTAGCTCGCTCTGTGTGCTGGGTGGAGCACAGCACGTGGTGACATAGCAAGCAGAGCTTGCTGTTGTATGCAGAGAGTTGTTCATTGGGGCACACACCCAGTCTTTTTAATTTCCAGCTGGACTTTAGGCCAGTGACACGGGGTGTGGGGGGGCGGGGGTGTTCTCTGCCCTTCACAGAATGGGAAGTAGATCCCAAGGTGTTGTTTACTTTTATGCTAGACAGATTTAAGGCCCAAGGCTTCATTTTCCCACATATTGGGTTATCATTGACATCTGTACAGAGCAGGCGCAAAATGCCGGAGCCAGCGCGGTCAAGAATGCCAATTTGAGACTGTTGCACATTGCCCAAGTTAAAGAAGGAACCAGCCTGAGAAGAATCAAACTTGGATTTGTATACCCAGGGGCCTAGATCCTGTTCCTCCCTGAAGCACCCCAAACTTAGCTTGCCCTTGCCTCAGATGTACGTGCCTCCTTCAGGAGGTAGGATAGGAGGTGGGATCCTGCAGCTTGCCCAGAGACTCTGGGGTGAGGATATGACAGGATGTCCCTACTCTGAGAATGTGATGGGCATAAAAATGACCAGCCCTGCTGAGTGTGACCTCCAGGGACTAATGGCTGAAAAGGTGAGCAGAGATCCCAGTAGCCAACTCCCTAATTGTGCAGCAGCATTGGCCCTGGCAAAGTTCAGGAGGGGGTACATGCCCCTCCCATTTTGGGAATAGGAAGGAGGTAGCCTGGGTGCCTCCAGAAGGCAATTCTCTTCTGTGCAGATGGAGGTGCCCACGTTGAACCCAGGGGTACTAGGTACCCACATGGAACTGGAGTGCTTCCCAGCAGTCAGGGATATCCTTTAGTGACTTAGGCACCTAAAAATGCCTAATGGGAACTTAGGTACCTTAGAGGTTTACTAGGACTTGGGCTATACAATTTAAGACCAGAAGGGACTATTATGAGCATCCAGGCTGCCCTGCATAGCACAGGCCAGGGAATTCCAGCTGGAGGGGCCCAGCCTCCCATATGTGCTGGCTGAGCTGGAGCATCTCTTTCAGGAAGATGTCCATTCTCTTCTGAAGGAAAAGCATGCAAGCCAGTCTTCCTAACTTGAGCCCCTCAGCTGAAGCGCTGTTGGGGATGGGATGGCATTCAATACAAGCAAGGCAGAGCTGAGTACATGGTGAACTAACCAGTCCATAAGTATTGATTTGACTTTTAAAAATCAATGGATTCTCTTCCAAAGCCATTCCCTACCCCTTTACATTCGGCTTTCCAGGGAAACATAAGCAGCCAAGATTTTAGCACAAGTAGTAGCTAAAAAACACACATTGAAATTTGCCAAGAGGGAATTCTGGAGAGAGGAATACGCTTACATTTTATGTCACGGCTGTTGGCTTTGTGCATAAGTCAGGAAACAGAAACTATATAAAGTGGAGCCCTCACAGAGCCGTCTGTGTGCAAATACAGATTCCATAGGCATGGACATCTGTCTGTCTTGCGTGACATGGGGCACAGCTTGTTGAACATCTGTTGGTATGACTGTCCAGCCCAGTTCTTGACTGACAGCTCTTCTGCACTTACAACATGTGAAGTTTGTCCTGTATGTGCTGTAGGTTCTTTCCAGGTTTCTTCTTTCTTCTGCATGTTGGGCTCATCCTTCCTCAAAATCTTCATCCCATGCTTAATAGACTGTTTGCAAGCACTTTGATTCTCAGCAGTCTTCTCCTAGTTGTTTGGCTCAACGTTCATTGCCTTCATATGGCTCTCGCAAGCTTCTTTGAACCAGAGATAAGGACACCCATGTGGTCTTCTTTCTGTAAAGACCTCTCCATATAAGAGATCCTTGGGTATACAGCCATTGTCCACTCTCTGTATTTGACCAAGCCATCAGAGTCAACACTAACTAAATTAACTGTCCCTGGGACCCAGACATTCCCCACTGATTCCAGCTTGGTGTATTTTGTGTCCCAGGGCTTCACAAAAATCATATCTTATCCCTAGCAGTTTGGATTTATGTGCCCCCAAAGAGTTGACTCTTAATGGGGGTCCCTTGCTTACCAATCCAGATGGCTTGCGGCTCCCCAGTTTCTCAATCTCCAGTTCATGGTTCCTCGGCTTTTCCCAGTCCTCATGCTCCAGCTTCATCCACAGCCTCTGCAACTGAAGCTCCTTTTCTCTGGGCATCAATCCCTGCCTCTCCAGCCCAGCAGGAAAGAGGGTTGGACTGAAATCTGGCTGTTGCTCTGGCTACTGCCATCACTGATTGCACCTGCCCTCCCATGTTGACAAGCTGGGCTGCTGTCCTGGTGTCAGTTCTGTAGTTGGTTCCTGGTCCTGAGCTCCATGGCTCTATACCATCTGCATGATTAGTTGAGCCTTCTTTGTCACTCTGGGATCCCAATACTGACACCACTTTTCACAGAGTGCCCTCAAGGAGGATGCTTGCTTGGGACTGCTGCATGCTTGTCTGGTCTCAGAAGGTCCCTTGAAGCCAGTTCAGGCTTGGCTTATAGAGACGAGGTGGAGCCCAGGCTCCTTCCTACGCTGAGACCTTGGCCTTTCAGTCTCTCATTTTCTCTGTTTCCCCATGGCCTTGACTCAAGGAGTGAGCATCCAGTCGTGCTCCTGGGAGAGGGGCTTCGCCTCCTGCCGTTCACCTCCCAACCTTCCAAGAGGCACAGCAGGCAGTCTCTTCAGTAAAGGCATTTATTGGGGCAAAGGCTGCCCAGCCAGAGGTTTCCTGCCCCCTCCAAAGGGGTTCCCAATCCAGCCTGCACAATCTTGAGCACCCCCAAAGATACTCAGTGGTTTCCTTTCGAGTCCTTCTAGCTCCCCAAAGCTCCCCAACTTATCTTAGTTCCGAGACTCTTCTGGGCAGGAGCTGCCAGAAGTCTTTTTTCCTGTCTGCTCTTCCATTGTTGCTGGACACCTCTTGGGTGTCACCTTTGTGGATATGTCAACACAGCCATTCAAGACTCTATTGATGCTAAAGGTCCGTCTTGCCTCCTCCTGCACTGTAGCCAACCCTGGAACCTAACCTGTTATTCTCTGTGCAGAGCTAATGGACTAAACTGAGTCACACAACTTTCATAGGATCATAAGAAAGTCAGGATAGAAGGGACCTCACAAGGTCATTTAGTTGAGCTCTGTGCTCAAGGCAGGATCATCCTTGACTAAACCATCCCTGTCAAGTGTCTGTCTAACTTGTTCTTCAAACTTTCAACAGCTTGAAGCTGTGCTCCTAGTCCTGTTTCCTATGGTTATGGAGAAAAGCCCATTTCCATCCTCTCTTTAATTGCCCTTCAGATATATGAAGATTGTGATCAAATCCATCCTCAATCTTCTCTTCCCTAAACTAAACAACCTAGCTCTTTTAGCTTTTCCTCAATGTGAACTCAGTTAACACAGAAATATCACAATAAAACCCACATTCCATCACAAATGCTTGCAATTATAATGTTGTATGTTCTACATTCATTTTTGGTGTAATGAATACCACCAAGAATTCTGCAGTCTGCTTGCTAGCATTTTACAAGCCCAACAAGAGGTGAAGTTCAAGAATGTATTCCCTCCTTACTCATTCCTCTGCACATCTGGGAATTTCTCTGTCAACCAGATTATGAAAACCAAGGGCATATTTTTAGGAGAATCACGTTCCTTTCCCTCCTTACAATGTTGTAACAAATTCAATGGGAGGATCCAACTCAGAGGAGATAAAGCCCAAAGCAATGAGACAGGCTGAGTGCCAGAAGGATGAGATCTCATCTGGGAAAATAATTAGGATCTCCTGCCGCACAGTTGATTCAACTTCTCTGGAGATGAGGGCTTGATTTCCTGTGTGGCTTGTGACATTCACTCTGGTTCCGTGCTGCTGGCTCATTTGCAGTGCACAGAGGCGTAGCAATGTGCAGTGGGATATGCAGTTTGAAAAAAAAGCTGACAGCATTTTCAGGCCATTATGATTTGGCCTCTGAACCTTAATTGCGCCCTAAGATTATTTCAGATGGGATCTCCTTCCTTTCTGTGCTATTGGATTGGGTCATCTTCCTTGGGCTGGAGTCCTGTGCTGGGAGGCACTGATATGTCAGCGTGCCCATGATCACACAGGGCAGAGGGGAGAAGCCTTATACATATTTAGGACAGACATCCCTAGCCAGGCCATAAAACTCCTTACTGTATGGATTTTAATAAGCCTGGTCAGTGACTGAGATCCACTGACAGTGGATAGAAAATATTTTCTTGTTTTAGCCTGGTATAGATCAATAATATAGTTATAATTAAATTAATTAAATATAATAATGCAAATAGTAAATACTAACAACCACTTTTACAAATGGGAACTACTAAAGCTAGGCAAGTTATCTGCATAGTCCAGTTCCCCCTTATATACCTCCGGGCAGAGAACTGTACAACCAGCATAAACACTAGATCTGCCTTACCTTTGTTATACAGGTAAAGAATGCTGTCAGGAAAGCAAAGTACAATTAAAAAGAAAAAAAAAAGGATAGAAGTGATGCCAATTCTGGTTAAACACGAGCAGCGCCAACGCAAGCTCCTCCACAGTTGCCCCACAGCGCAGTATTTGCAAAGACATCAAACAGAGGGTGTTTCCACCGCTGTTAAATGGATATAATTCTGTATTACTGGCGTATGTTTGAAACACTGCAGACATGTGTTTTATGTCTTAGAGCTGCCAGGCTGGTGTCTGTGCTTCCCAGATGTACTCAATCAAAGGCTTTCTCCTAAATGATATTTTCAGCCCGGTGATACCCTGAGGCCTGTGTGGGTTGCTTTCTTCTCAGAGGAGCTGTTAATTAGTTAACAAGGCTATTCTGTATCTCTATCTGTGTGTGTCTGTGACAGAGAGAGAGTGTGAGGGTGTGTGAGCATAATCATCCAAAGAACCTGGAACCTTAAATGCAGACTGCGTCGAATTCCAGGGACGTCTGGAGTCTAATCCCTGCACCTTTGCTAAGCCCAGACACTTGCAGAGGCCTGGTTTATGGGATTCTGGGTCTCTGACAAGCACTTCTCCCAAGCTGTTGACTCCTTTGAATCAGTCCCTTGCGGGAATGGCTTGTGACCTTCGGTTCTGCACTCAAACCCTTGTGCTGACTGGGCATCAGAACTGAACACTAAAATAAATCCAGACCAGCCTTCCCCCTGGTAGATCTAGAGCCTGGTTCTGGTTCTGGGGAGCCTCTGGTCTAAAACTGTATCTGACGTCAAACCCCATCTTCTTAATCTGCCCTAAGCCTGTCCTGCCTACACACATACACAGAGGGGTGGGGTGATCCTGCAGAAAGGGTCTGATGGCAAGAACTTGGGATGGCCGCACACCTGGCCAGCATGGTCTGTACTTTAGCGACTCTTTAAAAAGCTTGGCCGATACTGTTCTTAGGTGTCCCAGGTCCTAAGCCCTGACGCTTCATACCATGTGTCTAACTGCGTAAAATTTCAGTACAGTTTAGTAACTGTATTTGTTGGGTGCCTGTTGCCCTCTAGTGGATGAGAGGGACCCAGTGACGGGAGATATCCTTTCTCTCAAGTGACTGTGGCTGGTGTCTTGGGAACAGCAAAGCCAGGGTTTCATTTTGGGTTCCCTGAGGGCAGGTGTATGATTGATCTCATCATGGCACAAGTTGCACGCAGCACAGAGCTACTGAGAACTCCCTCAACCATTTTGAGCACTGGTCTTCTGGGCCATACCAGACCTAACAACCATCAGTGCAAAACTGGCCTGATGGGCTGTGAGATGGGTCAGAACTGAGCAAAGAGTGTCCTGCCAGGAAGGTCATTGTCACTGCTTCCTTGAGAGGGAGGAAACTCCTACTATTGTCTGACAGTGGGGGGCAAAGGCTGAAGAAGAAAATATTCCTCTGGTCATTTTTTCCCAGATCAGACTATTGAAGTTCCCAGTGGGTTTGGGATGCCAGAAAGGGTCCCAGGTGAGATGCCTCGGTGAGCAAAGTGCAGCTGCGGTGATGGGTGCATGCTATATCGGGTTCATCAGTTGGTCATACTGTTTCTCACACAGACCTTGCCAATGTGCCACCTAAGGCAGAGCTGATGCTTGCATACCTTCTCTTGAGTAGCTTCAGCTCATCATCAAGGACCCATAGAGGACTTGCTGAATGAGAACTCCCTCTTGCCATCCTGACCAGGCCTGTTGCTGCTCCCCAGGGCACAGCAGGGAGCAGTTACTTTTCAGGAACCTCCCTTTCCATTGTGGACTTCTTATCCCTAGTTTTTTTTCCCAGGTCAGGCAGTTGAAGTTTTGAGTGGGTTTGGGCCTGAGGGTGCATGGCTAGAGCTGAAGAAGATCCTTACCCTAGTGCTTAGTGAGAAGAAAGGTGATAAGATCATTTGTAAGGAGATCTGAAACACGTTAGCACTGATTTTCCCTCCTGCCACGTATTGCTGCTTTCAGGGTTTCTGGAGGGTGGGGGGGAGGATGGCTTTATAGGCCACTGTATCCCTGGTGAGGGTGTGTATAAGTGGACAAGTGGCTGGTGGTTAGGCCATGCAACAGGCATGTGGCCGTCTTGAATCAGAAAAGCTAACGCACTCATACAACTAATGCACTCGTTAACATGCATCACCATGCAACTGATTATCCCTGATTATTTTTCATTCCTGAGCATCCTGACCCACTGCAAGGCACCTCCTGTAATCATGTAGAGGGAGGCATAAGCCTACCTTTGAGATGGTATAGCGAACCCCATGCCTCTCTCTGCCAGTGACCGTGCTCCGTGATTTCTCTGGCACAGACCTGCGCCCTCTGGATCTTCTCGCGGAGGTGGTTCCTGCTGGTGGCCTGAGGAACGGGATTAGGATGCTCCAAGTGCAGGGGGTGCGTGGATTCCAGCTCTTGGCTTCCCACCCCCATTCCCTCTGCTTCCCAGCTTCTCGGATTTTTCTCCACTGTGACCGCTTTCCAGAGGAATTCTCTATCATCGTCACCCTGAGAGTCCTCAGTGTCCCAGGAAAGGTAAACACAGATCCATCTATGACAAGATGCCCGTCCATTTTAATGAATGGTTGGAGTCAAGATCTGACTTGAAAACACTCGTCATTCTCAGGTGGGGCACAACCCAAACCTGGGATAGGAGCAGTCCAAAGATGTGGGGAGTTCCCAAGTTGGATTTGGGTGTAAGCACCTGATCCAGTCCCTGTTATCTGCTGCTCCTGCCTCTAGCCACATCCATAATGCAGAGCCATGCTTGTCAGGCCTTTCACCAGCATGCTGATGGATGCCTGCAGGAGCACATCTGTGCTGATTGTGCTGTACATGAAATGAGTCTCTCTTGGGAGATGATGAATATGTCAGTAGAGGGGTGGGAGTAGGTAGTGATGGACTGATGTATGTATGAATGTCAGATGAATGGGTGACCAGGACAGTCCATCTGAATAGTAGACCCCCTGCCACAGCCACTCTTCCCAAGAAATAAAGGCATGAATCATTGTTGGACTGAAGGTCTTGCCTACCTAGAAGAGACATTTACTCAAAGGCATGAAAACAGAGGCAGAGTTGTGCTCTGAAAGTCCTGCTCTGTTCAGCACAAATGCCACCTTCTTACTCGGTGGGTCTGTCCATGTGTGAATCTAGAGCTGTGCATGGCTTTTTGCTCATCTTTTTGCCTTTGTTAATATTAGACATATTGTTGCATCTCTGAGAGGTCACCATCAAGGCCCAGCTGGGCTTGGTGCTGTCCAAACACACAGGAAGAGACGTTCCCTGCCTGTGAAGGAACGTACAGTTTAACCTGGCAGTGGAGATAAAGTTGGGAGAGGAAGGAAGAGTTGTTATCCCTATATTACAGATAGGACTCAATGCAGAGATCACAGGGGGAATCTGTGGGAGAACCCACATTTTGAGCCCTCCCCTGCTCTTCCTGTCCATGAGCTCCCAGCCCTCCATCGACACTCCAACTCTCCCCAAACCACATGGTAACACCAGATTTTCTTGCTTGTCTTTCAGAAAAATGAATACATCTTCACCATGATGGGAGAGGAGAGCAGCCCGGTGCTGGTAGGACTTAGGTACTCACTGAACAAACTCCACTTCCTTTTCTGGAGCAGGGAGCTGTCCAACGGCTGGCAGACGCGGGTCACCTTCCGAGACATCTCCTTGGTGGACAATCAGTGGCACACTCTTGTCTTGGCCGTATCTGGACATTCCTTCTCCCTCACTGTGGACTGCAGTATCCCTGTTGACATGTATGTATAGGGAGTACAGCTCAGACAGATCTCCTTCATGTAGGGGCTGGTTGGGAGGGCCCAGGGTCTTCATATTGGGCCTTCTAAAGGCTCTGGTGATACCCACAGATTCCTGCCATTTCACCCTGGCACAAGTCTGCATGATTTCCAGTGCTTCAAAGAGGCCAGTGTGTCTATCGTAGTGCTTCTCAACCTCCTTAGACTCAAGGCACCGCTCAGAAAATGCCAGCTCTTAGCTTTCATTCGTTTGTTTGACTATGAAAAAAAACTTCCGTTGCAAAGGATGCAGAAGTACCACATCATGGCAGAATGTTTGTGACACTATGGATTCCCGTTTGAAATCTCTAGGTTAATCTTGGGAATGCTGTTTGTACGCCTAACAGTGCTAACATTGCATGGCACCTCTCAGCACCCTTAAAACAATCTTGCGGCACCCCATGGTGCCACAGCACCTGGTTGAAAATCACTAGTCTAATAAATCCTTGGGAGCGGGCCCCAGAAGACTGTGCCCTGCTGCAGCTCTGATCATCTTAGCATTGTCATGGGAGGCTCAGATTTCCTTAAGAACATGTCCTTTTCCCTCCCCATAAGTACCAAGATTCTTGCTAATAGGGACTTCTTTCCTGCCTCAAAGAGACTTCCACAGAAGTCTCCTTCAGGCCTGGGAACTGCAGTTGACCCATGACTGGGATCCCAAGGTACATTTTTTTGTAGAGCTGGCAGACATCCCATCATGCCGGGCTAGACCACATCCTTTACTTTGGAGAGGGAAGCATCTATTATGGGCTGGCCAAGAGGACACAGCGGGGCAGGCAATATGGGATGGGGGTGGGAAGATCTTGGAGGAGTGGGAAGAAAAAATGGGTTCAATGCCCTGAAGATTCTGCTTCTCTGTGGTTGCTCTATTTCATCTGCAGGCTGACTGCAGGTCTGTGCTAGCACTGGCTGAAAACTGGCTAACCATTGTTTTCAACTGGAAATTAAAAATACTTTTGCAAAGTGTTTTGACCAAAAATGAAGCATTTCTTTTTGGAAATGACGTGGCACTTCCATTTTCTCTCAGTTTCCCCCCATGCTAGATTTGTGCATAAGGAGCAAAGGAGTGAGGGGAGAAAACTGCCCTCAGAATAAAAAAACGTGAATCAAAGTATTTTTTTCCTAAATGGAGAAAAGAGCGTGTTTGGGGAATTTTTCAGGGAGAAACAAGACTGTGAAGTTTTAGATTAAAAGTTCTAGATTAAACAAAATCTGTTTTTCTTATTACAAGTGATTTCACCAATGTCCTCCTCAGGAAAACACCCATTGATCAAGCTCTAGTGTTTGCCCAGGGCCAGCACGGGGCTGGCTAGAGGGCCCTGGTGCCATAGAAATGCTCACTATAACTCACCAGTCCTGGCTGCAGACTCTCTGTAGGCGTCCTGGCTCTCTTGGTTCACCACCAACTGCTTTAAATGTACTTCTTGAAGGTTCAGGAGAAACAGCTTGAAGGCTTTAGAAAGAGGCATTTAAGAGTGATCCATGTTGGGACATGGAAAATCTTGCAGAGCAGTTGTCTTCTCTGGAGAGGAAGGGAAAGTCTGGGTACGGTGCAAGCAGTACAAATGGAGAGAAGGGGCTTTGGTGAGCAGAGCCAGCCTCAGCTCCCATGACCGCACTGACACCCTGCAGCAGGGGCCTGTGCTGGGCCAGTGCAGCCTGTAGGAGCCAGCAGCATGCCTGGGGTAGAAGAGAGGGACTATTTTAATTCACATCACAGAATTAACCTCTGGAACTCGATGCCACAAGGCATTGTCTATGAGTCTAAGGGCTTAATGTGCCAAATATGAACAGGTCTGTGAAAATGCAAATGTGTGGCAGGGAAGATCATTTTACCAGCTACATTTTATCACTGGTCAACATTTCCCTCTTTCCCCTACCTGTCTTGTGCTTATTAACTCCCATCCCCTCTGATCTTCCCTGCCACACATTTGCATTTTCACAGACTTACATTTTGCATATTGGCTTATGCTTCTGTTCCACCCAGGAGAGCACACAAACCCCAGCAGACTCTCCCTGTGCCTGACAAAGGGTGTTTGTGCTTGAAAGCTTGTAAAGAACAATTTTTCCAGCTATTTAGCTGGCCTAATAAAAGATATCACTTTACCCCAAAGAACCTCGTCTGCCTATGTCCTTAGACCAACATGGCTATAACCAACACCCTCAAATATGGATAGACATTTTAGCCCCTGGTAGGGTGTGGAGGTTGGACTGGATGGATCATGGGTCTGAATCAGTCTGGGGTACCTGTGAACCCTTCCCACTACCGGAAGCCCATAACTGTAATTATCCTCTTGGGCTGGCTAGGACCAGTGGGTGGTTTTTTTTTTCTGGTTATCCATGGATGCCATAAAATTAGCTTCCCTTTGTTCACAGGCCTCTTATCTTAACATTTCCAGGGTGGTGGACACACCGTTCCCTGAATCCTTGACCATAAAGGGAGCCAGCTTTTATGTTGGGAGCAGGAGGAGAAGGAAAGGGTTCTTTACGGTAAGTAACACCTGCAGGGTGGGATAGTTCTTGTGCATCTCTTTTAACGCACATACAAGGGCAGGATGGACTTGGGCTCACAGGGCTATGGGCCAGTGTTGCCCTTTGTCTCTGGGCGGGAGGCCTCGTGAGGTGGAGGCATTCTCTGCCCCTGGCAGGACTGTCCGCAGGGAGTTCAGGGAGCTATACTATACTGTGGGGAAGATGTTCCTGAGGATATGAGGAGGGGACACTAGTTTTAAAAAATGACCCCAGAAAAGGGTCATTTTTACAGCTGGTTGGAAAATTTCCAGCCAAGCACAATTTCATTAGCAAATGCTAGTTCATCAAAGCCAAAATGCTCCACAAAAATGTCTGGTTTTCAATGATCTTTCATCAGCCCTCAAGCAGGGGGCTAGCAAAAGCCCCCCAGTTTGCTGCTGGCTCACCTGGTGGGCTGCTTAGGCACTTGGCTGCATGGAAGAGCTCTAAGGCAGTTGTGTCATGTAAACTGCCTCTGTCCAGTGGTCACTGGGCTGCCAGGCTCTGTGCCACGCAGCTTGAGACCCTGCTTCAGCTGGAGTTCTTGGGCCGGGCTCGGTGCTGCACAGTCGGCAGTGAGGGATCCCTGTGCACCTTAGCTGGAGCGAGGGCTTCCAGGTTCCTAGCTGCAGGGCAGGACAGACTTGCAGGGTTGCTGCTCAGAGGGGGCTCTGCTCTGCAGACTGCCCTGGGCCCTGGCAGCCCACTCACCTAGGAGTCTAGCATCCCTGGGGCTTGGTCTCAGAGCAGTTGCTGTGGCAGGACTGCCCACAGCAGCCAACAGCCAACCTCGGAAGCCTTGGCAGTTGCTGCATGAAGTGGGTCTGCTTCTTGCCACTTTCTCTGCTGCTCACCACTGAGGAACAGCAGCAAAAGCACTTCTGTGTGATGGAGGCAGTAGTGGAGTTAATGAAGCTCCAGTAAGCTTTATTCAGGAGCTCCCAGCCAAAGTAGTTCTGTTTTGGAAGCTTTAGAGGATCTCTTTTCATTTTGGATCAGAAGGAAAATCCAAACTTCAGCAGGGAATTCCAAGACTCAACCCACTGCAGTTAAATGCAGTTAAGTGCTGGAGTCTTCTCCATCACTCACACAGTTTCTAAGGGCCAAGGCAGTGTCTGGGTTCTCCCTGAGCATGTTACAGCTGCCAGGGGTGTTGACCTCCAGCCAATGTATGGGTCAT
Organism: Crocodylus porosus; assembly: GCF_001723895.1. Classification (NCBI taxonomy): domain Eukaryota; kingdom Metazoa; phylum Chordata; order Crocodylia; family Crocodylidae; genus Crocodylus; species Crocodylus porosus. The sequence goes on along the minus strand of NW_017728910.1, from coordinate 44,881,574 downwards.
AGCTACAATGGGGATCGTTATCAGTCTTCGTTCACCTTCCCAGATACCTGTGCAGTAGTCATAGCATGGCCTGCACCATAGTTAAAAGAGGAGTCCTGTGATTGCTACAGAGCAGTGGCCAGCGATGGATTTTTCATGTGATTTGCACAAAGTTCTTTGGGTTTTCTTGAGTGTGGGAGGTCCTGCCTGAAATCCAGCTGCATTCTGTGACTCCCTGCTATCGAGAACAGACACTGCGGCAGCTGAGCCAAGCAGATGGCACTAACTCGTGAGGAGTGTTGTGGCTTTTCCACTCTCTGTTAAGACATGTGCAAAATGTTAATAGATATGTATACAGATCTTGATTTATGGGTGCAGACCTAACCAGATTATTGAACATGGCCAGCTTGCTTTTCTGCAAGCAGATGTTGCCCCAGATACGGGATTTGTCTGAGGGGATGCCCCTTCCAGTCTTACAAAGCAAACCAGTCAATCCTGGGTTCATTTTCTGAATGTGTTAGGTCTCAGTCCTGGAGCTGATAGCATGCGAGCAGATGGCTGTGCCAGGGCAGAGCTCCACTGATGCTAGGCTGAGGCACAAGGTGCTAGGTTGGCACATGGAATTGCCCGCAAGGGTCTTCTTACATCATCACACCCTGCTCCTCTCCAGAGACAACAGCAGGTACAAAAGGTCCCAGGACTTTGAGAATATCATGGCCAATAAAAGGGAGTCTCCCAAAAACTGAGAAACATTGGCTGGCTAAGGTCACTAAGGGCTTATCTCCAGTCACCACCTCCACCCACTCCTCCTTAGTGTCTCTCTAGGAAACCAAGGCAATGTAGTTGGAAAAGCCCTGAGCATACCCCCCCAGCACTGCTCTCAGGCTCTCTGCATTGGGCATCCTTCTTGGTGTGTGCTCAAGCACTTCCAGGCTCTATGGGAGGCTGTGTAGACATGCTTAGCATGACATCAGTGGTTTCTTGTGTGGTTAGCTGTCAGCTGCTAACAGTAATAGACTCTGAAAAGAGCCCATCGGTGGCCAGGAATTGAGGGTGGTGTCCCTGAGTACAAAGAATTCTCTCTTACAGTAACCAGGGTGAGCACAGTCCACTCTCCTTTGATTGATGATGACCCCCTCTAACCACTTCCACCAAATACCAAGAGAATCCATCCCTTAGACTCTTGTGTGCTTGAGCACACACCACTTTTTTACGGAACTGGGGAAGGCCTGAACAAGGGCAACGCCATCATGATGCCACTCAGTGATGCCTATACATTGCCATTCTGGACCAGACCCCAGAGCCAGGGCTGGGGTCAAGTGGCCATGCAGCTATTGGGTGAGGTTCAGAAGCCACACCAGGGGTTTGGCACTGTATCACCAGACTACAGGGCTTTTGCAGATCTGCTTTTCCTTTTTCCATTCATGCTGTTTGTTCACTCTTTGCATTTTTTCCAGCTCAAGCTATTAAAACCAACCAGCCATTTCCACCCTTTGGCTGTGTTGGCTCTCCTGCTCAGGTCTTGTCAGAGCTGCAAATGCTGTGACAATATTCAGAGCCAAATCTATTCAGTGTTGCCCATTCTTGCAATTCTATTATTAGTCTTGCAATAATGCTTTTTCCCATCAGGTTCTAGCTGTTGGAGTCATATGACAATATGAAGATCTAAGCTTTCATTAAAAAAGAAAGTGACTCCTAGTTGCAGAGAAAAATATAAAACTATGACCATATTCACCCAAATTAGCTTGATTTTTGAAGTCTCAAGATCTTTATGTCAAGTTCATCATTTTGAGGGTCTAATTCAATTTATTTGTATGTCTTTATCATTGGGTTTATCACTGCATATGTCTGTTCTCAGTGCTGGAATTTAAAAAAAAGGCACCAAGTTGTTATATCAGCTTCTGCAAATCCCCTTTTAAAAAAACACAGCCTAAACTTGAAATTATTAGATAATGATCTTTATTTGGGCTGCTGGATTGTCTTCTGAATGCATTCTCTGCATTCTTTTGGGCTGCTGAATATGATGCATTTCCGGGCCTGTATCCCTCTAAGAGAATTGTCTGTGTAACACAGTGGTTTTCAATATTTTTATACTCAACTCACCCCTCAGAAAATGCCAAAACTTAGCTTTCACTCATTTTTTTTGATTACAGAAAAATAAAAAACCAATTCTTTTGTTGCAAAGAACTCAGAAGGACCACGGCAGGACAGAGTGTTTTTGACTCTGTGGATTCCTATTTGAAATCCCTAGATTTATCTTATGCAGCATGTGTAGGTGTTTGCATACTTAGCAGTGCTAATATTATGCAGCACCCCATAGCACTCTTAGATGGATCTTGTGACACCCTTGTTGGGAATCACTGATGTAACTGCTCATAGCTGAGATGGTTTCTGTGAAAACAGTTTGATTTCTGCTTAATTCTGCTTCACTGCATAAGAGCAAAATTCTATCTTTTTACCCCTGTGTTCCAGTAATCCCATCACTTTCACTGACACTTGCATGAAGATCATCATTAGAAGTGAGATGGTCAAAATCAGCTTTGTCGTGATGAAAATTCCAAAAACAGCAATTCCAAAACCAGCAGAGTTAGTCTGATGCTGGATGAATTTGAAAATCTCCCCCCGCCCCGCAACTTAGACTCCATGGGAAAATGAACAGGCCACCTGCATTGGTTGAAATACTTTCAAATTCCAGTGTAAGCTACTCGTGAGATTTTTCAGGCAACTGAGAAGAAGCTCCCAAATCACTGGGCCTCACCACTGAACTATTCTGCAGTTGGCTGTGCTTGACCCATCTGTGCTTCCAAGAGTACCACAGCTTGATTAAGACAGATCAAACATAGGTCCAGATGGAGGTGCATGCTTAGAACGGTATGGAGACACGAGCCCGTGTGCCTGGTTCCTTTGTCTTGGCATCTAACCACTGCTGCACCACACTTTCTTTTCCAATCCAATCTTCCATGCAGTTGAGTCAATTATAAAACTGTGGTTGAGTTTGGAGAGTTGATTCTGAACACAGGTGTTGAGTGCAACAATGGTGTTATGGGCGCTTGGTACATGTGATCGGTCTCCGCAGATTTTGCTGTCCAAGAAAAGGTTGGACCGATTTAAGAATAATGGGGTGGGTTAGGGATAATGAATCCTGCATCTGTACTAGAGGTTGGAGCCTGGAGGTGCTTTCAAATCCCATGATTCCATATTCCTTTAAACAAATATGGTCTATATATATGGCCTAGACTTGGGCTGTGGAATTTATTTGGCCCAGGGGCCAGTTCTAGCCATGGGGCATCTTGTGGGCTGGATGACCTACCTCTGGCAGTGAGGCACCAAGTTGTGCAACTCTGGAATCGAGGGAGTGACTGCTGCTGTCACTTGCCCCCCTTTTTCCTTGCTGCTGATCTGAGTTACTAGCAGACCCTGAATTTGGCAGCACCAAGGAGGTGCCAGGGGGAAGTAGCAACAGCATTTACCCCCTGGGTTCTGGAACTGCACCAATGCAGTAGCTCTGGCAGCTGTGCCAACAAACCCTTCAGTCTTAACCCCTTGGGCCTCCAGTTAGACAGTCTTGATCTAGATCGGTGGGTAGGTTTTTTTTTCAGTGCAATTCAAACTACTTTGGACCACTGAAACCTGCCACTTTTCTATCTTTCCATTTTTTTCCCTCTCTTAGGACTTTTGTAGAGTAGCTCAAATACTCCACGACATTATCAACATGAATCTCTTTCTCCACTGGGAGAATATTTGTGACCTGTATTAGTTCCCTTGATTTTCTTAGTTATCTACAGTTAATCTGCAGACATGGCACTGAATGACTTGTTTATTCCCTGATTTGTTCAGGTCTTTGTGAGCACTCTGTAGTCACAATTTTGAGTTATGTTGCTTGGTTGTTATAGGTTGGATAGGTCACATGGTAGTGTTTCTGTTCCTGGCTGGATGAGATTGCAAGTGCTTTTAGTGTGTTTACCTATGGATGAGGCTTTAAAAGTGATTTTCTGCAAGCACTCAAAAAACACATGACTTGGAAATTGATTTTCTCTGGACACTGAATCTAGCAAATTGTGACTAGCTGTATATTGGTAGAAAGTGAGCATGAATGGAAGAAACATGGCCAGAAGGAGTGAATATAGGTTGAAAAGGCATTTTTTCACAGCTGTTTTTCTCAGGCAACTCTGCAGCCAGATTAGATGCTGTTTTACCCTGGGTTTTAATAAGGCACTGATCAGACCCTTTTGGTGTCCATAAGAGGTAAGATTCATTGTTGCCGAAAGCCTCAGCCTCTTAAAGCAAAGCATGTTGCTGCAAACGCTAGAGTGAGATCCCATTACAAAAAGTAAGCAATTGATTCCCTGCAGCAGTAGTGCCCTAATTTGAATGGGGTAGCAGTCAGAAATGTTTAAAATCTGACTGTGTTTTCCACAGAGACTGGAGAAATTCAGCACTTCTGGGCCTTTCATACCCTGTACAGAACTGACTCAAGAATTTTCCACTCAGTTGTTCACCGCACACATTCATTTTTCAGGACCTCTTCCTACATCCAAGTTGCAAATGCAGTATCAGCAAAATGGTCAGGTTAGGGCAGGGGTGGGCAAAATACGTCTTGTGAGCCAGATTCTCCCTGCCAGGCCATTCTATCTGGCCTGCAGGACCGCTAAAAAAAATTAGAAAATATTTACCTACTCCTGGCTGCCTGTAAAAAATGACAGGAGCCAGGGCAGTAGGACCCAGGGGGAGCTGGCAGCAGGAGGCAGGATCCCAGCCCTGTCTTGCCCCCAGCCATTTCCCTGCTTCCTTGCCCCGGCACTGCTTCAGCACCATGTGGCTTCTGGTTACATCCCCAGACCAGGAGCACGGGGCAGTGCTGGTACCCTGTGTATGTGTGTGTGTGTGTGTGTGTGTGTGTGTTCATAGGGTGAGTCCCACACGCACACACCTCCATACCTCCACACCCCCCCTCACACTGCCATACCTGCAAACCCCCACACCCACACCCCCTCACACGCCCTCCCCCACACACAGCCCCCCACAAAC
>NW_017728910.1:44839960-44876467 GCF_001723895.1 Crocodylus porosus | reverse complement strand
CCCCCCACAAACCCCATGCCCACCCACATCCCACATATCCACACACCCACCCACACTCCCACACCTATTCACCCCCACAGACACACCCACACTCTCCCCCGCACCTGATGTACCCACATACCTACAGCCCCCACAAACCTATACCCACCCACCCCACTACAAGAGTAAGACTTCATTTTATGCTATTATATACAAACACCTCTATGCACACTACACAAATACATGTAAACCAGGACTAAAATATTTTTTGAAATCAAATTAATGAAGGGCTTCCAAGGGAGGTGGTGCTCTCCCCTACCTTGGGGGTCTTCAAGAGAAGGCTGGATAAGCATTTGGCTGGGGTCATCTGACCCTAGCACTCCTTCTTGCCCAGGCAGGGGGTCAGACTTGATGATCTGTTGAGGTCCCTTCTGACCCTAGCATCTATGAATCGATGAATGTTTTAGATGTTCACTTTTTAGAATATAATTTGGCATTCTTTTCGTTCCAAGATAGCAAAACCCCTTGCTAAAAGGAGTACTTTGGGGGCAAAGGGAGGGACTTCTGGTGGCAAAGGTCAGAGGTTAGGGGGCAGGACTTCCAGTCCCAAAATGGCAACCAGGGGGTGGGGTACCTGCCAGGGGACGGGACTACCCATGTGACCATCTACAGCTTGCCAAAACTTGGTAAGTGGCCCTCTGCTGAAATAATTGCCCACCCGTGTGCTAGGGTGATGTGCAGGTGGTTTAAATGTGGAGATAACTGCTAGGAGGCCATTTCTTCCTGCATGCTAGCCCATGCAAATCCAGAGCCTGAGGGGCTGTTGCACTGGGTGTTGTTTTGGGTCACATTCAGCACAGATATTCCTCTGACAGGTTTTCAGAAACCCAGTAAAAAAGGACTCCCTGTCTCTGGGAGTCACTTTCAGCTCCTGTTGGTGAGGGGCAGTTTTCTTGTACATGAGGGCATTGCTGGCTGTGTGGCCAGCTAGACTCAGTGCCAGCCGCACCAGATAGGATGTCCCAGATGTGTGTATAGGTGGGTAGTTGTGTGTGAGCGAATGCTAAGGCGTGCAGGAGATGGTCGGAGGAGTACAAAGAAGTGCAGCTCCCAAGATTGGGGTGAACATGGTCAATCTCCTGGCAGAGGGTGTTGGGGGGCTTCTCCTCCTCCCCTGGACTGTTGGCCTCACCTGGAGAGGGGGGCAGTAGTGCTGTGGAGGGGTAGGGCTGCTGCAGGTACAACCTGTACCCCTAGCAGCTCTGCTCCTGTCCCGCTGGCCCCCAGTGCAGAGCAGAGCAGGGGTGCTGCCCAGCCAGGGAGAACAGGTTGTAGCTCCTGTATACCAGCCCTGCTCCTCCAGGGACAAGGTTGGGGTCTGTGGGGTGGAGACAGCATGGAGGGGGGAATGAGTTGGTGTGGAGGAGATGGTCCAATAGGGACTTGCAATGCTGGGGTGAAGGGACCCTCAGTTTCGATGACAGAGTGATAGCCTGGAAAGATCAGGAGATTTGGGAATTCTTGACATTCAGACTTCCCTGGAGCAGTAGCAAATGAAGCTGCCAGGCAGAAAAGCCTTGCAAAGCAGAGCCCTGCTTACACACAAAGCCCCCAGGAGCCCAAGGCTTCAACAGCTCATCCTGAAGAGGTTGTGCAGAGCTAGATTGCACTGGGACAACAGACTCCTGTCACAGGATCCCCATGCCTGGAGACCACCAATGAGGATTGGTGCATGGAGCAGCTGGCGGAGGGTGAGGCTGGACTAGGGAGCTTAGGGCCAGTCTTCTCACATTCATTAGCGCTGAGAAAAGGGGAAAGAAGTGCTGTTGGTGGCAGCCAGCAGTAAACTGTAGCCAATTTGGAGCAGAGAAGAAAGGAGCTGACTGGCCCTGGTCCCTCATCTGTGTGGTCTGTGGGGCGGTACAGCAAGGCCATAAGAACCCTTGACAGTTCTGCTTTTCCAGTCCATTTTTCCTTCTCTCCCCCTTCCTGTAGCACGGCCAATCCATTTTTTTTTTGTTTCCTGCAGCGGCTTTTCCTTTACTGAGCTGTAGGTCCAGGCACTAGGCAAATGCGTGTTCTCAGAAAGAGCGAGGCAGTATTAATACCAGCCACCCAGCCAGAAAGGTCATGAACACGTTTGAAACCTGACACAGAATAAGCCCATTTGTATGATATACATCCACAGGCCAAAAGTGAAGCACATCTCTCCACTCTCAAATGATGGATATTTTAGAAAAGGAATGGGAAGGAACTGAAATAAAGACCCCAGGAGAGAGCCCAGTGGAGGTGACTCCTGCCTCACAGACTAGAAGCAACTTTGAACAAAATAGCTGCTGAACTCTTTGCCCTTCTCTGCCGTCTGGCTTAGGTGGTTTCAGTAGAGCTGATCACAGCAGCATCTAGCCAGATTTTGGGGGATGACCAAACCATAAAAGGTAAACAATGAACTCTCCTTGAAACCAATGAGATTTAGACACCAAACCTACTTAGGTGTTCTTATAGACCCCACTAGACACCTATACACATCTTCAGGCATCTAAATATCTTTGAATTCTGGCCTTAATTGCCAGCTGCAAAGCAACCCGTAGTGAGCTATGGATGTGGTGCTGAGCATTTGAAGTGCAGAGGAACTGCACACAGACAGAGAAGAAGAATCAGTTTTCCAGCTGTGTGTTTTTTACCTTCCACTTACACCAGGCCATTCTGTAGCTGGTTGGAGAGTGATGTGCAGCTTGTGGATTCATTGATACTCATGTGAGAGGTGGGCTAGCCATAAATAATGCAGTCTGGCCTAACAGATTTTTTCCACTTTTTCAGGCTTTCATGACCTAATGAAAAGACTTAGGTGGCAATAGAGGAGTGGGGGAAGGTTGCAAAAGAGCAGTATTCTGTAGCAGATATTATGGAGGAGTGAAAAATACTGACTGTCTAGTATTTCTCAGGCTTTGGGGGGTGGAGGGGACAGGAACTAATGCATTTCAAAACATCAAAGATTTGGTAAAGGCACAAGTCTGCATGCCCTTGTTAAAAGGCAGCATCCTCTACCTGGTCATTCTTGGTACTGATTTTGGCCAGTCATGGGTAACATTTATGAATAATGTAACTAGTTAAAGTTAAAAGTTAGCAGCCTTTAAAATTAATGTGAGTTGTTAGAAGTTAAATATTTCCACTTTCAGCTAGTTAAAAGTTAAAAAGAGGGTGACTAGTTAAAAGTTAAGTTGATTCATAAGCAATGCATGAAACACGGTGAATTGCCTCTGAGCATCATTTTTCATTTTCAAATGCAAGGAGTGGGTTTCTTTTCCATAAGCCCACAGAAGCACACTAATTTACTCAGAACTCACCCTGCTTTACCCGAAAACAACGTTACACTTGTCATACAGTTTTCAGAATAACAATTTACCAATACCTATGTAATATTAGACCCTTCTCACCCTCTCCATGTCAGACCATTGCCTCTCTATGTCAAGTACTTTGTAAAAGTCAATGCATCATGCAGGTATACCAGAATAACAGAAAGGAGATATTCATAGCCAGTTGACAAATGAAAGCTGTTTCCACAGAAAACCTCCATTGTTACAATTTTTATTGCTCAAATGGTAACAAAGGGGTATGAAATGCATCTGAATTAGAAATAATGAAAGTGTCTGAATATCAAAATTAGACTGAAATGAGAAAATCGGTTTAAATGAGAAAAAGACTGTTCGGTTGCATAGTAGAAACGGTTTAAACATGCATACTGTATTTCAGCAAAAGCTGCATTTCAAATTTGACAGCTGACAGTTTTCCTCATCTGTCTTGCAAAACTTAGCCCCCACTACTGAACAGTCGCTCTACATGGGCAGATGAGGGAATGCTTGTGCTATAATGGATGGATAGCTTTTTCATAGTAGGTGACATCTTAAATAAGTTTTTCACAGATAAGAAGTAATGCTCAACTTCTTGGGCCCTGGGCTGCTGGTTCTGATCTTCGTTAAAATTTAAAAAGTCATCATCTGCTTCACCCGCACTACTTGCTCCCACTCTTACTGGGATCAATGTCTCTGCTTGCTTGTGCTTGTTCCCTCTCCTGCAGCCAACTGGCTGCCCCGTTGACTTCTGCAAATGCACAGAAAATGCCCGCGTGCACTAAGGAACTCTGGGACGTGTAGTTCTTAAGAGACCAGTTCGCGTAGGTTTGCGCACTACTCTGTCTCTCAACCAAGAAGTCCTAGAGTTTTGATAAAGAAATATTGTTCCATGCAAGTCCTAGAGAGTGGCTGTCAGGAAAAACTCTGGGAAAGCCGGATTTCATTTTTTTTAAACTTATACTTTTCAAAAGTTAAAGTTAACCTTCTTTTTAACTAGTTCAAGTTAAAAGTTGACAGCTGAAAAATGTGACTAGTTAAAGTTAAAGGCTAGCCATGTCTTTAACTTTTTAATTAACTAGTTAATTCCTGTGACTGATTTTGGCAGCAAGGGAACAGACCCCATTCCACGCTGCTCAGATTCCTGGAAAACCACTCATGTGCCTAGTTTCAAAAAACATTTATCCCATAGTTAATGCTGGCTGTTCAATTGCCATGGACTGATCTTGAAGAGCTAAAGGGGTGTTATTAAGTTCTGACTCTTGCTTACAAATCATACTCATTTTGACTGTAAAGCACCTAATCCTAGGTGGTATAGTAGTCTCTGGCCCTAAGTGCAGCTCTGTTCCACCACACTCAAGGCCCTGAAAATCCATGAATACATCTGCTTTTGTAATACCTTATCCTTAAGATGTGGGTCACAAAAAGCAATGAATAGCAGGAGGACCCAACCACCTTTTGTACTAACAATTTTTCAGGGGCTCAGAAAGAATAGGATCACAGTCAAGTAGCCAATTCACTTAAATGCCTAATAGGTGGACTAGAATCTGGGTTTGAGAGTTTGAGGGGAGTTAAGGGAGAACTTAAGGAAAATTCAGACCATCGCCTTAAGCGGCTGTTGTCCTGCAGTCTTGATGGACGTGATCTCCCTAGTTTTTCTTCCTCTCTTTTCAGGGCTTGTTAAGACAGCTGGTCCTGTTGCCAGGATCTGATGCTACCTCAAGGATATGCACTAACATGAACCTTAAGCTAGCGGTGCTCTCCATCCCCCCAGTACTACAGGACCTCCCAGTGAAGCCAGGAAGCAATGAGGTGCTGAAATACCCATACGGTCAGTAAAACAAAACAGAGTTCTTGAGGCGCTTCACCGTCTTGCATTAGCAAATCTTTTGAACAGGCCTCCCTGGGGCCGCCTAACTGTATGTGACCTGATGTTAGTCTGATGGAAAAGCAGAATGAGGTGGTTGGATTGCAGTTTTAAGATAGGAGTTACAAGTTATTTTGTGTCTCAGGGAAGGAATTCGTATTTTCCATTTCCATTTTTATATATTCTTTTGCTTTCTCCTCATCTTTTTGGAAACTCATAGAATCAGTGCCTTGCATTTGAACAGAGCAATCTTGAGTGAATCATGCCAGTGAAATTATTCTGTACCAAGCATGGGAAGGGATATAGCTGTAGCTCTTTTCTCACAAGAAAAAACACCGCTTGAGTAACAGTGGGTGCATCTGCATGTGCATCTGCATGCTATTTGGCTTTACTGCACAGTAGATTTACTACCTGCATATGCAAGTAGTAAATTTACTACACAGTAAACTAATTTACTGCACAATAAGCACCTTCCTGTGTAGGCAGTGATGCCTTACTGTGCAGTAGCTTAGTGTACTGCGCAGTAAAGCATCTCATATAGACATGGCCAGTAAGATACAAAATAATGCATTTCCTTAAGCCATTTCCTTTCAGTACATTATAGAAAGATTAACACAAGAGCGGTAGCACAGTTTGAAGGAGGAGAGTGCTGTGGCTATATGGAATGGTGCTGAAATGTTAAAGCCCTAGCGGTTGGTCTTGATGACCACTGCAAAGTTTACGGCACGCTGAGCAAAGATTTCAAGCCATGAAACATTGCATCACATTTTTCTGAATGTATTTTTGACTTGTCACCATTCTAGTGTGACTCCCCACAGGAACAGCAGATCTAATCAAATCTACTGGTGCCAGTGAAATTGATCCCTAGTTTTAGGATTGGTAAAATAGGGTGTGGGTTGCTAGCCCTTAGTAGTTAGTGATGGGAAGTAGTCCCCAAGCCTGTTTTTGTGAGGGCCATTGGGATGACCTAGAGAGGAAAATTGGTGTCTATAGCAGATCAGAGGCCACTCATCCAATACATCTACAAGCCAAACTTCAGTAGCATTCAAAGTTAACAGCTTGTTTAAATAAATGGAGAGTGCTCAGGCAATTTGGGGCTCTCATTTTGGTTGTTTTGAGCAGACTCGGGCAGGCGGTGCTGCCATGCCATGTATTGTGTCCGTGTCCTTTGTTATCACAACAGATGATCTGACGTTGTGGCAAGGGGTGATTTCAAGTGCACCGGGAGGATATAAGGCCTGCTCCTCCTTTTGGTTTCCCCAGTGAAACTCCATAGTCTTCAGTGAGCAATGCTTTATTTACACTGGTTTAAGTGTGAGGAGACCTCAGCCCAGAGCTTCCAGCATTACTGCAGAGGGGTGAGGCAGACCCCAGCGCAGTGAGATGTGAGGGCCCTCTACGTGCCCCTTGTGAAGGCTATGGCAGGCAGTGATGTGAGCCAGGCGATTCCTTCCTCTCAGCCTGAGTCACAGCAAGTTGCCCCCATGCCAGTGTGTAGGCAGTGGCTTAGAGAAACTGTACTAGCAGCAGGTGTGCAAGCAGGTCTGCCTCCCTCGGGACAGCCCTGACTGATCTCAGCCACTGTCATGGGGCAACAGAGGGGTTTCACAGGGAGTAGAGGTGACACCTCCTTCCCCTCACACTCGGGCAATAGCTGCACTGAGACCTTGAGTGTGGGAAGACGTTGGCTTTCCCTCTCTGTGCTCTTCTGGCCAGAAGACCCTGGGGCAGGCTGGGGCAGGCTGGGAAATGATGGGCTGCCAAAGTGGGCAATGCAGCAGCTGGAGAAGAGTTAGGAAGGAAGCGGGGCACAGCCAACAGCAACAGCAGAGCAGAGCTTGGAGTTAGCTTCTTGATACTGGAAAGAAAGACAGGACAGGCAGTCTTCTCCCACACTGCATGAGCTAAGGCCATCACTTAGCATGCCACATAACCACACGGGTCCTTTAAGCACCTCAGTGATCTCACTGAGCTCCATGGGGCTACACTGACGTGCTTTAAGTTAAACATGTGCCTCAGCGTTGTGCTCGACTGGGGGCCCATGCTACATAATCCACTCCATGCCTTAGCGGACTTAGCCTGGGCTCTGCTGCCTCCCACTGTGCACGTAGGGAAGGCAGCGAGCAAGAGCCATCGTTTTGGTCTTTCATTCCATCAGGGGCTTTAACGGGGCCTGTTTTGCTTTTGTTTGTGCTCAGAAGCCGAGATGAAGGTGACTTCTGGGTCCCGCCCGCCCTGCACCAAGACCGAGAAAGCGCAGTTCTGGTTTAACGTCTCTCAGAAGGGGCTGCATCTCTGTAACGGGAGTGCATGGCTTTCCATGCTAGAAGGTAAGGGGCACGGGGTACATGGATGGTTCTCCATTAGGGCTCTCTTTGGGCCTCCTAGCAGTGGAGAGAGGCAGAGTGTAAGGTCTTTGGGGCAGGGACCAAGGGAGGGGGTCACAAGGGACCTTAAATACCTACGTTCAAGAGAGGAATTGGCAGGGACCCAGCCTGACTGTTTTGGCAACAAGGCTCTCCTGCTGGCTATATTTTGGCCAGAACTGCCTCAGCTCTGGCATGCCCAGAGGCAGTACCTTCTTGGCTTACCCAAGAGTTTAGGCATTTGGGTTGTGCCTGAAGTGGAAGTTGTAAGATCTTTTCTGCTGGAAGTTTTCAGCTGCATGCCGGGCAGGCATTTGTCTGAGAGATTTTAGGGACAGGGAATCCTGCATCTGTGCAGGAGTTGGGCAAGTTAATTTCTAGATAGATTCACCAACACAGCATACGGCACTGGAGCAAGACTTAGGAGACCAGGCTGCCATTTCCAGCTCTTTTCTGGCCTGGTCTTGGGGAAGTCCCTTCTGCGTGCTGTACTTCACCCATTTCTAAATGGACATCTTTTTTCTGGATTGTGTAGACCAGTGGTTCTCAACTCTTTTAACCTATTTTCACCTCTCGGTGACTTTTGGGACTTTAGTGGCATGCATCTGAGAACCACTGAGCTAGAATCTAGCTGGTGCTGGGTGATGGTGGCAAGGGGCCTTACCTCATAGCGCCTCGCTTTTTTTGGCATTTGCCCTCACCCAGTCCTTGGTCTGTACCTGAGGGAGCAAGTGCCAGTGACCAGAGCCATGTCCACCCATGACCCCTCCCATGGTCCCAGAGCATTGGGAGCAGCTGGGGAGGGACAAGCCAGCCTGAAAAGGGAAGCCACATAGCTCAGTGTCTGTCTGTCTGTCTGTCTGCCTGCCTTCCAGAGCGTGCTTCTTTGAGTGCAGGGGCCAGTACAGGGACTGCAGTGGTTTGGGAAGCAGCCCTGGGTGGTCCCTCTCTGTAGGACACTGGAGTGCCCAGTGCCAGACAGGAGGAGTAGCAGTCTCTTACCTCCTGGCACAGAGGCCAGGCATGTCATCCCACTTGGAGGGAACTCATTAAGAATGACTGGTGGAGAATCACTTCCCCACATTAGAAGCAGCACCATCTTCTAGCTACTAGTCACTGGCATGTAAGTGGGCTTGTTGTACATGAAGAACTTCCTGAGAGAAGAAAAGTGAATGGACGGGTTGTACCAGTGCTCACTTGCCTGCTTGTGTAATGCTCTGAGAGATCTGGGACAGAAATCTGCCATTTATTAAGCATTACTCTTTTCTTATTCTGAAAGAGGACTTGAATACTACCAGCTTCTGCACAGCTGGGAGCTTCCAAGACCAGCTGCAACTCAACTCATCAATCCATCCTGCTATGTTGGAAGTAGCAGTCCTTTCAACTGGAGTTAGGCTACTAAAGTGCTGAGACCAATGCCTGTCACATTGACCACATTGTCTCATTCTTCCTTCTGCCTTTAGACACAGATGCATGACTGGGGCTCTCCGGAGCTGCTAAAGTGGAAATGAGAAATGACACTACTGCTTGTTCACTGTCATTGGGCTCTATCATGTTTTCTTGGGTAAAACCCTAATGAAACAACCACCCCATACTGACGTATCTCAGTGTTGGTAACTACACTGTAATCAGAATGTTCCTAAATGTACCTGCAGCTCTTTACAGATTGTGGGCTTGGACCTGTTCTGGCAGAGTGGTAAAGTGTGGGAAGTGGTATTTACTGAGCCCATTGGAATTTACTGCAAAGCCAGTTGGTATTGCCTGTACAGTGTTATTACTGGAAGTACAAAGGACTAGGAAAGCTGGTCAGCAGCAAAGATAGAACTTCAGTGCACAGCTCGGAGCCACTCCGTTCATCCCTCTGAGCCACGTGGTCTCCGTGATGTGGTTGGGGAGAAGGCAGTGTTTAGGATTCCTTGCATGTTTCAGATTATCTTAACTAATGAGCTATTCCAGTAGGTAAGTAGGTGTCTGTGCATACATGCACACCACATCCGTATCTCAAAGAGTGATATCAGCGTGCATGCTGTTTGCTCCTGGGCGGGGCTGTGAAGCAATGTCAAGCACTCCTACCTTCTCCATTTCAAGATCCAGTTTTAAATCAGGGACTTTCTACTCCTTGTGGGCTAGTTTGAATTGTGCTGCTGTAGCACTATGTATAAGATGCAGTAGTGTAACAGGAGGTGAGCAACCAGGGCACCAGCCCCAGTCATCCACTTAAAAGGGGCACAAAAGTGACAGCTTCAAGCCCAGCCACCATGGCTGCCACAGCTGGCCTGGTCTCTGTTACGACACCTGCCACCAGGACACAGAACCTGGTTGTGTTACAACAATGTTTAGGACCTCTACCAAGATCTGTCAACCCTGGAGAACGGCCACAGAACTGCCTGCCTGCTGCCACTCCCACAACATGCTCATGGTAAAATTGGGGAACTGTGGCCTCGATAGCACAACAGTCTGTTGACCAGGAAACTGGCTTCGAGTCAGGACCTAGAGGGTAATAATAGATGGAACAAAGGCAACGTGGCACTTGGTGGCCAGTGGCATCCCTCAGGGCTCAGTACTCAGACCAATACTTTTTAACATATTCATTAATGATTTGGATTCAGGTGTTAAAAGTAGGCTGGCAAAGTGCAAAGATGACACCAAATTACAGGGGACTGCAGTCACACTGGAGGATAGGCTGGGGATACAGGCTGACCTGGACAGGCTTGCAAGGTGGGCGGATCAAAACATGAGGATGTTCAACACCAAGAAGTATAAGGTGCTCCACCTAGGGAGAAACAACCAGCAACATGCTTACAGGCTCGACATAACAGCTATGAATCCATTAGACATCTCCATTTTGGCCTAGGCTCCTAGACTTGAAATGAACCCTAGGCTCTTAGACTTGGGTGTTGAGTCTGCATCATGGCACTCTATACCAGCAGTGCCCGATTTTCTAGCCCCATGGGTGGTATGAGTGGTGCAGGCTTGCTCCACAAGCTGGATCCTGTGTGGGGCCAGCAAGTGAGGTCAGTCCCTTGGTGTGCTGGCCTGGTCCTGCACATTCAGATCCCACCACCTGCAGGTACCTGAATCCTGCCGTGTGCTGGCTTGACTCCACAAGCCTGGATTCAGCTACATGCTGGTGCCATCTATCATGCAGGGCTCCTCACAGGTCCAGAAATTTGGCAGCAGGGGAACAGCCATTGCTCCCACCATTCCCTTACCACTAGATTTCTGGACTGGGGGTCCTTAGGCTGGATGACATGGCTCCATAGGCTGGTTCTGGCCTCCAGACCAGGGGTTGAGCGCCCCTGATCTGGACTATCACTTAAGCACTGCATCCCTCACATCATAACTACCAGGCTGTGGGCTAGGCTTAATGGATCCCCTTACCTGTTGCTTTAACACACTTGGGGAGTCAAGAAAATTGGATCCCTGAGGCTAGAAGGAAGAATAGGTGAAAGGTTGTATGACTGTGGTCCAGTGAGGTAGACACTCACCTAGAAGAAGGCAGTTCACCAGGAGGGCTGTTTCCCCCCACAGCTTAGCCCACTGCCTGATGGATAGGGCACTTTGCTGACCAAACAGTATGGCCTATGTGGAATAGTTGTAGGTCAGCAGTACATTATTTAGCCTTTTATTTTTAAGCCTTTTACTGTGGGGACCCTAATATGTGTAGGGTGGCTACAAAGCGCCATGTAAAATGTCACCAATCTAGCTTCCAAAGAACCTTGGAACACTGCTAAATTCAGAGGATACCTGTTTTTAAGCTATGCTTGATATTTCTCTTCCTGTTTGTGATTTCCTAGCCAAAGAGAGGCTGGACTACGTGGAAGAATATCAGAACCTGGTCACCAATTCTGAAACCCTGGGCATTGAGATCTTTGCCATTCCGGAGGTGGGACTCTTTGCGGCAACAGCCAACCGACAGACTCCACCCGGGTCAGCTATCTACAAGTGGATGGATGGGAAGTTTGTATCCTACCAAAATATTCCAACCTACCAAGCTCAATCCTGGAAATATTTCACAATAGGAAAAAAGGTAATTCCACTTCTAGGCTTTTTGTGGTGCTATGTTAAATTACCAACACTGTCTGCTGGCTGCTTCTCAGGAAGGCCAACCCACATTCGAGTCACAGCTGAGGGAAAGTTTCAGGGATAAATCCTCATAACGCCACTTACTTCAGTAGAGATACATGGATACACATCAGGTGAGGATCTATCCCAGTGTTGGTTGCAAATCTGCACTTGTATCACAGGGGATGGTGAAGGGAATGTTACATTTTTTTTTTACCATAGTTAAAAAATTAAGATCAGAAATCCTAGCTGTGCTCATATGAAGTACCTGACCCTCTATGGGAAGAAGATAATTGTGTTTATTTCTCTTTAGTACTCACAACTTATCATTCAATCCTTCTGAAATTACAGTTCTCCAGGGCCTGTGGGTCTATAAGAAGCCTTGGAGCCCATAATTTTCCTCTCAAGAGTCGATGAAACAACCTGCTGCAGCTCAAAAAGTGCCCATTTGTTGCTGCTAATTTCTGGCTAGTTCTCTGTTCTTGTCTTAGACATTAGTAAGAGTGAAGCCCTATTTCATCTGATGTCCCTAAATGGCTCATACACAGCCACAAAGCTGCAGGTTTGGGGCATTTATGCACAATTTGGGAACAGAAGACCCAGAATCTAGGCCCCTTGCATACTTTTCATATGAGGTTCATAATGTGACTTTTGCATGTGGGATTCATGTATCTGGAAGAGCTGTTATAGTGACAGATTTTAATGAGTTTATTGGGTACGGACTTGGCCACCTTCATGGATGGCTGTGAATTGTGCTCTGGGCACGTTCTGAATACATGTCTGGAAAAGATAGATGTACAAACCTCAGCAGAACTTGGAGTGTCTCTACCTGAACCTCCTAGACTCTGAGCAGGGCTATTCCTTCATACATCAGATGGAGAACCTCCCTGGCATCATTTTAACACTGATCTAACTCCATGGATTCTCCAGTCTAGTGGGGGCCAGCCTTTTTGGCAGGCATGCCACACATTAGCCCCTCACCCTCCCTGGGTGCCACTTCAATCTATTTCCCTTCCCCAATCTGCTGCTCAGCTTTCTATTCCCTGCCCTGTGCTCCCTGACTGATTTGATGCTCTGCTTTCTGCTCCTTGCCCTATCTGCCACTGTTTCGCCAGTCACCTCTGGCACAAGCCACACCAAAGGCAGCCCAGGCCTCCTGTATACTGCAGGTTGGCCACCCTGCTCAGTATATTGTATGTTACAATATAGATAGATCATCTTCCCTGCACCAGTTTCTTTTACAGTAGATTTGTGTGCGATTATTATGTGTGTTATTGTGAGACTGTCACATTTTAATTTCCCCTTTAACTCCAATCTAGTCCCTCTGAGCACATCCCCCTTTTCCAACAATAAAGGTTGCTCATCTCTCTTACCCTTAGGTCCTTCTCATAGTGTCTGCTTCAGTGTCTCAAACAGGCACAGGCAGCCACCTTCCTTTCTCAGTTGAGAAGATCTCTTCTATTCCTGTCCTAAGCCGTGGCAAAACAGCTATATAACTTAATTGGCACCTCCAAGTAGCATCATCCAGGTACTGTTTCTTAGCCCCTTTGAAGAGTTTACTGAAAAGCTGCTTCTCTGCTGCTATGTTGCTTTCCTAATAATCCTGCCATTCATCTAAACCTCCATATGTGTGTTGCAAACATTTCCCAGGACCCATGTACATGCAAACGCCCTTAAATAACTACAGATCATTACTCCTCCCCACCCCATCCTTCCCAGTGACTTCTTGCTCTGCAGAGCATTTGCATATTGTACTCTTTACCAGGCAGAGGCATACTTGCACATGCTGAATATAGATTTGTGTTCAGCGTTAGGTTGTGTTTGTATCTGGAGGCCATGATTTCTGCAGGATGTTCAAGAACACTGAAATTCAGAAAATGCCTGGTGGATTGGGGAGTGAGGAGTTGGTTGGTAAGAGAAAAGCAGCTACTTCCTACACAGATTTAGATTGGGAATTCATGTCTCGAAGGCCACTGTAATAGCTGGGTAGCAGGGTTCAGAGAGCACAGACCCAGGCAGGAAACATGTCCTAGGTTTTCCACGATGGCGAAGTGAGCCTGCACTTTGCAGGCAGCCAGTGGCTCTGTGCAGCTGAGACTGCTGTGAGTATTGATCCGTTCCAGTCTACCCAAGCCAAGTTTGCTTGTCCCTTTCTGTTCAGGGAGGTGTTGCCAGAACTGGTCAGCTTGGTTTTCAGAGCGGCTCACTGGCCACAGTTTTCAAGAACGTCCAGCCTTCAGCAACTCCTTTTGTCCTATTATGCTCCTTAGACAATCTGGCTTTGGTTGTGAGTGCAGACACTTTGAACATTTGGCCCTGAGCTATCCAGGCCTTGATGGTGTGTCTCAGCCTGTGGTGCTCAGCTTCTATAATGAAATTTGAGGGCTTAGTTAGGGGATTCTCTCCACTAGGCTTAAGACAGCTGCTACTGTCCTATTAAAATTTGGATCGCAGAAGACTCCCAGGCCGGATAACTATAGCACCCCCAGAGCCTGTCTGGTCTTCTTGGACTATATCCAGCTCCCCAGACACCCTCTCAGTGACTGCCCCAGCACAGCTAAAGAAGCCCCTTGTGCACTGGTTCTCATTCACCGTTCCATAATGAAGAAAACAATTGTGGTGGCCTATCCATAGCTCTCCTTCCTCCCTCTTCCTCACTGCTTGAGACTGCTGCAGTATTTTTTGGCCCTCCCTTCTGTCCAGTTCCACGTGTGAGTGAGGAGAATTGGCCAACTGAGCTTAAGGATCACAGCTATAGTCCATGGAGGAGACCCAGGACTACTGTATTTCTGGGGACATTTTCTAAAGGAACCTGTGTCAAGCCAAGAGTATCAGCTTATGTTTGCAGACAGGGATCCAAACAGAGCAAAACAAAAATCAGGAAGGGAGTAGGTGAAAAGTCCTTTGGACTGCTGCCTAAGGCACATTTTTTGTCTAGATGCCAAGTCTTCATGCTGCTTGGATTCCCTGCTTTTTTGCCTGCACCTTTGTCAAACATTGCACATTTGTATCCTTCTGTTGCTAGAAGGTTTCATTTGCAAAGAGGATACAGCATTCAAGGTCTTTTTAAAATGAACATACAGTCAAAGCGGCCTAGTGTCCCTGCTTGCTGCTTTTTAGGATTGTGTCTTCATTGCCTTCTGGCTCCTTAATATATAAAAAAACATGTCACAGATTCACTTCCCAGTTGCTTAGGGCTCAGCACAGAAGGCACCAAGCAACCTTAGGTGTTAATAAACTGCGTAATATACAAACCAATGCAGAGCTGCCATGTTATTATTCAGTATTACCAACCCCAAGTGTCATAAAATAATAAAACAACCCTCTGCTTCCCCGCTTCCCGGTCATTAGATTAAAGCAGAAAGTTAAAAACAGATTTTCATGAGAAAATTCTGATTCCTCAAAGCTGAAATTGTATGTGGGAAAGGTTTGGTGTGGGTCAATTTTGGAAAAAGAATTGAAGAGAAGTTTTGGAATTGTCAAAATATCCTTGTTGGAGATGGCTTCAATTTTGGTTGTCCTGATGCAATTTGTTTTCTGTGGTTGTTGGTTTACAAAAACAGTTTGAGCTATTTTGACTTTTCTTCCTAATTTGAGATGGGAAAATTATTCAAAATCTTGACAATTATTGCAGGATGAGAAAAACTGTTGCCTGCCCAAGTCTTTATAAAGAGAGGGTGAAATAGAGGTGGGGCTGAGGGGTGGGTGGGAGAGATGGCGCTTAGATCTAAGACACTGTTGCATGTTTTAGAGTTATTGGTAACTCAGAATCACAGGACCCATAATGCATACATATTAACAGCCTAATTAGTACCAGGCAGAAGGGGATGTTGATGGAGGTCTATTATAGATCACCAAAGCAAGCTGAAGACCGGGATGTGCTCCTTTATAACCACTTATAGATAGTGTGGGAAAAGAAGAACTATGTTGTAGAACTGTAGCATCATCCTCACTGTTACAGGCTGTATTTCATTCCCATTTGGGATTGTTCTAGCTGCCACATCCTGCCATTGGCTTTTGTTCTGCCTTTCTCTGAGCGATCCAAAAGCCTGCTGCAATCACAAGTCTCTACCCTCTGTGGGTCCTTAGAGGTCATGATCAAGTTGCCTCTTATCTTCTTCTTCAGTACTGCAAGCAGACTGGATTCTAGGCTCTTATAAAAAAGTGTTTTCCAAATCTTGAATCATTTTTGTAGCTGTTATCAGAGTCTTCCCTCCCCTCTTGGAAATGTGGATGTAGGAAGTGATTTTTGCAGTTTGCCAACAACAGGTGATATTTTACCAGGTCTTCTTGACAGGTATCTACCCCATGAAATCCAGGGAGTCTGATGTCCAGGTGTAGGAAGAGTCATTTACTTGCTCCTTTCTTCTGTCTGTGTTTTAGTGATACTAGGTCCTGAGTAGTCTGTTCCCAGTCCCTCTACCCCATCCTTTGTGGCCTCCTACAACCAAAGGGAAGGCAGTGACCCAGGCACAGAGAGGACAGAACAGATCTTTCATTCTTGAATGACATGGTTTGTGGGCATTATCTCACATATCCCACACCTCACCTCATAACTGCCAGCCAAATGGTAGTGACCAAGAGAGAGGGTTTGGTGATCTGATCCAGGGGTCTTGGGAGACAACAGGAAGGAGTCTTTCTGTGGAACTGACCAAGTGTGTGATCAGGTCCCTACATCTCAATATCTTTGTGCTGCAGTAGCAGGAAGAAAGATTCCTTTTGACTCAAAACGAGAAGAACTAGGTAGGATTGGAAATCAAGATGTGAAACTAGGTATTTCCCCTCAAGCTAAATCTGTAAAAAATGCTGTTCTTCAGAGCATCCTATGGACTTGAAGGTAATTACTTTGCAAGTGGGTTGTCTTTTATCAGTAATTCTCTTCCCAGCCCCAGATAATACATTAAACAGGAAAAACCCAATGTTCAGCCTGAATCACTCACTCCCATATCCAACCACTTGTTAAGATCCTTTGTAGGCTGGAATGTTTCATGTTATATTTTTCACTGTTGGGTAGAAATTAATAGAAAGGTTGGGTCTTCTGAAAATTAACCAGCCTTGCCTACATTTGAAGATGCTGACTACAGCATTGTTTCTTGGGTGTCTGCGGTTTCCCAGCCTAAGTTCAGTCATCCCAGCAAATTAGACACCGGTCATGAGGATCATAATTAGTCAGGGGTCAGTTAACACATAATTGGTCCAGGGATTCTTCTTAATTGGGTCTGTTACAGAAACATAACCTATGAGAGGTTATGTTTGAGAGGAAAACCCATGGAGATGAAATGAATAAATCATGGGAGGACAGTAATACAGTGATTACACAGGTCCATCCATCCTCTCCTTAATGTTTGTGAAATCTTTGAAATAGGAAATAGCTGAAAGGTAGAAAAAGCAGCTTTTGTTGAAGGAATATGGTCAAGCTTGTTGCAATTTAGAATTAGCCTATAGCAGCTGGGATGCATTAACTTACTGATTGCAACCGTATGAGTCTTTCCTTTTTGTTTTTCAAAGTCAATCCATGCTGTAGGAAGAAATTGAAAACTCCTGTTGTATGGCTTTTATGCAACTTACTACAAACATAGCATTGCATGCCAGCCATGGGAGGAGGCTGCCCACTTGTAGTTGATTATTTAGTGACTTCTCTGCTAAGGGCTACATACAATTTTAGGTCTGTAGCAAGGTTCAGTGAGAAATAACACCACAGTTCTTTTACCCCACATCTGTCATTTTTATGTCTACAAATGAAAATGTCCTCTGGATGTATGTAGGTGGTACAGGTATTTCAGAGAGAATGATTTCTTGCTCAACCTAATCCTAGAGAGTGAACAAACAAGGACAAGCAATATTGTGATGGGTGATTTGTTTGTGCCAGGGAACAATAAGTACTGAAAAAGCACCTCACTTGTCTATCTCTTCTGTCTTAGTGCAAGAATAAAAGATGTGCTATCACTTTGTGCAAAATGGTTTTCATTGAGCCTACTCAAACTTTAGGTATTGTTCAGTGCCAGATAAATCTCATTCATGTGTGTAAGAGAGATCACCCAGGGACTTACTAAAATTCATGAGTTACTCATACTGAGCAAGATGAAGGACATCTCTTCTCTGCTATGGACTGGAGAGAGAGAGGCCAGGAGATAGAGGAGGATTCTCTATAGGAAGACAGGATGGAATTCAATTTGGACCTCCAAGCAAAAACGCAGCCTGGTGCCCTCAAAATCTTGGTATGACAGCATGAATCTTTTATATTAATGTGACCATTATTAAAATTGGTAGGCTAAACAAATTATATGAAAGATGTTTTTCTTTCTATGTTGGAACGTGGCAGCAAAATAATGAGCAACAGCTACCTGATCATCATTACGTATGAGCAGATGTCCTTTCTGAATCAGACATGAGGCACTTGTGCGGGGCATTGTGGTATGAGCTATACTTGTTGCTATGGTGATGGCCATCTCATTTCTACATCGTTTTTATCAGAGAATGAACTGTAGTGCTATTTTGGATGCAAAAGAGAACTGGAGCGGTTCTATTCTGCCTGCCTATGTCAGGAATTTCTGAGATGCCCATTGCAACAGCATCAGAGTACTTCCAATTTCTTTGCTGTTGCTCAGAGCTGTGAGGGTTATATTGGTTGTATAATCCCATGCACGGGTACAGTCTGGGGACTGACTGGCTAAGCAGCAGCTCTGCAAAAAATGACCTGGGGGTTAAAGTGGACAAGAAGCTGAATATGAGCCAACAGTGTGCCCTTGTTGCAAAGAAGGCTAATGGCATACTGGGCTGCATTGGTAGGAGTGTTGCCAGCAGATCAAGGGAAGTGATTCTTCGTTTCTATTCTGCACTGGTGAGGCCACATCTAAAGTCCTGTGTCCACTAGTTTTGGGGCTCCCACTACAGAAAGCATGTGGACAGATTGGAGAGTCCAGCAGAGGGCAATAAAAATGGTTTGGGTGCTAAGGCACATGACTTGTGAGGAGAGGCTGAAGGAACTGGGCTTATTTAGTCTGCGGAAAAGGAGACTGAGAGGGGACTGAATAGCAGCCTTCAACTCCCTGCAGGCTGGTACCAAAGAGGGTGGAGCTGGACTGTTTTCAGTAATGGCTAATGACAGAACAAGGAGCAGCGGGCTCCCATTGTAGCAAGGGGAACTGAGTACAGATATTAAGGAGAATGATCTCATGAGAAGGGTAGCAAAACACTGGAACAAGTTACCCAGACAGTTTGTGGCACCTCCATCCTTTAAGACCTGGCTAGGTGAAAGCCTTGGCTGGGATGAACTAGTAGGGGTTGGTCCTGCTTAGAGCAGGTAATTGGACTAGATGTGACCTTCTGAGGTCCCTTCCAACCCTCACTGTCTATGTTTCTGTGCCTCCTCATGCCATGTTTGGTATCAGGAAGGAATTCTACCTCCCAGTGAGATTGGCATGGAGTGTGGTTTCTGCCTTCCTCTGTAGCAGGGGGGCATGGCCTTTTCTCATTTTCTATGATTATATGACTGAGAATGTATCTGGTGGCTGTTCAGTGCCCTTTTGGAAACTTGCTGGTGGCCTCAGTCTAGTCCCTAGTTGGCAGCTGGTCCCACCACAATGCATCAGCCTTACGCTTGGCACTCACTCTTCTTGTTCTCCATCACACTAGAAAGCTTGAGTGCTGAATGGACCTGGAGCTGCAAGTACCGGGGCTGTGCCCAAGTCCTTTGGAACAACTGCTGTGCTGATGTATCCCTCCTTCCTGCATGCCTGCTCTTTTTCTCTTCTGCTGCCCTATTTTGTCTTCTGCCACAGGGCTGGAGGAAGGTCTGAAGCCTTAGACCCATGCAAGACAAGCTTCAATACGTTGGTCTGGATGTTGTTTGTCATCTTGCATTATCCAGCAAGGCACTTACAGAGTTACTTGGTGCCACTTTGACTAATACTTAAATCATCAAGAAGTTATTTCACACAGTCATTTCTTGTTCCTCAAGTTCCTCGAGTCCCTGCAGTAAAAGTTGTATGACTTGACCCATGATGGCACTATAAGCAGCCAGCTGCTCTGTAGGAATCATGTCCAGCTTGGCTGATCTGGGGTTGTATCTTTCTATAATGATAATGGATAGTGGAGAATGACTTTTTTATATAATGTACCAGATATGTATTTTTGTTTTGAGAAACTTGCCCCCCATACATTGTCAGTTGGATCCATTGTTGGTTGGGCTAGTTAAAGCTTTCCTTTCTTCTGGAGTGGTAAGGGGTATGTTGGCAAATATGGATCCAGAAGCGTGAATAGGAGCCTTGCTACAGACTTGAATTGAAGGTTGCCCCCTGCGATAAATGGGTCCCTGGTCATTTGTACTAGGGAGCCAAAAGGGGCTGGACGTGATGTTAGCCATATTGTTCCCTGGCTACAGAACCAAACTAGCCTGGTGAGCGTTTGACCTGAGGAGCAAAGGCTAGCTTTCTGCTAAGAAGCAGTTGCTGGAAACTGAGGTGGTTGTGGTGAGGCTACCCTTGTATCAGGCAGCCCTCAGATATCCTTGATCCTTCCCAGTTCGGCTCCAAGTTTGAGCCTGGAAACTGTGCTAGTCCCACCATTTCATGATCTCTATCTAACAACGCACAAATATATCCATGAAACATCCAGTAGTAGTAGAAACAAGGGAAACAGGACCAACTGGGTTGTTCTACATGGTCATCTGAGAGAGGGGCACGCAGGGCTCATCTGCCCCAAAGGTGTCATTGTGTAGAGATCCAGTAGGATCTCTTGTGTCTAGGACATTACTGGGGGAGGCATCATGCTGTATGGTAAGCTGATAAGTACTGCAAGGTACCATATTCATCATTATGTACCTGACACCCAGCTATGCATCTCTTCTTTAGTTAGCTTGAGGTTTTGCTTTCACAGGGCCTGGCTGAAGTCCAGGATTGGAGGTCACTCTAGACAAGGTGAAGTTGCTGCTGTTTGGCTGGGAATAGCATCTAGCTTTGGCGACTGGATGAAGGTTCACCCCCTTTGTCCAAGGGGTTTGCAAACTATGAGGTGTTTTGGGATCCTTGATTGCTTCTTGTGTGAGGTTGATGAGGCTAGCCCAGTGGAACCCTTATAGAAATCAATTTGCCAGCTACTCATCTCCACTCCCATGTTTCATGTGTGCAGAGCAGCAGGGCATGGGAGATGGGGAGGGGTTGGCTTGTATAGCTCAGGATAGTTGATATCTACCCTTAGAATTGCCCCAAATAGATATATAGCCCCAGACCCTAGTCTTATTAGATGTCAATGGAATGAAGGTTCCTAAGTCACTGAGGTGCTTTTAAATATTGTACCCAATATCTTTTGGCCTTTCTCCATGTCAGAGTACATCTGTGAGAGAGAGGGCAACAATTTGAGATGATGCATGAGAAACTTCCAAGCCTGATATTCTTTAACAAATGTGCTCATGTTTTAAATTAACGTAGATCACTCAAAGATTGTATGATGGGCACTTCCACACGTTGGAATACCCCCGTCCCCCAGTCCAAAAAAACCCAGTACAAATCTGTTCTGTTTTGTACTGAGAATTCAGTTATTCACAGCCTTGGGGGAAGGACTGAAATGACCCACTGTTCTGGCCACAGAAACCAAATTGCATACATTCTGTTCCCTCCCTGACAACGTGTGAGACATGCCGTGTGTGTAATGTCAGGATCAGCAAGTGCTCTAACTATTCTGAGTGCCTTGCTGGTGACAGGGAGACTAGTTCTCAGTCCTTGTAAAGAAAGCCACTCTCTGGTTTGTGGCCTCAGTTTTTCATGCACATCTTCAGCCATCTGAGAGTCATTAGAGGCCTTCATAGAAAACCCTCAATGGAGTCTTGTTGCAAATGTTTAAAGCGAGTCACAAAGGCAAAGCCGGGGGGCAAGGGGGGACTCACAAGAGAATGAGTCTGATTGCTTGTCCACACGTCAGTGCTTCTTAGGGCTTTTTCACATGTGCTGCTGTTTGGTTTTTCAAATTGAAGTTCCCTGTGTCCACGGACTTGGTTCTTCTGAATTAACCAGCTACTCCCTGCACATTGGGTAAATCACTTTGCAGTTTGATTCAATTCATTTTGGGCAAAGTTAGCATGGAAAAAAGTGTGTTTGGGCACATCTGTATGTTGGTTCAATGCCACCTCCTAGTCAGACCTCCTGCAGCTATTCCACACTGTATTGCTTCACACTGGGCTCACGGGTCTGTTTATCTGTGTGTCTTCTATTGCCCTAGGGTCATGCTGACAGCACGCCACTGCCCCACTACCATGCTAAGATGTATCCATAAGTGCCATGTTAGCAATTATAGGTTCCCCAGCATTCTTACTCTTCTCCATGTTACAGTAGCCATGTCTTGTGTGTCTGCAGGGGCCTGTACACAGGTTCAGTTTTCCTGGTAGTGTGGGGAGTGGAGGCTGTCCAGGCCTACCTTCACACAGCCACCTGTATATATTTGCAGAAATACCTGCCTCTACTTTGAGAAGCAAGACTGGAAGCAAGACCAAGACACCATAGACCCGGGGCTTGAGGGCTACTGCCTGAGCAACTGGGGCTTGTATTGTACGTGCAGGCCTTGCTGGAGCATGGATTGGTGCAGCCACTGACCAGTGGATATAGAAACCATACAGAGGCCTGTTAGCTGCATGAACCAAAGGAGGCCTCAGTAACAGCTTGAGCCATAGACTGTGGTGGCCAGGAAGTAGAACATACATGGCTTATGTGGAAGAGCTGAGCAAGTTAGGAGTATTAGCTGCTTGGCAGTTCAGAAAGCCAGTCAATGGAAAACAATAGATAAGATGGGTACAAGCCCCCCAAAAAAGAGCTCAGGGTAAACAAATCCCTGTCTTGGGTCAGAAGGTTACAATGTTTGGGGAGACTGGATGTGAATGATGACACCTAAAGATATTTAGGTACCTGGCGGGAACTCGGATGTATGTGCTATAAACACAAAGTCATTTTGATCAATGTGTGAAAGGGGCTTAGGAAACCTGAATGCTTTCCACTGAGCCAGGGGCTGGGTTTTATGCTGGTGCCATGTTTTACATGTCGGAATGGGGTATGATGTTAATGTCCAGTGTTGTTTTTGAACAATAAACCCTAAAGAGTCCTTGTTGTTACTAAGAGCCAGAGCCTGTGGTCTCTATTACAACTAACAAAGTCATTAGAAGTAATAATATTATACACCAGTGGTATCCTTGACAGCACCTACACAGACCGTCCAAACTGAGGGAGGCTGACGTTGCCAGTATTGCTTTACTCCTGACCACACCTGATTCAGTTTGACAGTATGATATACCATGGAGACCTCAGAAAAAATATTGCGTCAGGGCTCTTCGTGTGAAAAAAGTGCCATAAAGCAGTCAGGCAGAATTTCTTTTTCTTTCCAGGGAAAATTTTAAGGAAAATAGAATGTTTAATTTTTTGTCCAAATTTTTCAGTGGGAAATTTTGATTTGTTTTGCATTGAAAAGCAATCATTTTGGCCAAATACTGTCGAACATTGAAAAGCATGAAACCAAAAGATTTGTCTAATTTTTTTCTTCACTTTTTTTGGCTCGAGTGTTTTATCCGGTTTTCTGACAAAGGATCTGATCTATTTTAGAAAAATAGACATTTTCTGTGAAAAATGTTGTTTAGACAAAAATCTAATTTCCTGTCGGAGGAAAAAAGTTTCACTGGAACTTTTTTTATGAGCCTTGCGAAAAAGCTGGCTTGAAATCATCCTAGGGAACGATACGAGGTTGATAATTAGCACGGCAGGGTATTTCCTAACAGACGGCAATCAGAAGACAGCAAGCCAATTTTTCTGCAATCCCTGTGTTGGCTTGTTAACCCTCTTTGGATGAGACAGTGGCTACAAGAGTGGTCTCTGATTCAAACACAAGACTGAGAAGACCATTTTGTTCCCAACTCTGCCAGGGACTCCCTGCCTCATACTCCTTTTTGATTTGCTTCCCTTTTTGGTTGTGAGTTCATTCTGGTCTTGCAAAGATCAACCATTCTAGCATTAGTCCTGGTTTTATGCCTGGGGATAATCTCTTCTGCCTGTAATATCTCCAGAATGAATCTATCAAGTGCTCTTACTTCCCTTTGGCAGGAGACTGGGAGGATATATTCGCAAGGGTACTTGAAGTGCACAGATATGGAAAAACCTTTTCAAAATCACTTTTACTGAATGCTTCGTTCTTCTCACTGGTGGTGCTTTGTCAGGCACAGTGCTGCTGGGGACAGACAGACACACAAATGCACACATTTTGTGCACCCACCCACACATAAATGTTAGTAGGTACTACATTTTCAGTACCTCAGTGTATGGGCCTATCTCTAATAACTCTGGAAATAAGGTGTACAGCACATGCGATACGTTAATATGTTAGTTGGCTAAAGAGGGATGGGTTCAGGTCAGTTAATTCATGCTTGTATGATAGAGACCATGGATTTCTAATCGGGACTGCGTATGTTCAGAAAGTAGGGAAAGAGAAGTATAAAGGAAGAGCAGGTATAAGCCATTCTTTCCACAGAAAAGTTCCTGTCTGTCACTGTTTTTAAATATAAGTATGCTAGACCTGTATGAGGGTAGCCAGGGCTTATCTAGTACCAGAGAAGCTTCTAGGGATGTCATTTTGGTGCAAAGTCAGGTCCAGAGCCAGGCAAGTAATTAGGTTTGCATTTACAAATGCATTCTCTGACTGACACTGCCTTTGTGACCCTTGGTTTGTCCCACAAATTAAGATCATCAACTTCGACTGGCAAAATGTCTGCAGAAACTGACTGGCAAAGTCACCTACCTGAGTATTCACAGGATGGATGGTTCAAATTTGGGTGAGCTTTTGGGCCCATCCAGTTTGGTAACACTGTGCAAGATATCTGAGCAATCATCACTAAGCCGGGTAACTTTAATTTAGTATATTCACTACCAAACCACAGAGATTATTCTCCAGATAATCAGCATTATTAATTATCTTGCAACATGTCTATTGTAGTAGCACATAGAAATTAACCAGATCATGGCCTATTGTGCTAGGCACTGTACAGGGGTATAGTAGATGAATATGCTATATGCACATGGTCAATATAATGCCCCCAAATGCCTACTGCATTAAGGGGCTCCCTGGGAATGATTCCCCTCATTGCATTCAGTAGCTCAGTTCTGGGTGTGAACTGGCATGGCAAGCTGAGCTCCCAAGAGGAGCTGGGAAGGAAAGGCAAGGGTGTGCCTGGAGCCAGGCAGACTCACAGCACTTGACAGCACAAAGCAGCCTGTGCTGGATTTTCTCAGCAGCTCTAGTGCTTTCCTTCTCCACTCAGCCTCCCCAGCTCTCTCTGTCCATTGTCTTCCATCCCTGGAGCAGCTCTTCCCCCCCGCCAGAGTCTGTCTGTCTCCCCACTCTCTCCATCCCACCCCTTTCCTTCTCCCCAAACCTCTGAAGCAAGGAAGGGAAGAGGAGACTGACTCTGGTGGGGCATCCTTTGTTGAGCAGCACTGTATGCTCTGGCTGGTGCCTGCCAGGAGGGACTGCAATTTAAAGTCACTCTGTCCTTCACTCACCCATGAGTAGGCCAGGTGACTGCCCCCACTGTGCCCTGGTGGAAGTGCCCATCAGTTGAGTTGGCCCCAAAAGCATGGGCTATACCACAGCATCTGTGCTTAAGAATTCCCTGTAAGAAGAGAAACTGAGGATGTCCTGGCTTGTTATTTTTCAGATCTTCCTAGCAGTGGCTAATTTTGAGCAGAATGAAAGGGGTCAGGAGTTCTCTGTAATATACAAGTGGAGCTACAGAAAAGAGAAATTCATCTCGTACCAGAGGATCTCCACGCACAACGCTAGGGACTGGGAGGCCTTTGTCATTGAGGGAGAGGCCTTCCTCGCAGTTGCCAACCACAGAGAAGGTACCCAGACCTTATTCTTACTGGCACAGCTCAGTCTGTACATGTTCGAGGCAGATGAGCTAATGGGAGAGAGACACTGGGAGGCTACGAGTCTTTTGGGCTGAGGCTGTGACACCATGTTTCACTGTCCAAAGCAGCTTTGTGTTCTCATGGCTATGTTGTGGGTGCAATTCAGTGCAGGGGTGGAAGGGTGGCCCCTGTTGATTCAGTGGGAGTTCTACCAGTGGTTTCCACAGGCCTGGGATTTTATCCTTAAAATACAAAGTCATGTATTTTATACAGTAAACCTTTGGGTTTCTGGGTTGCTGTCTTCAGCAGAAGCCACTGGGGACTAGAGCAAGAGGTCAGCAGTAACTCGGGGTGTTTTTTTTCTTGCTGGATGCTATGATTTATTTTCATTTGATTATCAAATGAAGGGAAGGGAGAAGAGTTAGAACAGGAGCTGACATGTTGCATGAGTATTGCCATGGATTAGTTGGATCAAGGTCATGTTGTGGAAGCCAAGAAAACAGCTTTTTTCTTCCTTTCACTCTTCCATGTGAGGCTTTCTTCCACCTTCCACTTCAGGCAAGCAAAATATTTTGTCAACATAATTAAGGTCCTGGTTAGACAATGTACCTATAGTAATGTAATAGGCATTTACAACACAGTCATTTGCTCAATAAGATGCAAAACTACCTCTAAAAAATCAGGGGTAAAATCACTCTGGTGTGGGTAACACTGATTTAGGTGCAAAGTAAGGATCCTTGTGGGTGATACTTTTTATTGGGCCAACTGCCCAACCTTTGAATGCAGCACTACCTTCTTCAGGTCTGAGGAAAAAAGCAGGCAAGCCGAGGGCTAAGAACAGTCTGCAGGACTGTGAAATTTGAGAGGAGAGAGATTCCCAGAGGTTGCTAGCATCTGACTAGCGTCAGATAGTCTGACTGGTGGAAAATCAAGCCCCTTTAAAAAAGGAAGAGGGTCATTATCTCACATGGTGTGAAGAAAGATTAGCAGGAATCAGGTAGCTTATAATGAGCCATGAAGTCAATATCCATGTCCAGTCCTTGGCTCTCAGCATCCAGCGAGCCTATGATTTTTTGGGTTAGGGTCATTGTCTGTTTGCAGTTTACTCATAGGCAAGCAGGCCTTTATCTACTTCACTTGCCATCTAGCAGTGAATTATAGTACTGGCAGTCTACAGTGTGTCTTACCCCAGGATAGCACTTCTGTCTGCTCACTTGCAGCAGAGTGCAAAGACAGCGAGAGTTGTAGAGGTGTGATGGAGTTGTCCACCCAGTACGCTGCTGTGAGACAGTGAAATGTTAATTATTATCTCCGTTTTATAAAGAGGAGGCAAATCATTGAGTGACTCCCTCAATAAATTAATTGCCTAGTTAGGAACGAGTCCATATTTCCTGGTAGTGGTGCTGCAGTTGCTAACCACAAAGGGGGCGAGACTTTCCGTGGGCAAGCCAGATATCACAAATGGGAAGAAAGGTGCTCGGAGTTAAATCCCACTGGCTGCAATTTCTGCTGGGATGAACAGTGCTCCAGGATCCTGTCTCTGCCCTATCCAGGCCACGCCTTGCCGGGCCATCCTCAGGTTGCAGTGTTTGGATCCCAGCATTCAATACATAACCTCCTGAGTCTGTATAGGCTCCAGGCACTGCCTCTTTCCATGGCCCCACATAATGTCCTCTAGAGCCCAGCTCTCCCACTCCCTGGGAAAGTGCTCTAACCACTAGGCTGCTGGGCACATTCTCTTCCCTGCTGCAGGCAGTCTCTTGTCGCGGTTGTTTCTCTGATGGGAGGATTGGGACAGACACCTCCGTGGAATAGTTCTGGCTGAGCTCTGAAGGCTAAAAGATTCATAAGGAGCCTGGGCATCCTACTGGTTTGCTGACAGGTGCACGGGGTGAACTGAGATTGCACTTCATGCATTAGATGTCTTCATACTGCATCCATGCCTCTGAGAAGTGCATTAGGGTTTGGCTTACTGTGTTTGTGTCACTGTCCCACGTGGCCTCCACTTCCTCAGGCCTGAGAGCCATAGGGTAGGCCCCCATTGCAGGCCAGCCACCAAGCTGTTAGCTAAAGGCTGGCAGTTCAGATCAGCAGTGCTTTTGTGGATCTGGCTGTCGGGGTCACACAGGAAGCACAGGGTGCAGGGAAGGGTCACTCTTTGGTGACCTGGCCAGCTTGGAGTGCCCCAGGCAGAAGGCACTATCCCTGGAAGGAGCTGGGGGCTGGATCCTGCCCATGGCTGAGCTCTCCAGCTGTGGTCCAGCCAAGCACTTAGCTTTGTACATGCTCAGTGAGGCCTTGCCTGGGATGTGACATCAGCAGTTCACCTCATATGCTGCAAATCAAGAGTGGGCTGTGCTTTAATGCCCCTGCCCCCCTTTTCTGCTTCATGCATCAGGGGTTTGGGGTTTTTTTAGCCTTTTTTTTAGGCACTGGGTGTTGGCTACAGCCAAAGCTGGGAACTGTGCCAGTGCTTCTGCTGGGACTTAAACCTGGAGGTTCCTGGCTAGAGGGTCTCGCTCAGAGTCAGACTAATGCCATGTTTGGGGTCAAGAAGGAATTTACCCCATGGTCAGATTGGTACGGGGGAGAGGGAGGAGGTTGCCTTCCTCTGTAGCAGGGGACATGGCCTCTACCTGGGATCTCTTGAGCATATATTAACAACCTTTAATAGAAGCAGGACACTGGCTGCTGTTGTCCCCCTGCTTTCCCTGTGGCAGGGTTGGGTGTTTTGTCTTGTCAGGCTTGTCTGTTGTTTTACTAAGAGTTTAGGTGATGGATTTTTCTGGCACGGCTTGGATAGGGCTGATCCTGCCTCAGGCAGGGGGTTCCTCTGGAGGTCTTTTCCAACTCCACTCCTCTGTGATTCTGAGTCCCAACTGCCCACCACACTGTAGGCTTGAGCTCTTGTGGTCTTCAGCTGAAGAAGCTCAAAACCTTTCCAGAGCAGGTATACAAATATGGGATGCAGAAGACAGGACCCATATGACATCCTCTGGAGTAGCACCACCCGGTGGGGAGCATTAGCAGAAAAACACCCAGCTTCCAAGTTCTCTCCTGCGAGTTAGACTCTGAGCATTGAAGCAATGCTAGCAAATAGGTCTGGTTCTACTGGGTTTTATGGAAATGGCTGAGTCAGCCCCAAAAGCACGTTATCCTAAGTCTGGCAACACAAGCAGGAAGAATAGAGCAAGGCTTGTTACAGCAAGGATTAGCGGCAGGTCAGAAATTGGCTCATAAATCTGGAAACAGTCAGGCCGGAAGGGATGGTCCTGATCCTCTCTTCTGGCATCCTGTATCACACAGAGGTTTCCATCTGCAAATTCCTGATCTGGCCCATAATTTGTGCTGAGCTATAGAGAGAGAGAGGGATCGCCACTCCCTTTAGAAATAGCAAGATTGAAATCACAGGCATGAGACATGTGGGGTAGCTCTACCCACAATTCTGATAGCTCTCCTGCACCCAGAGGGCTTCCCCCTCAAGAGAGGTCCTCAGGGGATGGGGTAAGCTGGCTTTCTGCTGGTTGTCCCCTCTGGAAAGGTCTTGGCTAGGATAAAGGGTTTTTAGTGGGGTAGCAGGCAGCCTGGCTTGGGGCTGCTCAGCACAGCTTGGGAACAAGTGCAATACAACTGGTACATTCACTGAAAAGTTTCCAACTGACTAACAAGAGATGCAGCCCAGGGGCTACAACTGGAGGGTATGAAGTCTTAGCCATGAAGTTATTCCACCTGTAGACTTCACAAGAGAGGGATGAGCTGTTGGAACCAAGGCAGTGGGCACAGAAATGGACAGCACTGAACACAGACACCTACGGGAAGTCATGGATTGCCTGTCTTGTTACAAAGGATGAATCAGGTTTCTTTAAGGAAGTGAGACTCCCTCAGTACATGTAACACATTGCTTATCCCCAGCTGCCTGTGTGTGGCCAGGTACACTGCAGCTGAACTAAGTCCCAAACTCTGTCGCAGCACATGTGCTCAGGTGCCTAGGAGAGGAAGGGGCTGTATGAATCTGTCTTTCACATCTCAAGAAGGGCTTCCCTGGAGCCTTCACTCACTTCACGCTGCCCTTGTGGGGTAAAAGTTGCTGTTGGTGTTGGTCAGAACAGAGCTTGGAGCATCTCCTTGTTTATTGTCTGTGAAGAAAAGGGGACAGATTGATTGCTCCCTGTCAGCCATTTCTGTTTCAGCTCACTCCTGGCTGGTGTCTGATTTCTTACATTTAATTTCCCCTGATAGCACTCCTGTTGCTAATGCACTCTCCTTTTTCTGCTGCTTCCCAGGAGATAATCACAACATCAACAGCATCATATACAGGTGGAACCCCAGGACTGGGCTTTTTGAGACCAACCAGACCATTCCTACCTCTGGAGCCTATGATTGGGAGTTTTTCACCATTGGACCTTATTCCTTCCTGGCTGTAGCCAATACATTTAATGGCACATCCACAAGGATCTACTCCCACATTTATGTCTGGCTCAGTGGCTCTTTTCAGCTCTTTCAGTCAATCCTGGTAAGAAGTTTTTGTTTCATAGTTTCATAGTTTGTAGGGTCGGAAGGGACCTGAGCAGATCATCTAGTCCGACCCCCTGCCATGGCAGGAAAGAGTACTGGGGTCAAATGACCCCAGCAAGGTGGTCATCTAACCTCCTCTTAAACACCCCCAGGGTAGGGGCCTGCACCACTTCTCTTGGAAGTTGGTTCCAGACCCTAGCCGCCCTGACTGAAGTAGCGCCTCCTGATATCTAACCTAAATCTACCCTCTGCCAGCTTGCGACCGTTATTCCTGGTCACTCCTGGCAGTGCTCAGGGAAACAGTGACTTCCCCAATGCCTGCTGATCCCTCCCCACTAGTTTGCCTTCTCTTTTGGAGGCTGAACAGGTTCAGGTCCTGTAGCCTCTCCTCGTAGGGCCTGCCCTGCTGTCCCCTGATCATGCGAGTGGCCCTCCTCTGGACCCTCTCCATGCTGTCGACATCCCTCTTGAAGTGGGGTGCCCAGAATTTCCTTTGGCTTCTCTAATGCAATGGCCCAATGCCTGTATCTATCCTTGGAGGGATTTGAGACAGCGCTGGCTAATAAGTATGGAGATAAGTGTTTTCTGGTCCCTTAGTAAAGTTGCTACAAATTTCTAATACTCATTCTACCTTTCTATGTCTACCTTTTCTTCCACCATTACACGTCTATGCTCTGCACTGGGCTGGTCACTGCATCTTTTCTCATGGCTCCAACAGTGTGTCTGTCCCAAAGGGAATACCTGTGCCCCAAGTTCAATAGACCACAGAAGAAACATACAGGCAGAAGAGAAGGGCTGCTCCTGAGACATCATGCCATGCACTGACTCAAAGCATTGTTGAAACCACATGGAGCAAACATACAAGCCAAGGGTCCCCCAAACAATTTTTGATTTTTCTCATCTGACCCCCTGCTTAAGCCAGGTCTATTCCTACATAAACCACCCCAGACAAGTGTTTATCTAACCTATTTTTTAAACCAGCCCTCTCACACAGCTGCCAGGCACAATACCCTGAAACACTAAGAGCCCCCAACTTGGAAAATGTAAAGCAGAGGGATAAGGGCACTGTCAGCATCCTGCCACTGCTGATTCTCACAGTGACATCAACCATGAAGGTCCTGCCTTGAGCAGGGTACTGGACTAGATGACCTTGTGACATCCTTTCCAGTCCTACTTTCCTATGACCCTATATCTGGCCTACAGTTTGTGGATCAGGCACTCTGCTGCATCCTAGGAGATGGGCATTCAAACTCTCTGGAGCTGAAGGAGCCCTAGAACCCAGCTTTCCCATGCCTTGGGCAGGTACTCCAACCAATAGGATGTTTGGGCAGATGATTTGTCATCACCTGTATGCTGCTTGTCTGGGAGAAACAGTTGTCTGCATAGACATCTGTCTGCTCCAGTCAGAAGCCCTATTAAGATGCTCATCCCTTAGGATTTCTGACCAGACATATATTAGCAGAGCTAAAAAGTCCCCATTGGAAAGGTGGAGAAGCACACATCTGCACAGGTGCAGTGGGTTGCCGCCCTGATCCAGGACTTGGCTGGCAGCTATGTGTTAGGTGGCTGAAGAATAGTGTTGACCTCAGCACTCTTAAAAGAAAGGGAATCACAGGTGCCACCAGCTACAGCCCTCTGAGAACACAGCTGGCTGACAGGAACTGCCTGGCCTGGGCATTAGCCCAAACTGCACAAAGCTGCTCGGGAGTCTCATTGTTGATACATGCTCTTTGTCGGTTGCTTTTGTGTGGCTTTTAAGTCAATAATTGCCACCCTGAGATTTTGGTTCCCAGAGGCCTGGAGAAGGGGAAGCCCCTGGGGGGTGGTTCCAGCTTGAATAGAGCACCTCAGCCTGGCATGGGCTGCTCTGAGCTGCTGCTCTGAGCTGGCTTTCAGTGGGAGGGCTTGTTTCAGCTAGTAATACCCAGTTCTTGCGCGGAAGGTGTTTTGGGCTTGGATAGTGTGGCTTGTTTGGATTTTTCTGGCCCTTGGCAGATCAGTACTTAACAGCCTCCAACTTGATGCATGGGAAACATGCAATCTCAAAAGGAGAAGGTGCACATCAGCCTTGTTTTTCAGATACTGGTATGTCCCTGGAGAGGACAGCTTGATCTCCTTTTAATGAGAAATCACTAGATCCTGGTTCTCTCAACTTTTACACTTTGGACTGATGAAAATCCCTACCATGCCTCAAGCAAGAGCAGTGAATTAAAGGCACAGAAAGTGCAGAATTAGCACTAAGCTTGCTATGGCCTTAACACCACATTACCTGGAAAATCCCCCTCTTTAAGAGTGTTATTTCAGCAGATTTTTTAAATCTTTTCACATTTCATGCTAACCAATGATTGCTGCCCAGAGACCAGGCTGATTTACAGAGGAGGATGTTTATCCCAAAAGCACTTCCTACCTATGGGACAGCCACAGGTCTCTTGCCGCAGGCTGAAACATCCTTATCTTGTTACAACATAACGATGATTTCACACGATGACATCATATTGAAAGATGCATGTGATTCTGCATGGCTGGTGATACCTTGGTCACTGTCTGCATTCAGCCACTGATGCAGAGCATGAGCATTTAGCATGTCCCTGTCTTGTTGCTTGCAGCTGGAGGTGTCAAGTACCTGCCAGCCCACCCCATCTGGGCACTGGCAGCACTGGCAGTTTATAGCAGGACATGAACTCCCTGCCATCAATAAGCTCCTTTGGGGGCAAGGTGGTAGATTTGAGGAGCACAGTGGAAGCCTTGTGGCCAGTGCAGACAAGGATTTGGTCCAGGCAAGGTTTCTATAGAGATTTTCAGGTAGAAAACAGAGCAGAGCTTGGTTTCACAGTCTGAATCCTTATTCAGATCTTGTTTTCCAGTGGAAACTTTTCTGAACAGGAAGACTTGTGTATCTCCCCTGAAGTCCTGAGGTGTGAGTGGCCTGCCCATCCCTTCTGTTGTTAGTGGTTAGTTGGTCATTTCACCTTTGCTACTGGAATATTCCTAGTTGTTGAACTTGTTGTCATCCCTGGCTAATGACAGTCAAAATTATTTCTCTACTAGCCACTTGTGTCTCTTCCTTGGCTACCTCCCTGAACCTTATGGCAGAGACCTGAGGCAGTGTACTGCGCACTACATTGGTCCTTTTCGGCAGCACCACTGAATTTTCTGAGGCCTTGCATCAGCAAAGCATCCCTCTTCAGCAAAGTACTTACCACATGCTTAAAACTATGCATGTCCTGAACTCCCATTGACTCTCATAGGTAAAGCGTAGCCTTAACTGCTTTGCTGAGATATCGGCTGCTGAGGTTTCAGGCAACCTTTCCAAGTTTTGCAGCCAGCAAAGCGAGCAAAACTCTGGCTTGCATCAATAGATGCTTCTCTAGCAAGGGGACAGGAAGTCAGCAGGGGTCACAGGATCCCAGCAAGATAAATGCCCAATTGACTCTTAAAGGAGTCCAGAGCAGGTGCTTGCATCACCTCTGGTGGCAGTCTGTTCCAGGCCTTGGGGGCTCAGACTGTAAAGAAGTTCTTCCTTATGTCCAGCTTGAAACTGTCTTGGAGAAGTTTGTGACCATTTCACCTTGTCATCCCATGGAGCGCTCTGCTGAACAGGCATTCCCCCAGATCCTGATGTATACCCCTTATATACTTATAGGCAGCCACCAGATCCCCCCTGAGCCTGCACTTTTCCAGGCTGAAGAGTCCCATAGCTCTCAGCGTCTCATCATAAGGTCTGTTTTCCTGCCCTCTGATTATGCTCGTGGCTCCCCTGGACTCTCTCAAGCTTCTCCACATCCTTTTTAAATTGTGGAGCCTAGAATTGGATACAGTTCTCCAGCTGCGGCCTCACCAAGGCTGACTACAGCAGGAGAATGACATCCTGGGGGCTGGACTCGATGATTTTCCAAGGTCCCTTCCAGCTCTAATGTCTATAAAATCTATGAAAGTTATTACCCTCATTCAATCATTTCTTTTAATTTTGTGCTAGACTTTTGGTGCTGCCGATTGGGAAGTCTTTCACATTGGGGACAGAGTCTTCCTCGTGGTGGCTAACAGTCACTGTTACGACAGTGGAATGCTCATGCCAAGCAACTTGTATGCCATCAATTCCTCCATCTATGAGCTGAACATCACAGCGCAGATGTTCATCAAGTTTCAGGACCTTCTCACTTACAGGTACCAATTCTCTCTCCAGCTGCAGTACTTCCCAAGGGGTCGGCCTTCCCAGCGATCGTAGACTCATAAATTCATAGTGCTTTCCCACTCTTATGATTTTGGCCCCCTGCATAGCACAGGCCAGAGAATTCTCCACAGGATTCAGATAATCCCTGCATAGAATCCCACTCCAAGACACAGCATATAAGCCACAGGGACCAGATCCTGCCCTGGTATAAATTGTCCCAGTTCTTTTGCTTTCAGTAGTGGGTGTCTGTTCATACCAGCTGCAGGGCAGGCCCTAGATTTGAAAATGCTTCTACTGAAGCAATGGAGGAGGAAGTGCTGTTGGTGTTAACAAGGAGTCTAGGCACACTCCTGTTCATAGTACCCAGAGCATCGTGTTGTAAGAAAACATACCGTTCAGGATGATGCATCTGTCTGGGGGACCAAGTCACGCTTAGTTATTGGGAACATAGGAAGAGAAGTAGCAACAGTACAAACAGCCAAGAAGAGGGTTTGCAGTCAGATCCAGCATGTCACAGGAAGCTAGGCCTGGGAGAAAGAGGATGGAGAAAGCCCCATGCATGGGGGTACTGTTTTTCCTGTTTTCTGTCAGTTTGCACTTGCTGCACTTTATACCTGCTGTGAGGCGGTGCAAAGGGTGTAAGAGGAGGAGCTACCAGGCCCCCTCTCTCTTGTAGAGCTCTGGTTTTGGTCCATGTCACCAGTCAAGTGAGCCAACAACACGAGGCAAAGTCAGCGTGAGGAAAACAGAGGGGACATGAACCAGCATGGCTATTTCTGTGCTTTGGCCCACTATGCCCAAAGAGATGCATACCATGTACACAGAGATGGGGAGACGGCACCATTTTGCCCTGCCCTGGATGGACTGCCTGTGTCCCTGCTGGGTTGGGCCAGGCCCAGGCCATGCTGCTGGCAGGAGACTGGACATAGGGCAGATCCCTGGAACAGAAACCGCAAGACTTCATGACCTGGGAAAATGCAGTGCCTTGATGGCCAGACGCTGTTTGCCTCACAGCAGAAAGGAGGCCTGTTCCCAGCTGCTGATGCTTTCAGCTTCCCCAGAGCCTGGTCATCTGGGAGCATACAGTAGGTACACAGAAATGGCCTATGAGTGATGTAAGGACAAGCCACCCCTGGGCGGGGCCTGGGACAGGTGCGAAGACTCATCCCTCATGCAGCTGCATCCACAGCAGTGTCTCAACAACAGAATGAGCCAAAACAGCCCCTCCCGCCTGTGTAGCGAGCACACTATGCTATGCCTAATACCCACAAGACGCCCACACCCTGGGATGTCTCTGTACTAAACTCCTTTTGCAGGAAAATCAGACTTCTTTGCTATGTCCAGCAGCCTGGCATGAACTGTCCCTTTCCTGCCTTCTCTTAAGCCCAAAGTGACCTTAGCTGCTAAGAGGGCAAGATGTCTTTAGCAAAGAGCAAAAGAATGACTTGTGTTCCCATCCCATCTGCCCCTGGAGAGCCATCAACAGCCACACTCTGCTGTGTCGTGTCCTTCCTGCAAAGGCATCCGGTGAGGTCAGCTGTATTTCAGCCTGTGCGTAAACACCCTCTGACTCAGCCCCTACCCCAGAGGAGAGTGCTGTGAGGTTGCGTTATCTGGAGCCTATAGCAAGATGTGCAGGGAAGATGCTAGAGAAATGTCCCCACTAGCCCATTTTGGCACCTAGAAGGGTTACAATGGACAGCATAAGTGGTATGAGTCAGGCTACTGCATGGCGGCTTCACTTGCGTACAGAGGTCGAACCACTCGACAAAGGCAGGGAGTGACATTACCCCAATGCAATAGGTAGGGAAAAACAGAGGCCCCAAGGCTAACTGCTTCATTGAATCCCACCCCAAGAAGTCAGTTGGAGATGCAGTGACTTGCCCGGATCAAGGACAACTAGAAGTCTTTTTTTAAATACATAGGGGGCAAAAAGAAGGTACCGGGTAATGTGGGGCCCCTGCAGGACACACTAGGAAATCTGGTCATCACACCAGACGACAAAGCTAACCATTTAATGACTTCTTTGCCTCCATTTTCCTGAGCATGGACTGGGACAGCCCCCCCACTGGACCCCCCTCAGGCCCCAGGGGAGGCGCACCCAGGCCAAGGGTCAGTGAGGAACTAGTCAGGGAACTGCTGGAGGGACTGGACATATTTAAATCATCTGGTCCGGATGATCTCCACCCCAGAGTACTGAGGGAATTAGTTGAGGTCATTACGGGACCCCTGGCACAGCTGTACGAGCACTCGTGGTGCTCTGGTGTGGTGCCAGAGGACTGGAAGAGGGCCAATGTGGTTCCCATCTTCAAAA